>NC_139160.1:67450775-67803976 GCF_964270905.1 Leucopleurus acutus | reverse complement strand
GAACAAACTTATTTATGACATATCGTGAGAAGGGGAGGGATACTTCTAAACTGTGACTTTAAGAAATTTTTCTGGATGCAAAAGAGAAATGAATTCCTTCTTAGCTAAGTTATCACAGGCTTTTCTACAAGGTGGGGAGAAAAAAGAAAAAAGATGCAACTAAATAACTTTTATATAACACTGAATACAAACCTTATATGGTGACGGTTCAATTCTTTCTCCAAATAATACCTGACCTAGATTTTCAGATGGGCGTTTTCCTTCTGATGCTTGGCAAAAATCAAACCTGCGGGCAAGAATATTTAAGTTTTTAAGCATAAAAGGAAGCAATGAGATATCAAACCCCTAGCCAACCTAGAGGACAGATTAGGTACTGATCACTCTAAGTAGATGAATAAGAAATATATTCCTACTCCAAGTTCCATGTACCACATCTCCCCAAAACACACAAAAAAAACACCTGAAAATTATGCCTTAGAATGCTTTGATTTTTAAATAATACTTTTATTAAGATGTAAATTATAGAATTAAAAAAATTGACACATTATAATTTATTGTTGTTCATTTCAATGATAAAATTATTTACACCCTAGTCTTCAAGGGAATTTTGCGTAACTCACCTTTTGTTATCTTTCTAATTCAAATATTTACTTAATGCCATTTCAAGAAGATGTGTCAACTACATGGGTTTCTGTCTCATCCCAATATACTGGCCAACATGAAAAGCAGGCTAGACAGACCCTCCGAGAACATGGAGCTGTGGAGAAGCCATAACCAGGCAGCTGTAAGCTTCTCTCTGTGCTATAATTTCCTTGTATTACTAACCAAGTTTTCATAAAGTTTTGTTTGAACGTTACAGCCTAATTTCAGCCTTGCTATAGAATATTAAAGGGCAGTTCTGTGCTCACCATGGTCACTATGGTTGAGACCGGCACAGTGATGGCTACAGACCAGTTAGATCCCTAAGAGGAAGATGAATCTTGGGTGATAAAAAACTGGGGCTGGGAAGTCCCCAAATGAAGATTCTCCATCTACTGGATATAAGAGATTCACTGAGTTTTCCCAAGAATAGCCACAAAGATTTAAGGAGAGAGATTTGTTTATTTAACAAAACAAAAACTAGAAAAAGTCTCCAAAGTTACATAAATTATGGTCCATTCATTCATGAAATTTGTATTCTCTTCTTACACGTTTAGGCACATGGATTCTTGTAGGATAGTCAAACTTTTTGTGTGTGTTTTCTACAGTAAACATATTTTCTTTCAAAACTCTTAAATACCAGAGAAATTTAGAAGCCAACTAAAATTTAGGAACATATTTTATACCCAATATGGAATATAGTGCTCAAATGAACAAAGGATATTTATGCAGCATTTTTATAATATCAAAAAATGGAAATAATGAAATGCTCATAAATAGAGAATTAGTGAAACAAATCATACACAGACTCTATATGATCTCTACAAAGGGATAATAAACAGCTACTAAAACGACCGAGGTAGCTGTGTATTAATATAGAAAAGATGTCCAAATAGATTCAGTGAGAAAAACAAGGTGCAAATAAAATATATAAACCTGCTTTCATTTAAAACAAAAATGGGGCTTCCCCGGTGGCACAGTGGTTGAGAATCTGCCTGCCAACGCAGGGGATACGGGTTTGATCCCTGGTCCGGGAAGATCCCACATGTCGCGGAGCAACTAAGCTCATGAGCCACAACTACTGAGCCCGCATGCTGCAACTACTGAAGCCCGTGCGCCTAGAGCCCATGCTCCACAATGAGAGAAGCCACTGAAATGAGAAGCCCGCACACTGCAACGAAGAGTAGCCCCCGCTTGCTACAACTAGAGAAAGCCCACACACAGCAACGAAGACCCAATACAGCCAAAAATAAATAAATTAAAAAAAAAAAGTATAAATGTGGTTGTGTATGTTAGAATAAGCAGAGAAAAAATGCAGGCGGCAGACAACAAAGCAGTTATTTCTGGGGACTGATTATGTGGGACATATGGATTTTGTTGAAAACTATGTGGGTTTTTTAATAATCAAAAAAATTAAAACAAAATGGCTATTTGTCCAGTCAGGTAAAAAAAGGAATTCATTGTTTTCGTTGGTGCTTCTGTTGCATTGCAAAGTGACATCAACAGATCACATTTCACATTTTAACCCTACCTTAGAAATAAACAATATCCCTTTTAAAAATGTTTTCAGGCCCTGTACATTTTTTAAATGTGTATGAATTTATCCGTAACTGTGGAGAAAGTAAAAGTTCTAAATGTACAAAATTCTGACGAGTCATAAAATTTCATATAAAAACCAATCTGAAAAACTTACGCTGTATATTCATAAGGAAGAACAGATTCCACTGAGTCAAGCCTGTTCACAAATAGTTCTATTTCAGCCTGAAAATGAAGAAACACAGAATTAGAATATAAACAACTAGAGACCAAAACTTAGGTCATGCCTAGCATTAAAAAGGAATTTGACTTTTGAAATGAGAAATTTTATGATATCCAACTCACTTTAAAGAATTACTTATAAATCCATTCACTGAGATTTATATGCATTTAAATTACAATAAAATAATTTTCAGTTGCAAATGTCTCCAATAGTTTCTAAATGCTTTAAGTTCTAAAAATTTCTAAAAAATTAAATAAGTATTTAAATTAAATAAGGTATCACTCACTACATCAATATAGATTGCTTTTAAAAATCTGGTTTTCAAATTCAGTATTTCATTCTGCAGCACAAAGATAATTTTTATTTTTAAACAGTTTTAGAAAAACATTCTCGGGGCTTCCCTGGTGGCGCAGTGGTTAAGAATCCGCCTGCCAATGCAGGGGACACGGGTTTGAGCCCTGGTCCAAGAAGATCCCACACGCCGTGGAGCAACTAAGACTGTGCGCCACAACTACTGAGCCTGCGCTCTAGAGCCCGCAAGCCACAACTACTGAAGCGCGAGTGCCTAGAGCCCGTGCTCTGCAACAAGAGAAGTCACCACAATGAGAAGCCTGCACACGGCAACAACGAGTAGCCCCTGCTCGCCGCAAGTAGAGAAAGCCCGTGCGCAGCAACGAAGACCCAATGCAGCCAAAAATAAATAAATAAATTTAAAAAAACCACAAAATATTCTCACAGCATTCAAGGAATGCTGTCAAGAAGAAGAAAAAGAGAAATGGATGCATCCAAGAAATATTCTGAAAATAAATTTGATAGGACTGATTGGTTTTATGTGAGAGTAAAGATAACACACGCCCTAAGTTTAAAGATGAGAGATGCTTTAATTTTCTGATTTTGACAAGTAACAAAAGGGACATTGGAAGAGGATTAGGTTTGAGGGGAGAGATCGTGAGTTTGTCTTTAGACATGTTTTGTTTAAAGTGCCTTTGAGATACCTAAGTGTAGAAGGATAAACAGTCATGGCATTCAGAAAAAAAATCTGGAGATATGAATTTGAGACACATCTGCGATTAAATTCAATATGAGACCACTAAACTCTGGCTAAAAGTTTTCAAAAGCTATATCACCTGTGGCTCTTTGAAATGTGAAGTGGTTACAGCCTTTTGGAAAGCAAAATACATGCCTTCTTCCACCCAGCAATCCTACTTATGAGAACTTATCTCCTAGGAATAAAATCATGTGTGCACAAGAGATCATGTATAAGAATGTATACTGCAGACTTGTTCATTAAAAGACTAGAAACATATTGTAGTATGCCTGTTGATAGTAAATTAGCTATTAAACACCATGGGACCATTAAAAAAAAAAAAGAAATGTTGCCAGGTAGGTAAGAAATTTCTAGATCAATTGTACTAGAAACACAATCTCATGCTCTTAAGCAGACAGGAGACAGACAATGACAACACGGTTTAATTCTGGAGGACTGCTTTGATCAATTTGAGAATGCTTAACTACAAAGGTAGTAACAGAGAAGAAATTCATAAAGACCAAATCAAATTCAACAACAGAGGAGAGGGAGAAAAGCTGTATCAACTTCCTAGGAAACATGGGTTAACTCAAAGCCACACCTTCCTACTGAAGCTCCCAGGATTTCTTCAACGTATATTTGAAGTTCCAAAGGAACTTGTACCCAGGTACCCACTCTGCCAATAGGGGCTCATTGCTACTCAATACAGAATTCTTCAGATGAAAATGTCAGTAAGTAATCTGTGCCCTGAAGTACTTTTGGTACTAACCAAAAACAATTAAATAGGAGCTGTTTACCTGTATTTTACAGGGTTAGATCACTATGGCTGCCTCTGGACTCTGATCTGAGGCTACCTAGAAGAGCATAAAGCCACATTTGCCATTTTGATCTCATTTACTAGTGCTGTCAGCAGTCCTCTATACCTGTTAATACCCCAAAAGTGAGACAAAATGTTCAATGTACAAAAACTAATAATACACTGTCCTTTGAAAAACAGCAAAACACAGTGGGCAAAAGAAGACCTCTGGAGCCAGTTTGCCTGGGTTCAAATCCCAGCTCTACCACTTATACTTGGTCAAATTATTTAGCATCTCAGTTTCCTCACGGGTGCTTCAGTTTCTTTATCTGCAAAATGGGGATAACAGTAACTACCTCACAGAGGTATAAGGATTAAATGAGTTAACATTTATAAAGTATGTCAAACAGTGCCGAATACATGAAGTGCTATGTATTTGTTAAATAAAGGAAACCAAATCAATTTAATGATATTCAGAATAGGGAATGCCTAAACTACACTGCTCATCCACTAAAATGCCCATCCAATATTCATGATATACAATGGAAGGCATTAGCCTTTGTACACGGTACTGAAAACACACATAAAACCCCTAAAACCGTACTGAAATAAAATGACAACTCAATGGTAACACTGTCTCAAACACAAAAAAAAGTTTAACTGTGTCTCCTTGTACAAAATATTGAAGACTGTATCACTGGTCTTTCTGACTAAGAAGATCATGGGACATGATACTTAAGCTTACAGAATGCTTGAGTAATTATCACAAACTTATATAACTGTTGTGAAGGCAAAATTCCCCATTGATAGCTTACTCTGCCAAAACAATTTTCACTAATTATAAGGGATCAACACTGCTATGAAGATATACCAGAATCCAAGCGCTCTGTTTAATGTATCTCTTTTTTTTTTTTTTTTTTTTTTTTTTTGCGGTACGCGGGCCTCTCACCGTTGTGGCCTCTCCCGTTGTGGAGCACAGGCTCCGGACGCGCAGGCTCAGCGGCCATGGCTCACGGGCCCAGCCGCTCCGCGGCATGTGGGATCCTCCCGGACCAGGGCACGAACCCGTGTCCCCTGCATCGGCAGGCAGACTCTCAACCACTGCGCCACCATGGAAGCCCTATTTAATGTATCTTAATGAAGACTGAAAGTTCCTAAAAAGCTAATCCAGTTCACATCTTTAGATTTCTTTCTAGGGAGGAATGCACCTATTATACTCTACACAACTTTCTATGTTTTGAGTCTCAAAATCCACGTTTTCATCACATAAGCCAACTCCCTTGTGCCACAATTAAGCATATTCCTTACTCTCAGTACAAAGAGATTAAGAACACAGACTCTGAAGCTAGGCTGCCTGGGTTTAAATCCTGGCTCTGACATTTACTAGCTGTGTGATCTTGGGGAAGTTTCTTCACTTCCCTGTGCCTTGGTTTTCTCATTTGTAGAATGGAGGTAATAATAATTCCTGTTGCAACTGGTTTTTGAGAAGAGTCGAGAACAGTGCCTGTCACAAAGTACTATGTAAGTATTTACTATTATGCAGCAATGTCCAGTAGAACTTCAAGCAATGAAAATACTCTATCTGCTCTGTCAAATACAGTAGCCACTAGCCACATGGGGCCATTAGTCACTTGAAACGTGGTCAGTGTGGCTGAAGATCTGAATTTAAATTTTTATTTAATTTTACATTTAAAAAGTCACAGGGGCTTCCCTGGTGGCACAGTGGTTGCAAATCCGCCTGCCGATGCAGGGGATACGGGTTCGTGCCCCGATCCGGGAAGATCCCACATGCCGCGGAGCGGCTGGGCCCATGAGCCGTGGCCGCTGAACCTGCGCGTCCGGAACCTGTGCTCCGCAACGGGAGAGGCCACAGCAGTGAGAGGCCCGCGTACCACAAAAAAAAAAAAAAAAAAAAAAAAGTCACAGGAGGACTTCCCTGGTGGCACAGTGGTTAAGAATCCGCCTGCCAATGCAGGGGACACGGGTTCGAGCCCTGCTCTGGGAAGATCCCACTTGCCACAGAGCAACTAAGCCCGTGTGCCAAAACTACTGAGCAGCCCACGAGCCACAACTACTGAAGCCTGCAAGCCTAGAGCCTGTGGTCCGCAACAAGGGAAGCCACCACAGTGAGAAGCCCACACACCACAAGGAAGAGTAGTCCCTGCTCACCACAACCAGAGAAAGCCCACACGCAGCAACGAAGACCCAATGCAGCCAAAAATAAATAAATAAAATAAATAAAGTTATTTTAAAAAAATAGTCACAGGCGTCTAATGGCTTCTATATGGGACAGCACAGTAATGGAAAAGAATAAAATGCTGCTTAGTACCCTTTATAAACCCTCTTCATATACTTAATATTTTACTCTAGTCATTGCAATCTTCCCTTTACTTGGAAAAATAACTCGAATGTTAGTCTATCCCAGAGGTTGGCAAATTTTTTTCTTAAAGGGCCAGAGAGTAAATATTTTAGGCTTTGCTGGACAAGCAGTCTCTGCCGTTGTAGAACAAAAGCAGCCACAAACATTACATAAGTGAATGAGCCCAGCTGTAGCCCAATAAAACTATTTATGGGGATTGAAATTTGATTTTCATGTAATTTTCACTCATCCCTAAATATTCTTCTTCTTCTAATTTTTTTCTAATCACTTAAAAATGTAAACACAGTTCTTAGATTGAGGACCCTACAAAACAGACAGCAAGCTTGACTGGACTCCTAGTTCATCCTTGAGCTCTGTTTACTAGGTATTTTTCAATGTTCTTTAAATTCATATCTTTGGAAACCCAAAACAGGGCAAAAGGTTCAGAGATTTGATGCCATTTAAAAAAAAATTTTAGGACACTGTTGAGGAGCATATAAATTTAGGGTAAAAGTTTCTTCCATTTCTACCCAATGGATGAGGCAAGAATTTTTGCTTAGCCTATGATGTTCTCTCTGAAGTTTCATGGTACATCTCTTAGCTATAGGATTGTAAGATTGAAGGAAAACCGTATTCTCATTTTCTGACTTCTCTCATCTCTCCTTTGAGTCTTAATCTTTCAAAACGGAAAGGTCTTAATCTTTTGAATCATCTATCTCCTTGATCATGCCAGCTGCTTTTCTCGGGACCTTGCCCTACTCTCACATCTTTCTTAAAAGGTATAGCACTGAGAATTACAGGCAGAATTCAAGGTATAGACATCAAAGCTTCATATATGTATAGAATGACATTGTTA
This sequence comes from Leucopleurus acutus, assembly GCF_964270905.1. Lineage (NCBI taxonomy): Eukaryota > Metazoa > Chordata > Mammalia > Artiodactyla > Delphinidae > Leucopleurus > Leucopleurus acutus. The sequence continues at coordinate 67,796,540 of NC_139160.1, read as the reverse complement.
CTTTTCATTAGCCTTTTTGGCCAAAAGCATAAATTCTTCAATGACACTCTTCATCTCTTTCCAATGTTCTGTAACTGATAGTTTAAAGTTCATCACCTCAAATATATAATTGTTAACTTTTTCTTCAAATATACTTTAACTTGTCCATGACCAAATTAATTTACTACCTTTTGTTCTCTCATATAACTTTAAGAGAGCTTCTGGAAGTACATTCCCAGTGGCTTTATATTATGTTGATACAAGAGTTTAATACTACTAGCTAATTAAAACATTTCACATTCATTCTTTTTGCTAAATTTAAGATCCAAATTAGCCTCAGGGACTTCTGGAAGTCTGTCTCCATTTTTACTATTCCCCATGGTTTATTCCCTAACTCCGCTCACCCTTAAGCTAACCCATACCACTTGAAATTCCAATTTAACCTTTTTAAAAAACAATCTTGTCAAAACTTTAGACATCAAATTCACTGGCTCCCTCTAAGTCTACTTTAAGTCTCTGAAGCAAACTCTAGAAGCCAGGAAAATTTCTCTTTTAGACACCATGCTAGTCTTCTGATTATATAATTTAGTATCATTTAAACTGATTATTACACTTATTCCATTTCAGTCTATAGCCCAAAGACCCACACACCCTCCCTCCCTATTTTCTTATTTGTACATTATTAGTTTTTATCCTTCTCACACTTGGCATTTTGTCTACTATCAACTCCCCATTAAATTTACCGTATCTATCAACTTTTCCTGATCTGGTGAAGTAGCTTCAAATTCTACTCCTAGTAACAAAAATGTTAACGTCACTGAAGAAGCATGTTTCAGCCTTCCTGTGTGATTTATAAGGATGTCTACAATTATCAAGGTCTGCCCACAAAATTTTCCAAAATATTGACAGCAAAATTCAGAAACAATTCTTCTCACATTATCTTTGACCTAAAAACAAAACTAATTTTAACACACACAGCATATAAACAGAGAACACAACTTCAGTTTGGAGGGAGAACAGAGTCAGACTGCTGGGTTCTTTTCAAATCCTAGGTCTGCTGCTAATAAATATGTGCTTATGGGCAAGTAATTTTGAATGTGAGGAATAAATGACGTAATAATAAAACAGAAACGATATAGAAGCTGGTTTATAGTTGGCACACAATAACTATAAGTTAAATGTTTAACTATAAGCTAGATAAAGATAGCTATTATTACCTATTATTTTAGAGAAGCTGGACCTTCCTCAATCCAAATATGTATTAGTATAAGGATAACCTTGAGGGTTTCTGTGAGAGGCCCTTCTTCCTCCCTCCCATTAAAGGACACTAAGGACAGTGGCTTCTGATCTACTGTTTATGCCTCTTCATTACTCCCTTCTTGGCTATCAGTCTAGGGAAGGGGAAGATAATAATTATCAAGCACAATTCTCATAGTAACCTTATAAGCTAGGGATTACTTGCTCTACTTTAAGACAAATAAGTTCAAAAACTGGACTGCTGGCTCAAAAAAGTGAGTAAACTCAACTGCTGCTACCACTTTTAATTTTTGCTGCTCTCAGTCCTCCACTTTTCTTCCTTCCAGTCTCTTCTGACACTTTTCCACACTTACTTTTACAGGAAAGTTGGTCCATCATAGATATCACCACTAAATTGTGGACCTTTTTCCGTCGCTTGGTGAACTAATCAAAACACATCTTGGATATTCAGTTCATTTTGGCTATTTCTGTAGCACTTTCATTCATTCTTCCTTTTTTAAACTGTGCGAATTTGAAAATTTAATATTTATCTCATTTAAAACATGCTAAGAATTGTAAATTTAAACTGATAAATTTAACACAGAATAGAACAATTTACAATGTATTTCTAAATATGCTACATTTACAACACTCTTTTAAATATTGACCCTTATAGTGAAAGAGGAAAATTTCAAAAATATTGTAAGTATTATAAGAATAATATTACGAGATCCTCGTAATATGACAGTAGGACAAATGTTAAAAACAAGAAAGAAGAAAGGAAATGAGACTGCTAGTGAGTTTATGTGGTTTCATGAAGGGCGAAAGTATGTTACAAACATGACATTCGTCCCTAAAAAATATGAATATACACACAGATAAAACAAATAGAAGAAAACATAAACAACTGTTGGCTCTAAGGGTCTAGGTGGATATACAGGTGATCATTATACTATTCTTTCAACTTTTTTGAATTTTGAAAATTGTCACAATTAAAAGTTGGAAAAAGAAAAGGCTTTAAAGATGAGAAGAGACTTTAGTCATATTATGAAGTGACAGAAGCCAAATCAAAGCAATAAGAAATAAAGACTAAAGAGTAAAGTTTAGTGTGGGAAGATGTTAGAAGCAGGAAAGATGACTTCAAAAGAAGTAATAAATAGGGGGAAATAGAATTTGCAATATATGTGAAAACCCGGGAAGATTCACAACAAAAAACCCTGAAAAACCATGGGAAATTCATTCAATCAACACATTTATTCAAAGCCCATAATGTCCTGTACTAGAAACCGTGAATGCCATAATATAAAACCCATGAATGGCTGCCTTTCAAAGAATTTATAATCCAGATGCGGAGATAGGGCACACATTCAAGGAAGTAAAAGAGAAAAGCGGCAAAGCTATTTATGTGTTCCTAGGGTAGCTAGTGGGATTTAGTTTTCTTATTAAAATAGCAATCGCTGTAAGAGAGCAATATTTGATTAACTTTAAGGTCATTTTCCATTCTAAACATCTTCTTTATTCCCCATCCAAGAGTTAATTACATGCAACTCCTTCTGGAGATAGCCAACTCCAAGATATCACTTACATGACTCAGAAGAGCCTTAAAGGTTACTTTCTTCACATTCCACTTTCAACTGTCCCAAAATGAGTTATTACAAGCATGAAAAGTTGTGACATTAACCATTTTAAGAAAGGTACAGATTAATCCTAAAGCAAGACTGTAAATTCTAAAGCAAGACATAGACAAAACAAGAATGATTACAATACCACCCTAAGAAACCTTTTATGGAAATGCTTTTAATTAATTTAGAGTTCTATCATCTCCCTTCTAAATCCTTCTCCTCCCAAATGTACAATTTTATTTCTAGTCCCCAACTGCCCACTCTACTTCTGATCCCAACTTTGGTCACAACTACACGCTATTTTATTACTTCAAAGCATGCCATGCTATAGTACTGCATTTCCCCCCATTTCCTTGTTCCTTTGTTTTGATTCTGCTTTTACAACTGCCATCATGTATGTCCCAACCAACACGTACAACTGTTTTTCAAGGTAGAAAGAAATCTTCAGTGAAGAAATGTGACTTTGTACAAGGATCAAAGCAAGTGACTAGTCACAAAAGTGTCTGAGATACCAAGGTACAGCCATAGAAAAGGAAAACTATGGAAGCTTCCATTACTTTAATATTGGAGAAGCCCACAGTGGGAAAAAGTCCAAAGAAGGAAAACCTTAGCTCAGATATAATTTTAAAATCCCAATACAAATGCTGGAACTCACAAATGGATGTTCATGAGCTTCGAGTTACCTGACCAACAATGCCCAGAAGCTGATCTCCTAGATATTAAAGTTCTCCCTCCACCTCCCATCAAAAAATAAAATTTCAACTTTAAACTGTATCAAAGAAAGGAATAAACATAAAATGTGACTGGTTAAAAACTGATGACATAGGTAAAGAGCTTTTTGTTGTAACTGCAATAACTGTGCAAGTCCAGGATTACAAGCAGCCCAGGATCTGCAGGACAGGGCAGGAGAAGAGGTACGGCGCTCAGCCTAGAAGATCCAGGAGTACCCCAATGTGGCGAAGAGCCTAGACTTCGGACTCAAGACACTCCTGGAGTTGCATCTTAGCTTCGCTACTTATGAGGTATGTTTGCTTGAGAGGGTACTGCATCCTACCCAGCTTCAGTTTCCCCATCTGAAAACCACAGGATTGTCTGGAGGATTAACTAAGATTAATATATAACTGGCACACATAAAGTACACAAATTGTAGTTTCTATCACTGTTATTAGCAAAGGGCACTAAATAGGTATGAAAGGTGAGAGTAAGAAGAACAAAGAAAAATATATTTCACAAATTTCTTACAAAGCCTTTCATCAACACTTAGTTAATTTTCATGGCAATAGCCAATGGCTTTGTAGAGTGCATATATTTAGGTAGCTACAATTAACTACAGTACAACATCTACTATGAGGACACTGCAATAGAAAACTGCAAGGAAGAATAGAAGTAGGGGTTTGGGGAACTGGGCTCTAAGGCTGACTGAGCTCAGACCAGTTTCTAGAACTTAGGTGTGTCTGCATGTGGAGCACCTGTCTGTGGTTTTGTTTCAGATGTTCAAGAACACACCTCTTGAAAAGGGCTTCCCTTTGTAGAGAGCAGTAGGACAGTATTTTATCTGTATCAACAACGCTTGCTTTCCTAATCCTAGCTCTCACATCCACTATAATGAACAATCACAGTTTTAAAATAGTTTTATTCGAAAATTTAATTTCTGAACGCAAACCTTCTAACTCAGTTCCATGTACTTTTTCACAGGAACAAAGAACAATCGTTGGAATGTGAATTTATCCAAAGTCATTCTTTCCAATGCCAGATTTCATACCTGAAACAATATCAGTAACCCTCACACACTGATTACTTTCCAGTAGCTAAGAATCAATGCTCTTCTTCCAGAAAAAAACTATGGGGCTTCCCTGGTGGCGCAGTGGTTGAGAGTCCGCCTGGCCACAACAGTGAGAGGCCCGCTTACCGCAAAAAACAAACAAACAAACAAAAAACTATGAAAACATGAAACTAAATATCAATAAATATATACCAATTATATTGTTAGGTACACATGTAAATTATATTTTTTCTTTAAATATTTCAAAATCTTCAAAATCTCTATGGTCAAGTTAAAACAGGTAAACAATACATTCATTCTTGTGTTTGTTCAGAGCAACATTTAGAACTGTTTTCTTAAATTTGACTAATTCCATATTTATAGGCAACTGCTCCCAAAATAATAGACACAGAATTTGTTAAAAGCTTCTAAAAGTAACTACTGATGAAGGAAATTTAAAAGTGTGATTCTGATTTTCTTTTTTATAAAAAAGTTGTTAAACTAATCATTTAAACTTTTTTTTTTAAACACCAGGGGGGTATATTTGGTCATTTTCCTTACTGGACAGGAAAGAAAATCTTACTCTTTCATCTAAGAACATGATCTGTCCATGCACACACATCATCAAACAGTAAAAAAGTGGCAAATGTTTTCTATAGTTAGTTGTTCATGTTGACAAGCCATTAAATAATTGCTTGAAAGTTAAAAGCAGCAAGGGTGAACTGCTCACTAATCTTCAGTTATCAGCCATTAGAATGCCACTTAGCACACTTAAGACTCAATCTAAAGGTAACTTCACATTTAGCTATTCACTTCTGACCAAGGCTTACTCTACTTATTGCAGTCAACATATTATCCCCTGAGCTTAAGAAACTAAAATGCTAGCAGAAAGGAATACCATGGTTCAATTCTTTAATACTGTGGTTTGAAAAACTAACAAAATAAGACAAATAAGAGAATTGAAAGACAGAGAAACCTCAAAAGCAATGCAGCATTAAAAAATGTTTAGGTACCATCACATAGCTATTAACTTGATAAATAAAAACTATAGAATACTGTGAAGACACATGGAATCATTCAGCTAATGGCATTGTAAATCAAACCTACCTTTCTTCAAAGAAACCTGGTGGTATTAAATAGAGCTATAAAATTGCTTCTTGCCTTTGACCTACTAATTTGTGAATATGCAATGAATTCCTGCTAAATACATTCTAGCAAAGTTATTTACAATATAGAAAAATCGGGACCAATCTAAATGCCCTACAAGCAAGAAACAGCTCAGCAAACCATAGTATTGTAATACTACAATGAAATACTGTATAGCCAATGAAAATGTGCACTATGTTGATATTCAAATGTACCTGTAATGACAGCAAGCTAAAGAAAAAAAGGCACAGAACACAGTCACACTGTTTATTAAGGCTAATGAAGATCATAAATCAGAAGTTAAAGGAATATGAATATGACTGTATGTTCACTGGACTGTTTCTACGCCAGTAAATTGAACATAAAATAATTTTGAGAGGAGAAAATGACCAAATCCTCAGGGTTCTTTTGATTGTCTCTCAATATACATGGTGAGCTAAATACAGGACATGGACTTCACAGGATATGTAAAGACTATACTCCATAAATTACACTTATGCTGAAAATAAACTTGGTTCATCTTTACACTTATGAATATTGTATAATATTGCAACAATAAATATTGTACTTTCCCTCCGGGAAGGGCAAAATATCTTTCAAGGGGAATATATAGTAAGCAAATATGATTATCTCTATCTTACAGATGGAAAAACTGATAGAAATAGTATCAATGACCTACCCAATTCATCCAACTCCTGATTCCCTAACCTAAAAGCATCTCTGGAAATAATTATTCCCATTTCACAACTCCCACTTCCAATTTTTAAAATAAGTCCTTTCAACTTTTCTGACAGTGTAGACAAGACTGTCTTCCTTAACAAATATGGAATGGATGAGAAAAAAAATATTAATACCTTGATTGAAGTAATGAAAATTTAAACTGTTTACTGTTTTTCTCCTTTGAGAAGCAAAGAGAAGAAATATTAAAGTGTACTTCAAATTCCCTACACCAGTTAGTCAAATTCTAGGGGAAAACTGTTAAAAGTGCCTCTTTCTACTGGTCTAAGATCTGTTTCCACTGACCAAGATGTGAAAGCAGCTGGCAACAAAGATGAAATCCAAACACTTCAGAAAAATGATCTGTCTTGCCTGTTTCATCCCTATACTTGTAAAAACTAAAAATCCAAAAGGACTCCCTGAAATTAATCAAAAGTTAACTAAAAGGAACTACCTAAAGAAGGACCTGTTGAGGAAACAAAATTATCTAACTAGCAGACCACCTGTAAATTTCACTCATACTCATGTCTGAAGTCCATCTCAAATGTCACTTCCTCTCTGTAGCTTTCCCTGAAGACTCCAATCCGCAGATGTTTCCTCATTTGTGTTTTAGTGCACTTTGGACAGCCATCTATTATAACATATCAGATTTTGATAATCTGTCATAAGCTTATGATCTTTGAGGTTCCTAGGAGACAGGAATATCTTTTTTGTGTCTAAGGCACTAGTTAGACAATATACGATTGCTGTTAAATTTAAATTTAAAGACCAAATACTAAGCTTTAAAGGCTGATTACTAAAATATTTAATGGAAAAACCTGTGTGCTAGTGAGACTAGCTCTCTCTTCCACTTGGAAGCACTATTTTCTTTCAGTCAGAACTCTCAAAGAGCGAAAATTTCTTGCACTGCAAGGTATGAGTTACAGTATTCAAGCACTAACTGTTGATGTGAGTACACCTGAAAGATCCTTAGACATTTTTAGAAATCCAAGTTTTTAAACAGAAACTGTAAAATGCCATGAAAAGTTTAATAGCTTCTTTAGTGCCCTAAAATAAGCTCAAAATTCACAACTATTGTAAAGCTAGCAGTAATAAAATAAACACCAGCTTAAAAAAACCAAGCTTAGTAAATAAACCTACTTATAGATTGTAAAAGTTTGCTGAACGATTATCTGAACTGTTAAAAGTATTAACGGTTTCAAAGAGTTTCTTGCACCCCAAAGGGTAAGTTTTAGCAACCTAAAATAACTGTGTATGTATACTTTCCTGCCCTCTACCTAATAACCTAAAAGCAGGTTACTCTACCTACGTCTCTTTTACTAGTGGTTAAACTGAAAACCTTGAGTTTAAGGTGGTAAGAGATCAAAGTTTTCAAGATCTGCCCTAGGAAGAAAACGCCGGTTTCTCCTGTTGTCTGCACCTTTTAAGTGTTTAAAACAATCTCGGAGAAACTAGTGGGATCTTACATATTTTTTGCATATTAAATTTCTTTTTTTACACTTAAGGTAGACATTAACTGTCTCAACCATCACAGCAACTCCTTATTAATGCAGTTTACGCGGTTCTGGGTGTTAAATCCCACAAACAAGGAAGCGACTGCTAACCGTGAGGTAAAAACACCTAAGTCCTAGAAAGAACAAGTCCTCATAACCAATCAGGGTTCCAGAAAAGTAGAAAACGGGAAGCAATGAAATTACAAGTTACTGGAAGACCTGGCCGTCCCCTTCCTTGGAGGCGGGACACGGGGCTGTGAGCGGACACTCGCCCGTGGAACGCTCGCTGACCTGCACGCCTCCAACGCCAAGCGAGCGCCATACACACACAGTCCCTGTTCCGGGAAAACTGAACCCACCTGCTCGTGCTACCTGGCCCGCCGAATCCGCCAGAATCTACGCCGGTACGGAGGCCGTTCCAGAGCCTGCGCCCCACAGCGCGGCCAACCCCACGCGCTTCTGGGGACACCCGACCGCACCCACTGCTACGCCCCCTTCCCCTGAGACGCCGGCTGCCCCCCCCCGGCAGAGGGAGGCTTCCTCTTCCGACTGTGCACCGGGGGGTCCGCCAGGCCGCACCCACCTTGCACTCGTCGCTCTTTTTTTCTTCCTCGCAGAAGTTGACTGGCGCCAGACCGGGCAAGTAGAAGGCTGCGCTCCGACGCGGGCCCGGGGCCGCCCCCAGCAGGAGCAGCGACAGCAGCAACTGCCACCGAGGTGGAGACGACGCCGGCAGCCTCGCGCTCATAACGGCTGTTTCGGGGGAACGGCAGCAGAGCCGCGGGGGGTGAAGAGGGAAGGAGGGACGGGGAGGCTCGGCGACGACTACCAGTCCGCCGGAGCTGAGGCAGGCCGGCCCTGCCACGGATAGTTCCGGTCGCGCTAGGAGACACCGCGGGTTCCGCAACAGACTCCGAAGCGGAACTCGAAGAAGCATGCGCAGCGCCGCCTGCACATGCTCAGTGAGAGCGGCTGCAAGCGCCCTGAGGAGTTTCCGGGAGGGAGAGTGGAGGAAATCCACTTGCCAGGTTTTCAGCGGGTCGGCTGGGGTGTTTGCCGCGGGAGAGGGTCCAGCTTTCCCGTTCCTGTTCCAAATTCCGATCTAGAGCCTCCTTGGGGCGTCGTGGAGCGTCTCACTTGCCCAGCGCCCCGTGCTTGCTGCCTTGCCCCGGTTTTCCACGGTTTCCTCACTACAGTGCCCAAGGCACACCAGCCCCTATTACAGAGGTGGTGCTCCAAAAAGTACTTGCTGATGAAGGCTGAGTTGGTGGAGGGAAGAAGTTTGGGAGACGGTTGAGTGCAGGATAAGGAAACCAATGGGGAGGAACTAGCCACAAATCTTCAAATAGACAGCTACTCAGAGGTGTGTGCACGGACAGGTTCCCAGCATTGGATGCGGTGGCTCATTCTTGTGTGGGACAGTGATTGTTTGCATAGACTAAACAAGATCTCTTTAAAGAGGTGAGTGGAAATGAGGTGAGGGGAAAAATGGGAGTAGACAAATAGGAGAAGGGAGTATTGACATTTCTTTGCAAAGGAAGACAGGAGCACACCTGAGAGCCCAGTGAGAAATGTAGTTCCAGCAAAATAGAAATCTGGTATGATCATCCCTGGGCAAGTTTCTGTCACTTTTCCTATTGAAGTGATGCGATGTCCGTTTGTATATGCACAGACGTACTTGTGTGTGTTTGTGTGGTGCGTTTTGAGTATTTTTCAAGGAGAAACTTGCTTTTCGTGACAAAGGAAAACACAACATAAAAGATGTGAGTTAAATTTTATTCAGGGACTTTACTTAGGACCATAGCACAGGAGACCACCTCTCAGATAGCTCTGAGGAACTGTTCTGAAGAGGTAAGGGAGGAGCCAGGATATATAGGAGTTTTTTGGCTGGAAAAAAACAGGTAGGCCAACATCAAAAGGTTACTGCTAAACACAGAGAACAGACATCTCAAGTTAAAGGTTTTAGTGCTTTTGTATGTATGAGAAGATGCAAGAATCTGAGTTCACTGAAATTATTCCTTAGATATGCATCTTTATCCAGGGCCAGTATATAAAGCACAGAACATTCCTGTTTTTTCCTCCATCCTGAATTCCCCTCAGGGTGCACTGTTGATGCACGACTGCAGTAGCGAATAGCTTGATCCTTGTCGAACTGGACTGGTGGGCAACAGTCTTTATAAAGTCAATTCCTCTGAGCTTTAGAGTTCAATCGAATCTGCAGAGAGGACACCAACTTAGAGTACATAAGCAAGGAATCATAACCCAGAACTACCTCCCGCTCAGAATTCAAGAATTGGCAAGTCAGGACTTCCTTGGTGGTGCAGTAGTTAAGAATCCGCTTGCCAGTGCAGGGGACACGGGGGTCGATCCTAGTTACCTGGTGCCACTAAATACTTGCCTTCACTATCTCACCGCTCCCATCCCAACCTTTTCCTCCTCCAGTGTTCCACAAAGCAGAAAATGGGCACCGCTGCCCACCTGCTTCTCAGGCCAAAAACCTGGGAGGTAACCTAAATTTCTCTTTCCCTCACTCCCCACATACAGTCCTTCAACAAGTTGTGCTCGCTGGGCCGCTAAACTAGACTAAATCCTTTCAATACTTTCCATGTCCACAACTACCCCCTAGTCCAAGCCAAAATCTTAGTTCTCTTGCACTAGTACTTTCTGCTATAGCCTCTCAGGTTCCACTCTTGACAACAGCGATCTCATAAAATCTTTAAATCCCTCAATTCCACTCTTCTGCTTAACCCTGGCACCCCACAGTACTTATCACTACCTGGAATTAACGTGGTTATTTGTTTACTGTCTCACTCCCCGTTTACACGTAAACCCCCATGGGAGTAAGGACCTTGTCTCTACAACCCCAAGCCTAGAGCAGCGTCTAGCACATAAAGGAAGGGCAAGTAACCGCAAAGCACTACAGGACTGGTACTGGCCGGACCCCATAAATTCTAGATCTGAATTTAGAATCGCGGACTTCACCGCCGAAGTAAACCTGAGGTTTTCCACACACGTTTAACCGCCTCTATTCACAGAGGAAAGAAGGGGGACTGACTGCCTGCAGTCAAACGGCCACTCATTGAGACCAAGCCCGCTGCAGTGAGGATGTCTAAGGGCGGGTGGTCCCTAAGCTTCTTCCTTCCAAACCAAGCCGCCGCCCCTATCGGCCGAGCTCAGCATCAGCAAAAACCCGGAGAAGTGGAGTCTCCCTCAATAAAAATGGTCACTGGACTCCAGCCGCAATCCGGTCCGCCCATTGCGCGAATCACGCGTGCGCACGGCCAACCAGCCGCACCTCGCTAGCTCCTACCCCGGCGACCTCTTCCCCGCTCCCGCCTCCAGAGTTCAGACACGTCATCCCGCAAGGCCGGGCCTAGTGGGAGGGGCCTCAGGGCGGGGCTCGGCCTCGGGGCGGAGCGAACTCTTTACTTCCGGATCCGGCCTGGCCCCGCGTTCTCTCGGTTACCTGGCGTCGCTGTCTGCCAGGTATCCCGGGACTGGCGTGGGAAAATCGCTGCGCTCCTCAGCCAGGCGGCAAAATGGAATACCTTCCTTGTGGGCGCTTTTACCCTGGGCGCTGCCACGCAGAAAGGCTGAGTGGGGATTCTAGTTCCAAACTAGGAAGAAATGAAGTTTTGCTTCCATCCTCCCCTTGACTGTGACGCTCCCTTTCTCCCAGTAACGGGTTCGTGCCCCGGTCCGAGAAGATCCCACATGCCGCGGAGCGGCTGGGAGCCATGGCCGCTGAGCCTGCGAGTCCGGAGCCTGCGCTCCGCAACGGGAGAGGCCACAACAGTGAGAGGCCCGCGTACCGCAAAAAAAAAAAAAAAAAAAAAGTGAATAAGATTTTCCAGAAACCATAGCAATATGAGAAGGGCCATGTAATTCTTTTATACCGTGTTGGATTTGGAAATTGGCATTAAAGAAGTTCAGCGTATTTAGACAGTATTAACCAATGAAAGCAATATATCTAATATGTGAAACGACCTGAGTGAACATTTTTATACACGTATTAATGGAAATATGTTGAATATATATTATAGATATACATATAAATGAAGAGAACAGGAGACAATATGACAATGTCTTTTACTACAGGTCAAATCCTATTAAAATGAACTTTGGCAAGGATTACAATTTTTTTATATCATCGGAATGTTTTAAATATGCTAGAAATAAATGAGATTTGAATGTCATTTGTGAATTGTGTTTGAGAGAAATAAATACATCATTCTGTTCATTTTGCTTTGGACTCCTGACTAATGATTGATTTGAAACTTCTGAGTATCACTAGGTATATAGTTCCCTAAAATAAAATGTTGGACAAAGTTTTCAGAAAAAAATGTCCAGAAAGGGAAATAAAGAGAAAGCGTGCAGGAAACAGGACATGATTGCCCAACAAACCATATGAGGCCTGTCACCATGATTACTCTTAAGTAGCTGCTGAATGATCCAAAATATACAAGTTCCCCCACAAGAAAAATATTTGAGTAACTTGGGGTTAGAATGTTTATTGAAAATAAAATGTGGACTGAGGGAGTTGGGGAGTGTGGATTGAAGGGTAACTGTATAAAAACAATTCAATGGAGTCACAGTGTGGTCATGTTTCCTTGAGCACTAACTTTAGAACATAATACCCATGTGGGATGAACCTCACTATTGAATCTTGTTGAACCACCACAACTACCAATAACCACTTGTTTAAACATTTTAGAAGACTGATACAAAACAGAAAAAGCCTGTAGGCAGACAGGAACACTTTAACATCTTCCCCATACCTACTGACACAAGAGGGAAATGGTTTTAATGACCAGCCATCTGCCCAGGGACTTTTCTCCTATTCCTGAGAGGTTCTTAATGTCATGGAGCATAAGAATTACCATATAAGGTAGAAGGCAATTCTCCATGCATTCTGAACTTTGAAAGCTACTTAAAGGACTTTTAAAGGCAGTTTCAGCCTTATACAATTTTTGCCAATTGTGCTGACTTTAGAATCCAACATGCAATTCAGCCATGTTCCATGCAGTTTTGACTCTTAGCTAGGGTTGCAGGTAAGATACAGGGTGCCCAGTTATCTTTACACTTCAGATAGTTTTTAGTATAAGTACATATGTCCCATGTCTATCTGGAGCATATTTATTTAAAAACTATTTGTTGTTTGTTTTTATTTGCCAAATCCAGTGACCTTAACACTGACGGATCTTTGATTTACAAGGATTTGAACAAGGACTCAAAAGGGGCCTGCATAATTAAGGTACATTGAAATAAAACCAGGGGAAAACATTTGCAATAAAATATAGTTATTATAGAATAATAAGAAAAAGATGAACTACCCCTATATAAAAGTATACATGGGGCTTCCCTGGTGGCGCAGTGGTTGAGAGTCCGCCTGCCGATGCAGGGGACACGGGTTCGTGCCCCGGTCCGGGAAGATCCCACATGCCGCGGAGCGGCCGGGCCCATAAGCCATGACCGCTGAGTCTGCGCGTCCGGAGCCTGTGCTCCGCAACGGGAGAGGCCACAACAGTGAGAGGCCCGCGTAAAAAAACAAAACAAAACAAAACAAAACAAAAGTATACATGAAGAGACACTTCACACACAAAGATATACAAACAGCAAAAAGCATTTAAATAAATATTCAGCATTATTTGTAATGAAAGAATAACATATTAGAAAAAAGACATACTTTTTTTTTAAGCTACCAAGGAAGCAAAGTTAAAAAGCAATGATAGTGCCCCATGTGATTTCATATCTGATCATGAGACTTAAATATCCTTTTTGGAGGACAGTTTGCATTGTGTATTTTTTTAAAGCCTTTAAAATGTATATAATATGAAAGAACAATTCTGCTTCTCAGGATCTGTCCTAGAGAAATACTTAGAATGTGAAAAGATTTAGCTCTAAGTATGTTCACCAGTGTAATGTTTTTAAAAGTAAGAAATTTAAAAACAACCTAAATGTTCAACAGAAGAGTTTGTTAAATAAATTACAGTAGTACACCCATGCAAGGCAATACTGTACAGCCATAAAAGTTACATTGAGAAGAAGTAATAACATGGAAAGATGTTTAAGATACATTGCTAAATGAAAAAAGTATATTATAAAACAGCATGCACCTTCTGATTTCAGTTTTGTTTTTAGAAAATATATACACACTGTTAACAGAATGAAAAGACAGGCTATCGACTGGGCGAAAATATTTGTAAATCACCTGGCCAATAAAGGACTTGATTTCAATATAAAGAACTCTCCAAACTCAACAGGAAGAAAACAAACAACCCAATTAAAAAATGATGAAAGGCTTGAACAGACACTTTATCAAAGAGGGCATGTGGCTTGCAAATAAGCACATGCGATCAACATCAGTGTCCAATAGGAAAATGCAAATTAAAACCATGATGAGGTACCACTACGCACCTATCAGAATGGCTAAAATTAAATTCACTGGTAATACCAACTGGTGACAGGGATGTAGAACATCTGGAAACCTCATATATTGCTGTGGGGAATGCAAAACGATACAGCCAGTATGGAAAACAGTGGCAGTTTCTTACAAAGTAAACATACACTTACCATATGACTCAGGAATCCCACTCCTAGGTATTTAAAGTCTAGAGAAATGAAAACTTTTGTTCACATAAAAATTTGTACACACACACACACACAAATTTGTACACAAATATTTATAACAGCTCTATTCACAATCACCAGAATTAGAAACAACCAAATGTCTTTCAATCTGTAAATACATAAACAAACCATTGTACATTCGTACAATGGAATACTACTTAGGAATAAAAAGTAATGAGCTGTTGATACATACAACATCTTGCATAGATCTTATACACACTGAGTGAAAGAAGCCAATCTCAAAAGGCTACAGACTCTATGATTCCATTTATATGACATTTCCCAAAACCCAAAGCTATAGTGACAGACAAGTGCTTGCTAGTTCCAGGGATGAGGGGTGAGGGAAGGTATGACTACAAAGGGATAATGAGGGAATTGGGGGAGTGATAATATTGTGTACCCTGATTTTGGTGGGGGTAACACAATATATGCATGTGTTAAAACTCATAGAAATAGGTGTTCAAAAATGGGAAAAAAATTGTTTATATGTGGAATCTAAAAAAGTGGTACAAGTGAACTTTTTTACAAAACAGAAATAGTCACAGATGTAGAAAACAAACTTATGTTTCCCAAGGGGGTAAGGGGTGGGAAGGGATAAATTGGGAGATTGGGACTGACATATACACAGTACTATATATAAGAGAGATAACTAATAAAAACCTACTGTATAGCACAGGGAACTCTACTTAATACTCTGTAATCACCTATATGGGAAAAGAATCTAAAAAAGAGTGGCTATATGTATATATATAACCGATTCACTTTGCTGTACAGCAGAAACTAGTACAGCATTGTAAATCAACTATACTCCAATCAAAATTAAATAACTAAATAAAAATGGAGAAAAATATATAAACAGAAAAAAAGAATGGAAGGACACATGTGAAAATTCTTAGAGTGGGTTATTTCTATGCAGTCAGATACAGGTGATTTCCTCCCTCTCAGTTCTGCAGTATTTCCATTTTTAAAAATAATGAACATATGTTTCATCTGTAAAAATATTTTATATAGACAGGTTATATGTATTTAGACACATAAATATATATATTATATATATTTACATAGATATGTAGAAAGATTTTTTTTATAGGAAAACTTGAGTGATACCTGCCATTATTTCTTTTTGGTTCAGCCTTTTGGGGGCAAAGAAACGTCACCGTGCTATTGGAAAAATATCTTTTAGATAAGATGTTTCTTTTACTCATGAAAGAACTGGCAGTGCTCTCATCTTCCCATAAATCTTGTGCTCTGCCCAGGGCCATAGCACAGTATACTGGCCTCTGCTGCACCATTAGGTTTCTCATTAGCATCCATTAACCAACAACTTCCACTTTGTGGTATGAGGCCAGAATTCCTTCTGAAATGGAAAAATGTTGGTGTGATGATGTGATCATAGACTAAGTACTGTATTTGTTTCCCTTTCACATCATTCTAGTGTGTCTTACAAATGGATCAGAATTCTCATCAAGAATTAAGCATTAGGAAGCTGCCAGGCATTCCAATAGCACTTGGCTTATGTGACTTTGCTCTACAAAAGTAACCAAGTTATGCTAGGTGAAGTTTTTAAATGGTTTTATCCAAAAATCTAGAGAAGAACTTAAACCAAGTGCATGAGGCCTCCTTAGTCATTATTTACCTCATCCAGGACAGAAGCCCAAGATTCTGACCGCAGACTGAGCAGCAGACCCCTACAGGGCTGTGGAGATCAACACTCTAACCACTCCTTGAGGGATCCCAGCCTCCCTCATCTATTCCTACCATGGCCACCAGCAGGAAGTGAGGCCACAGGCATCCCACAGGCAACTTGTTTCTCAAAAATCCACAGCTGTTATCGGACACTGAGCCTCTGTCTGACAGCTTGACTGTGAGCAATTGGCTGTCCTGAGAGCTATACCACGCAGGGCAAGGACATTCCAAAAGGCTAGGACAGGCAGGTTATAACTTTTTAGGGGTTTGGTCTTGATTCCCATTAACAGTTCTAGAACTCAAACCAGGACCAAAAATTCTGTATATTTCCACTGCTACTCAAATATATAGGTACATGCATAGAAAATGATCTAGAAGTAACAATAGTAAGCTTGAGGGGGGTGGGGGGACTTTAACTTTGTCTGTAACTATTGAAGTTTTTATAACTTATATTATCTATGTAATTTAAGTCTTAGAATTCTTCTGGGGTGGGTGGGGTGGGGAAAGATTGATAAATTCACCACTTTGTCATTTTATAAGAGCAGTTGTTCTGAAGGAGTTAAGGACAGGAGAATTTGAGAGAAATGAGGGTCTTTCATTCTCTCCTTAACTATGGAAATCTGGAAGCGAACACAGCACCTGAAGAAGGAATTAGGCTCTGAGTAACTCTGAATAGGGAAGGTAGCTTCGTAGTTGGGGAAAGAAGCTTCGAGAAATGGGGTTTGATGGTCTACTGATCCAGCAGTTCTCACATTGGATTATTTCTGTTCTAACTGCTGAGTGAATGAGAAGTGGAAAAAGATCCAGAACAAAGAGTGACCACATGACTGAAGGAAAGAGATGACATCTGGAAGGGTGGACATACACTGGACAGTCCATGGAGGCAGGAAGGCGAGCTGGGGACGAGGGGCAGGGGATAGGCGCCTAACCGTCCACCACCATATTTTCTTGCTAATTGCATTGGCATAAATACTGTTCATTTTGAAGATTCAAGATCTTTCAGGTTGCAAGGAAGAGGGGCACATTCAATGGTAACTCAGGTAATAGGGAATACACCATGTAGATTTTATGCAAACACACTGAGAGCCAGGTGAGACCTTTAAGAAAGAACTTCACGGCATCTGTGTGTCAGCCCGAGAGGAAGGTGGCAGCATTTTACTGGCAGAAAGTGAAAAGAAAGGGCACTGTCAGGCTTTCACTGACTCCCCACTGTGGTGGGGGGGGGATTTCAAAGGTTCGTGTCCTTGAAGAGCTCACTGTTTAGTGAGGGAGCCAATGACGGTAATTCAGTGTGACAGATTCCGTAAAGAAGTGCAAAGTGAGGAGGGAACGGAGGGGAGATTGTGACAAAATTATCTGGGCAAGTTTTCTGAGGATTTGCTAACTGGGTTGGTGCGTGCAGGATAAGTGTGACTGAGGGGCGCTGAGGATTCAGCCCCAGTAGGACAAGAACCAGGACCACCAGGATCAAAGATTCAGACCTGGTAACAGAGAGGGTTGTAGAGCTTCAGCATAACAAAGAATACCCTGAGGTCTGCTTAGGGGAACATCGTAAGAGTACTGTGTATGAAGTTAATAACTCCCACAGGACAGGCTTCCCTGGTGGCGCAGTGGTTGAGAATCCGCCTGCCAATGCAGGGGACACGGGTTCGAGCCCTGGTCCAGGAAGATCCCACATGCCGCAGAGCAACTAAGCCTGTGCGCCACAACTACTGAGCCCACGCTCTAGAGCCTGCGAACCACAACTACTGAGCCCATGTGCCACAAATACTGAAGCCTGTGCTCCTAGAGCCCGTGCTCCATAACAAGAGAAGCCACTGCAATGAGAAGCCCGCGCACCGCAACGAAGAGTAACCCCTGCTCGCCACAACTAGAGAAAAGCCTGCGTGCAGCAATGAAGACTTAACACAGCCAAAAAAAAACTTTAAAAATAACTCCCACAGAAGAGACTGAATTAAAGAATCAATCTCACGAGAAAGCTGAAGAGTTGAGTCACTGTTTAGCATTTTGAGAAGCTCGCTTCTGAACTGGTTCAAAGATGCTAACAGCAGAAAGGCAGCAGGGGGCTTCTTTCTTTTCTCCTTCCTTCCCTCCCTCCCTCCCTTCCTCCATTCTTCCCTTCTTTCCTTCCTCCTTTCTCTCCCTCCTTGCTTCCTTCTTTTCGTCATTAAGGAATTCTTTTTCAGGAGAATCAAGAATGAGAATATTTCATGACCTGTTATTAGGAAATTGCAGTCAGTGATTCAGTGCAGAATGAGGCACTATGTTAAGCTAAAGGCAATAGAAGTTCACAGAAGAAACAGGGGCAAATGTTCCACTAGGGAGAAAGCAAGTCACTAAAATAAAAAAACATAGCTATTAAATACATCCCACTTGTAAGTATTCAGAATTTCCAAGTAAGAAAATTAAACTCCTTGATGATGCCCTTAAATTCTATTATTTTTATTCTGGGTACAATCTGACATGTCTGACAAGAAAAAAGTAATGGAATAATTAATATGATCCTATTTTTTATACATATAATTGTATTTTTCGCTTTATTAAATCTTAAGATATTATTGTTAAAGACATTACTAAAATTACATGTATATACTCAGTGTCTCTCAGAAAATAGAGTTCCAAGAATAATGGTGTGTCATTCTATATTTGAAGAAAAACATCTGTTTTTAGAGAAAACTTTCTTCTCTAATGCATTTATTCATTTAGTTCATTTGTTCTTTCCAGTTCTTTGCATGATTCTTTTTAGTAATAAAGTGAAGGCAATTTACCCAAAGATTAATATTTTCTTGCTAGGTGCAGTGGCATGAATATTGTTCATTTTGCAGATTCAAGATCTTTCAGGTTGCAAGGAACAAGGGCACACTCAAGAGTAGCTCGAGTGCTAGGGAATGCACAATTAGGATGAGGGAAATGTCTCAGTATCAAAGCCAGTAGGTTTCAAAGGAAATCAAAGCAGTACGAAAATCATGTGATAGGAGCTCAGAAGACACGGAAGTTGAGAGTCTGTTGTCCCCTAGGTTAGGGCCCTGTTCCCATGGATACTCATCAGCGTCTCCTCATCCATTTCTCCCGTAACTATTTTTTTTTTTAACATCTTTATTGGAGTATAATTGCTTTACAATGGTGTGTTAGTTTCTGCTTTACAACAAAGTGAATCAATTATACATATACATATGTTCCCATATCTCTTCCCTCTTGCGTCTCCCTCCCTCCCACCCTCCCTATCCCACCCCTCTAGGTGGTCACAAAGCACCGAGCTGATCTCTCTGTGCTATGCGGCTGCTTCCCACTAGCTATCTACCTTACGTTTGGTAGTGTATATACGTCCATGCCTCTCTCTCGCTTTGTCGCAGCTTACACTTCCCCCTTCCCATATCCTCAAGTCCATTCTCTAGTAGGTCCGTGTCTTTATTCCTGTCTTACCCCTAGGTTCTTCATAACATTTTTTTTTCTTAGATTCCATATATATGTGTTAGCATACAGTATTTGTCTTTCTCTTTCTGACTTACTTCACTCTGTATGACAGAATCTAGGTCCATCCACCTCACTACAAATAACTCAATTTCGTTTCCTTTTATGGCTAAGTAATATTCCATTGTATATATGTGCCACATCTTCTTTATCCATTCATCCGATGATGGACACTTAGGTTGTTTCCATCTCCTGGCTATTGTAAATAGAGCTGCAATGAACATTTTGGTACATGACTGTTTTTGAATTATGGTTTTCTCAGGGTATATGCCCAGTAGTGGAATTGCTGGGTCATATGGTAGTTCTATTTTTAGTTTTTTAAGGAACCTACCAACAGTGAAAGAGGGTTCCCTTTTCTCCACACCCTCTCCGGCATTTATTGTTTCTAGATTTTTTGATGATGGCCGTTCTGACTGGTGTGAGGTGATACCTCATTGTAGTTTTGATTTGTATTTCTCTAATGATTAGTGATGTTGAGCATGTTTTCATGGGTTTGTTGGCAGTCTGTATATCTTCTTTGGAGAAATGTCTATTTAGGTCTTCTGCCCATTTTTGGATTGGGTTGTTTGTTGTTTTGTTATTGAGCTGGACAGGTACATGTAAACAAATGAAATTAGAACACTCCCTAACACCATACACAAAAATAAACTCAAAATGGATTAAAGACCTAAATGTAAGGTCAGACACTATCAAACTCTTAGAGGAAAACATAGGCAGAACACTCTGACACAAATCACAGCAAGATCCTTTTTGACCCACCTCCTAGAGAAATGGAAATAGAAATAAACAAATGGGACCTAATGAAACTTCAAAGCTTTTGCACAGCAAAGGAAACCATAAACAAGACCAAAAGACAACCCTCAGAATGGGAGAAAATATTTGCTGATGAAGCAACTGACAAAGGATTAATCTCCCGTCATTATTGATCAGTCAACTCATTGAGCCTTGCCATTCTAACTCCCTTGAGAGGACTGAACTGATTTAGCCATCGCTGTCCAGTAGAGGGCTCTTCTGGTAGTCAGAGTTCTTGGCTGCATGTAATAAACTGCGTCATTTTCTAGGGCTGCCCTAGCGAAGTACTACAATCTAGGTGGCTTAAATAACAGAAATGCATTATCTCACAGTTCTGGAGACTAGAAGCCTGAGATCAAGGTATCGTCAGGGGTGGTTCCTTCTGAGGGCTGCCAGGGAAGGATCTATTCCAAGCCTCTCTCCTTGTCTTGCAGATGGCCATATTCATGTTCACATGGCACTCTTCTTATATGTGTCTGTGACTGAATTTCTCCCTTTTCTCCCTTTTAGGACACCAGTCCTAATGGATTAGAGCCCACCCTAATGACCTCATCTTAACTAATTACACCTGCAGTGATCTTATTTCCAAATAAAGTTACATTCTGAGGTACTGGAGCCTAGGGCTTCAAAATATGAATTTTGGGTGGACACAATTCAACTGATAACAAAACCCAAATCAAAACAGTTTAAGTTAAAAGGGGATATTACTGCAGATCTTCAGGAAGGACAGGGGCTCAGGAACAGTGGAAACCAGAGCCTGGAGGACCACCTTGACTCTGGTCTTTACTTCTCTGTAACAGCTTCGTTTACTTCTCTTTCATACAGTTTACATCCACAGGGCAGGGGATGTGATGATTGACAGCTCCAGAGATCCACATTTCCATCATCAGAGAAGAGATGAATAATAGATTCTCTGGCTGCAAATTAAAACATTTCAGGATAAGGGCTGTGTTGTTCTGATGTGGTTTCAGAGCCCACCCCTAGACTAACTGCTGTGGTCACAGTTCTTTCCAAATATGTGCCACATGGTCAGAAGGAATGTTTCTCAAAAGAAGGAGGATATTTTTCTTGGTGGAATAAACAAAAGATACCTATTACCTTGTCCCTGGTGGGTAGAGTTCTCACAAAAGACCACCTCCAAAACTGCTTCCTGCCATTGGACCAGGTCCCTAATAATCATCTAATCAGTGTGGCTATGGTCATGGTGCACTGTGAAACCACCTGGTACCAAGCATGGCATCCTACATACAGGGATCTCTTTAGTAGGGATATATGGACAATGTAAGCTTTTTTTTTTTTTTTGGCTGAGCCGGGTTCTAGTTGCAGTACACAGGATCTTTGCTGCCACGTGCAGGATCTTTAGTTGCAGCATGCGAACTCTTAGTTGCAGCATGTGGGATCTGGTTCCCTGACCAGGGATCGAACCTGGGCTCCCTGCATTGGGAGCATGGCGTCTTAGCCACTGGACCACCAGGGAAGTCCCAAGGCAAGCATTCTAAGATATCTCAAAATTGCACAACGCAGCAAGAAAGCCCATCATATAGATGAATTTTATAAAGCCAGTTTATAAGTTGTTTTCTTATATATTTGTGCTCTCTACTTAAAGTCAAATGCAGAGGAAAATATCCTAGTTAATTGAGCACTGCACATGTAACATTCTCCAGTTCATTCAGGTTTTACCATGTTTTACTTATTCTGAAGTGTTCTGGTGACTAGAGATCATGTGTCAGGTAAAAGAAAAAACCGAACACTACATTTCCAGAAAACTGTCCACACAAAAACCTGCACACAAATGTCTACAGCAGCTGTGGTCACAGTTGCCAAAACTTGGAAGCAGCCAAATTATCCTACAATGGGTGAAAGGATAAACAAACTGTGGTCCATCCAGACAATGGAATATCATTTTGTACTAAAACGAAATGAGCTGTCAGGCCATGAAAGGACACGGAGGGACCTCAAATGTGTATTGCTAAGTGAAGGATGCCAGCCTGAAAAGGCTGCATACCATGTGTTCCAGCTATATGACACAGTGGAAAAGGCAAAACTATGGAGATAGTAAAAAGATGAGTGACGTGAAAGATAAACAAAGCCTGATGCTAGTTCAAGTGATAAGGATTTTGGTCAGTTGCAAAAGGGAAAAGAACCCAGCGTGGATTGAATTCGACCTTGATCCATGCTGAGGTGACTGGGTGTTTAAAGGGAGAATGAAGATGGGAGGAGGGAGATGGGGTGGGTCCATGTGAAACCATCTGGGTTTGCTAAGTTAGGCTCCTTCCCTCCCACAGAGGCTGGGAGAAGGGGGCCCTATCTTCAGACGTTGGCTGGAACAGTCATCTCTTTGGGCAACCTTGAGTTTTCTCAGGCAGGCACTTTAAGAGGGGGTAGGATCATCCTAGTGATACGAACTTGAGATGTTAGAAACCATGATAGTGTTTGATCATGTCTTTCTGGGCCAAGGTTGAGGCCTGGTGGAGAAGAGGGCTCAGAGGAGCCTGGGTAGAATTTGGAGAGAATTACTGTCAGTGGTTGCCAGAAGTTTGGTGGAGCACAGGGGATTTCAGGGGTAGTGAAGTTATTCTGTATAATACTGTCATGGTGGATAGATGTCATTATACTTTGTCAAAACCCACAGAATGTACAACACCAAGAGTGAAACTTGGGGCTTCCCTGGTGGAACAGTGGTTAAGAATCCGCCTGCCAATGCAGGGGACACAGATTTGATCCCTGGTCCAGGAAGATCCCACATGCCGCAGAGCAACTAAGCCCGTGCGCCACAACTACTGAGCCTGTGCTCTAGAGCCTGCGAGCCACAACTACTGAGCCTTTGTGTCACAACTACTGAAGCCCATGCACCTAGAGCCCGTGCTCCGCAACAAGAGAAGCCACTGTAATGAGAAGCCCGCACACCGCAACAAAGAGTAGCCCCCGCTCGCCATAACTAGAGAAAGCCTGTGGGCAGCAACGAAGACCCAAGGCAGCCAAAAAAAAAAAAAAAAAAGAATCCTCCTGCCAATGCAGGGACACGGGTTTGAACCCTGGTCCGGGAATTTCCCACATGCTGTGGAGCAACTAAGCCCGTGCGCCACAACTACTGAGCCTGCACTCTAGAGCCTGTGAGCCACAACTACTGAGCCCGTGTGCCACAACTACTGAAGCCCACGCACTTAGAGCCGATGCTCCGCAACAAGAGAAGCCACCGTAATGAGAAGCCCACGCACCGCAACGAAGAGTAGCCCCTGCTCGCTGCAACTAGAGAAAGCCTGAGCGTAGCAACGAAGACCCAACGCAGCCAAAAATAAAATAATTAATTAAAAAAAAAAAAGAGTGAACCCTAATGTAAACTATGGACTTTTGTTAATAATAATGTATCAACATCTGCTCATCCATTGTAACAGGTATGGCACATTAATGCAGCATTTTAATAATAGGAAAAATATGTATGGTGAAGAGGGGGGTATATGTGGACTCTGTATTTTCTGCTAATTTTTTTCTGTAAAACTAAAACTGCCCTAAAATAGTCTATTTATTTTAAAATGGAATTTTCAGGTTTTTTCATTAGGTTTGAGTGGAATCATTAAATTTGAAGTGAATAACGCTAGTTGTTATTTTAATATAATATGTTACAGACTTGAAGATAACTTTAGCATGCTATGTGTAAAGGAAAAGTTACGATTGAAAAGTTGATTGCTTCAAAAGTATTGCATAATGTTAAAAATGTTTAAAATAAAAGGTAGCTTCCTACCCCACCCAGGTGACTTCTCTTAGGAGTTTGAAATCTCCCCACAACTACCCTATTTTGGTCCTCACAAAGTCTTGTGTGTGACGGCAGGGAAGCTATTATAGTTCCCACCTGGAGTCACTGAGGCAGTTTTCAGAGTTTGGTTTCCATGAGAAAACACCCAAAAGGCACCTATTCAGTGCCTGGCACAGAGGTCCTAAAGAAATAATATTTTCCCTCTCTATTGGAAAAGGTACCTCTTTATTTGGAAAAGGTACCTCTTTTTATTGGAAAAGGTACCTCTTTTTTTTCCTCTTTATTTGGAAAAGGTACCTCTTTGAGGTAAAGCATTTTAAAACATGCTCAAACAAAAAGACTGAGACTCTAAAAGGAAAAAGTTTTTCCCAAAACTGAGACAGGATGCTAAGGAGCTGGGAGACTTCCTTCTTTATTTCCAGGGGCTACTAGCTTTATTAAGGCGTTAGCACACCCAGTCCCAGGAAGGCATAGCCTTTTGATTGAAAATACCCAGTATTTGGTGAACATTGAGAAGGGCGCCCTAGTTGGGTAATGCCTCAGATTAGATAACCAGCTGTCAGTAATTTTAGCGTTTGCTTGGTTTTATGAAATCTTGTATTGACTGAGGCATTCTGGTTCAGGTTTTGTTTTTTCATTCTCCACCTGTTTGTGGATAGATTTTTCTGAGTGGTGTGGAATTCCTTATTTTACACACTTACTTACATTTCATGCTAGACATCTGATGAAGGAAATTGAGCTGCTCTTTCTATTCCCTTATGAGCAGGAGATCCTGGGGTAAACATTGCTGTGTGACAAACCAGGACCAGTAGGAGTACTATGGAAACAAGCTTTGAAAAGAGAGGGAATTACCTAAAATTAGATCAAGCCAAAGCTGCCCTATCAGGTAAATCCTGTTGCTAAATTGCTTGCAGCAAGCGAAGCATGGGATAATACTGTATTGGATGAAAAAAAAAAAAACTTTTTTAAGCCTTAGCAACAGGAAAATGTGTCAAATATCTAGTGTTATCAAGTTCTTTCTTATTTTTCTTTCTTACTTTTCCAACTTGAAAGAAGACATGGGGAATTATATATAGACAACCGATTCAGGGCATGGGGGTGGATGACCCTGTTTTAAAAAATGTTTGAAAGTAAGCAAGTTAGTCACTTTGAGATCAAGTGATATTGCTGAGAAATTAGTGATCTTTTTCTAGAACTTAATGGACAGACTGTTTTCAAAACTAACCATTTGTTCTAGTTGCCCTACTTTCATTAGGGCATTACGAAAGGCTTTGAGGCATCATGGGGATTGAACTTCCTCAAGAAAAGGGCCATAACACAAGTAAGGGACGGGAGAACTGGGTATCTTGGCAAAGTTGCAATTACAGCTGTTTGTGATTTCTACAGGAGTTCCTTCTCCAGGGCTATGAATTCAGCCCAGTAGGAGAACTTTGAGCTACTGATACATACTTTGTCTAGCTATCTCATGCCTCTTGGGGAAATCTACAGGCTGCAGAAGGTCCCAATAAGTCGGGAGACAGGACATTGTATCGTTCTTTTCTCTCTCCCTCCTGCACCCACCACTTATAGCATAGGCATCTGACTTAAATCAAAGTAAGAGCTCATAAGTCATTAAAATCATAATTTTGAAAACTATGTATAAATTTGGGAAAATGCTTATGACATCATATTACACAAAAGAAGCAAGACACAAAAATGAACTTTGCTACACACCACTGTAAAGCAATTATACTCCAAAAAAGATGTTTAAAAAAAAAACTTTGCTGTGATTACGACGGTGTAATACTTACGGATACATATGAACGTGGTCTCCAAAACAGCAGGACAAAATGAAAAACATCTGGTTTCTGGGGAGATTTTTAAAAGATCTTTGAGTCGGGTTTGCTTTAATCTTGCTGTAGTTGGTACAAAAAGAAAAAGAAAGGCAGAGTGACATTAAAAATATTGAATAACTGGTATCATACACCACAGAGGCCGCTCCAACAAGCAGCTCCCATAATTACAGAGCAAGCCAGATGGTGGCAGGTAAACACAGCCTTGCAAAGCCGGGTTGCACTGAGCATTTCCCATGGGTCTGGGGGTTGGGAGTTGCTGCAGTCCCAGCAGGATGCTAGTGGGTAGATGCCCCCAGCGATGCCTTATCTGGAACCGGAGCAGTGGGTGGGGTGGGTGTGAAGCACTGGGTGGACTCCGCCATCACCTAGTAACCAACCAGCACTGTACTATTTCCACACTTTGGCAACCGGTACAGCTGTACCAGTGCCTGCAAGCAGATAGCACTCCTGATTAAGAACCATCCTGAAAGAGAGAATGAGATGATGCTTTTAAAGCCCTTACTGACTATAATGCCCAGCACCTGGTAAATACTGCATACACACTGGCTGTTGTAATAGTGCTGCATTCCTGATTTCACTTTTGTTCTTATTAATAAGCAAAAAAGCACACAGCCTAGGGGTTCCACCAGGAGAGTATGGAAGTAGGGTTGTGCTCATCACACTTTTTTTTTCTTTTTTACAGAAAGAGGTTTATTATCCCTTAATTTCGCTGTCCCTTTCCCCCAAATCTGCCCATCAGGTATTGCCTAGCTCAGCAGCCCTCTGGTCTTTGGTGTGGAGATGGGGACAGAGAAGAAGAAATAGCAAGGACTTGAACCTGGGAAATGCTGCTTCATGTCAGCACTGTCCTTCCAAACAACATTCATGGAAATACATTTCCCTACACAATGAGGACAGGGGCCAGGAGTTAGGAAACTCCAATAAGGGTGCCACGTACACATCAGAAAAGTAGACACAGTGCTACAGCTGATCTTCTAACCTTCTCATTTTATCCATGAGAAAACTTAAGCTCCAAGAGAGTAAGTACCTTCCTCAACTTGGTAAGTTACTTTTTTTTGGTAAATGCATTTTCTTGTGTGTCGTTCATTTTACTTTATAAACACAGATACCTACTTCCAGGTATCAAGAATGTGTTAAGAAACACGGCTGAAAAGCACAAAAAAGGATCAGCAAGGGTCTGTCATTACACATAGTCACAGAATGATTAGTGTTCAAATGAGTTCTGGAGGGGAACAGGCAGCCTAGGGATCCCCTCTAGCTATGACAGGCCCAGTCCCTCCTGGTAGAGGAAGCCAATGCCTGTTACTCAAGTTCCTCCGTCTCACCCATCATGGGGAGTGGGGGGTTTCCATTACAAGCCCAATGTGGCTCATCCCCTTCTTCTTCCCAGGAAAAGGAGCCTTGTGAAGATGCCCACAGAGTCATGGACACTGCAGCCTCATCAACACTCACGTCTGTGGGTTTTCTCCCTACAAGCACCATCATTTCCAACAGAACGCTGTGCTGTTTCTAGTGGCTGACATTTAGTGTGTGTTTATTATGTGCCAGGCGTTGTACTAAGCAGTTTATATGGATTACTCCATCCTATCCTGTTAGGAAGATATTCTTATTATGTGCATTTGCAGATGGGGAAACTGAGGCTCTGGATGGATGGATAAGTGGTGGGTAAAGCCGAGATTCAAACCCATTCTTAACCATAAAATTGCCTTTATGAATGATGGTCTAAAATAAGGTAAATTCAAACTTCTTCAAATCTAGGGATCAATAAATGATCAACGTAAAATAATGATATCTAACACTTATAAGAAGCTTATGAAATAGGTGCTATCATTCCCTCTGGTTTATAGAAATGCCTAAAGTACTTCAGGCTCTTTTGATAAAACCACATCCAGAAGAAGGAGAAACACACACAGATACAAGCACAAGACATAAGCAAACACACGTGCATTTAGACTTGGATGAAGAAATATAGGCAGAAGCATACTGTCTTCATCAGCTTGGGCTGCTACAGCAAAATACCACAGACTGGAGGGCTTAAACAACAGACATATATTTCTCACGGTTCTGGAGGCTGGGAGTCCCAGATCAAGGTACTGACAGATGCGGTTCTTTGTGAGGGCTCTTTCCTGGCTGGCAGATGGCTGGCTTCTCCCTGTGTGCTCACAAGGCCTTTCCTCTGTACCTGCAGGAGGAGAGAGACAGCTCCAGAGTCTCTTCTTATAAGGGCACTAATCCCATCACAAGGGTTCTGCCCTTATGCACTAATCTAAACCCAAATACTCTGAGAGTTACCTCAGTAACAAGAGGGGGAAAAAATTCCCATTATAAACAGATATTTGTTTTGCAGACAAAAGAGTATTTTCCTTGGAACCCCTTACTAAGACACAATTCCATGAGAGAGGTATCATTGATCCCATATTACAGATAAAGAAACCGAGAATCAGAAAGTTAAGTAATTTACTCAATTGTTTTAAACGCTTGCCAAGTTCGGGGGACCCCCTTCTATGGAATAGGCATACTTTGATTCCCTCTCTCTCTCCTAAACTTTTTTTTTTTTTTTTTTTTTGCGGTACGCGGGCCTCTCACTGTTGTGGCCTCTCCCGTTGCGGAGCACAGGCTCCGGACGCCCAGGCTCAGCGGCCATGGCTCATGGGCACAGCCGCTCCGCCGCATGTGGGATCTTCCCGGACCGGGGCACGAACCCGTGTCCCCTGCATCGGCAGGCGGACTTCCAACCACCGCGCCACCAGGGAAGCCCCTAAACTTTTTATTATGGAAAAATTCAAATTACACATAAACTGGGAGAAAGTAGAAGAAGGCTCCATGTACCCATCACCCAGCTACAACAGCCACCAACTCATGCTATCTCTTGTTTCAACTATGATTGTTTTTAACACTCAACGAGATGGAAGTTTCTGCACAGTGATAAGTAGCAACCAGACAAATGGGTAGTGTATTTTGCCTTTTATTTTCTATCTCAAAAAATTTGTTCAACAACATCTAGGCAATATCTCTATAACCCTCCAGCCCCTTGCTGCGAGATGAATTTTTCAAATGTCTAAGCACTGGGAATTCCCTGCCATCCAGTGGTTAGGACTCTGTGCTTCCATTGCAGGGTGCATGGGTTCAATCTCTGGTTGGGGAACTAAGGTCCAACATGCCTTGCGGTGTGGCTAAAAAAAAAAAAGTCTAAGCACTTCAGGGATTCTTCTTACTTGTTCTTAGGGACAGATACAGAAATGCTGCTTGTGACCCACAGCCAAGCTCTGTGGGGAGGGCAAGGTGCCAGGTTCAAAAAGGGGAAGGACTCAATTCCCTTTGATGACCTCTCTTGGGGCAGTAAAGATGGGCCATGTGACAGCCAGTCATAATTCTAAATGAGTATTTCAAGCACTTTTGGGGGACACTTCCTTATTTATTCTTTAACACAAACGTTAAACAGTAAGAAAGTAATTTTTAGACATAATTTGGTATAGGAATTTGGTGAATATTATCTAATCTCTTTTCTTACTACAATGCGTATAATTTATCTTCTGAAAAAGATGTATTACTGTGATTTAATACCAACATACAGCAGTCACAATTTGTTCATCCTATTTGTTCTTCACAAGAAGGAAAAAATCATTAGCTGTATTTAATTTATAAGCCTATAAAGGAGCATTTGTCCAAAGGTCTTCCAGACCATGAGCTTCACTCAGCAAGCAAATGACACAGACACAATTGGAAGCCAAGGCCCATCTGTTTCATCTGTGTATCATTCAGCTTTGCATAGTAACAAATGGCCCCTGTAAAGGAGGAAAAACTTTTCTTCTACCCTCTTATTTCTGTCTCTGTGGCATATGAATTAAACTGACAAAAAATAGATTAATAGGAGGAAAAAAATAGTTTACCTATATGTGTAACACAAAGGATTGCTTAGAATTTGGGGCTTATATACCATATTAATAGCAGAAATAGAGGGGATGAAATGCACATATGGAAAAGCAAATGACTTTTTGGAAAGATGAAGAGTTTTCAGGAGAACAAACAGGAGATAAAATATTGGTGATAATGTTTGTCTATACAAGTATGAGTGGTCTTTCCATCTCCTGCAGGGCCATAAAATTCCCCTGGGAAAGGGATTTGGGGAAGGTTTTTTGTTTGTTTGTTTGTTTTTGATAAATTTATTTATTTTTATTTATTTTAGTTTTGGATGTGTTGGGTCTTCATTAATGTACATGGGCTTTCTCTAGTTGCAGCGAGCAGGGGCTAGTCTTCGTTGTGGTGCGCGGGCTTCTCATTGCGGTGTCTTCTCTTGTTGTGGAGCACAGGCTCTAGGTGCGCAGGCTTCAGTAGTTGTGGCATGCAGGCTCAGTAGTTGTAGCTCACGGGCTCTAGAGCGCAGGCTCAGTAGTTGTGGCACGTGGGCTTAGTTGCTCCATGGCATGTGGGATCTTCCGGGACCAGGGCTCGAAACTGTGTCCCTTGCATTGGCAGGAGGGTTCTTAACCACTGCGCCACAGGGAATCCCCGAGAGCTTCCATTTGAAATAGGCGTTTGTGACTATTGCTCACAGTCCATTGGCCAAAGCAAGCCCTACAGCCAAGTTGGATGATTAAAAAAAAAAAAAAATTGTTCATGTGCACAAACGTATAAGTACAAAGGATGCTCAATGAACTGGAGAGCCAAATGTATGTCCAACACGGTGAGAACTGTAAAATAAGCTATAGCACTGGAATACTATGCAACAGTTCAAAGATATATATACACATAAAGATATATATATACATTAAAAGGTATATATGTATATATATGTGTATATTACATAGGTATGTGTGTATAGATTTGTATGTATACATATATGTGTGCATAGATATATGTATGTATGTATATATACACACACATATATATACATATACACATTTAAAGATCATCCAAACCTTTTTAAGCACAAAAGGCAAGTCACAACATATAATCAAAACGCCTAACATAATACCATGGAAACTACGTATAGTTGTAAAAAAAGTCTTGGCAGGGTGTTCATTAAATTGTCACAGTTCTTACAGCCGCAGCAAAATTTGTTGGGATCAGTGGTGACAGTAGCAGTGTAGGACTTTACTTTTTTTTTTTTTTTGCGGTACGCGGGCCTCTCACTGTTGTGGCCTCTCCCGTTGCAGAGCACAGGCTCCGGACGCGCAGGCTCAGCGGCCACGGCTCACGGGCCCAGCCGCTCCGCGGCATGTGTGATCTTCCTGGACCGGGGCACGAACCCGTGTCCCCTGCATCGGCAGGCGGACTCTCAACCACTGCGCCACCAGGGAAGCCCACGTGTATTTATTTTCAAAGATAGCATGACGTGACACCATAGAGCTTTTGTGGCTACCTAGTATCTTTTGAAGAACTGTTAGAAAAACTAGATGATTGGCAAGAAAATCTATAGAAGGGAAGGAGGCAGGAAGATCCACATTTTCAGCAAAGATGGATGGGTGCACTCGAGCCTCAATTAGCACTTGTTCCCAAATATTTCAGTATATTTCAAATATTACTTTTTACTCTAAACACTTTTGGGTTGTTTGAATCTTTTATGAATAGAATATATTCCTGTATTGTTTAGCATAATTAAACAAATTAAAATGCCTACAATTAAAATAATACCAATTTATTTTACAATATTCATAAAATTCAGAGAAGTAAAAAAGATCATAAAAATCACCACTAGGGTCGTTTGAAAATGACTCTAAAGGCAAACTCATTTGAAAGATTGGTCATATACAGGATTCTCTTGCTCTGCTAAGCTTCATTCTGAAAATCAGCTACCCATAAGATATGTCATGAAACCCACCTCCAGATAGCTTTAATCAGTTGACTTAATTTTGCTGGCAGCTAATAAAGTCCCATCTCAAAACACTTCTAGTAACCACAGCTGATTGCAAAAGTACTGAGGGAACATTGTGATAGAAAGCTGAGCTGAGAGATGTCTAACGCACGAGAAATTTCTCGACTGGTATTTAAAAGAGACTGACTAAAACTGATGACTGTACAGCCTGATTCAACCAATCACGTGCGGCATTCCTGCCAAGTTTATTACCTGCTTAAATCAAATCAATAATCTTGGTTATATAAAGCACGGTTCAGTGGTTTCAATTTTCTTTTGTCATCAGAAGGACTGAATAGGAGCTGGAGTAACTAATGGAAATTCCTTTCATTCTTCATCAAGCTGAGTTAGAGGCTTCCTGAAGCCAGATTTTCTACCAACTGTATAAATTGTTAAAAGCCTCGCAACCAGAAAGCTATTCACTGCCATTTTCTTCCTTGATGCACTTTTCCTTAGACCTACACTGTACTCTTCTTTGTTAGCACTGTTACATTATTCATTTTAAAAGTCCCATTCATTTTATAAGTGTCCTGGGGCTAGGATGCTTCTCCAATCCATTTTTGTTTGGACGGCTATCCCATTACCGCATTTAGGCCTCATAATGCCAAGAAGTCATCATTAATGGCACAGGTAACAAATCCAGTACTATCTGCTAGGTACTTCTGTGATCTTTAGAAAACACCCAGCACTGTCCGCATGAAGGAAAGGAAACCCAGCGAGACTGGGTAACTTATCCAGCTCATGGCAGTCAATGTCTGATGGATCTCCAACTTCAAAGTAATTTTGCCCCAGCACCACCTGGATTCTGGTTCAGGGCAGCACGATGCCTGGTACACAGTGACAAAGGATGGAGCCTGGCTCTGAATCCAGGCACCCGAGGCAGTTTTCAGTCTCTCTACACCATTGACTAAAAACAGCTTTATTAAGGTGTAATTTACACACCATAAAAATTAACTAATTTTTAGTGTATGATTCAATGATCTTTAAAACTTTTACAGAGTTGTGCAGACATCACCACAATCCAATCTGAGAACACATCCATCAAAAAAAGCCCCCCAGCCCATTTATAGTCACTCTCTGGTTCCCCGCCCCCATTACCAGCCCCAGGCAACCACGAATCTGCCCTCGGTCTCTATAGATTTGCCTTTCCTGGACATCTCATGTAAATAGATTCTCACAATACGTGGTCATCGTTTTTGTCTTTCTGACCTCACAACGTTCAGATCATCATTTTGACGTGGCAATGTATTCCGCTGACTGCTGTCTCTTTCTGCCACGTAGTCACATCTTGCCTTGTTGAGACTTAAGCTCCCTGGGGGTAGGTAGGCACAATTTCATAGCCCCTGTAGTACACTCTCTCAGTGTCCTGTCTCTTTCTCCTTGTTCAAACCATTTCAGCGCATGCCAGCCCAAGTTCAAACTGCTGGAAACTTCCTGTTTCCTTTTTAAGTGGAGGGCTGTTGGGCTATCTTTATGGCAGGGGCAAGGAATTAACTTCCCCTGGGAGCAGTCCTAACCAATGGCTGACTGGACACAGTGTATAGATACCCCAAGACTCTCAAAGAGTTTCCCTAGAGAGACCAAGTTCTCCTTGTCCACAGTAGCTCCTGGCTTGATTGCTGACCCCATACTGGCTGCCTTGCCTTCTGAGTCTCCCTCCCCTACTCCCCTTCTAGTGTTTTCTTTTCCCTCAAAATAAACTACTTGCACTGGGATCTTTGTCTCAGTGTCTGATTCTGAGGGAACCCAAATTCAGACACTTCCCGCCATGTGCTCAATACATATTGAGCCCAGGGTAGATGTCTGTTCCACCCCAAGCTTCCTATTTCGCTACTTTCATCAATTCATCCCTGTTACATAATAGCCAACTGGTATAGGGTGGCTATAATAAAAAACAGATAATAACAAGTGTTGGCAAGGATGTGGAGAAATTGGAGCCCGTATATAACTGTGGGAATATAAAATGATGCAGCCACTGTGGAAAACAGTCTGACAGTTCCTGAAAAGATTCAACATAGAATTACCATATGACCCAACAATTCCAATCCTAGGTACAAACCCCGGAAAATGAATACATATATCCACACAAAAACTTGTACATGCATGTTCATAGCAGCATTATTCATAATAGTAAGAAAGTGAAAACAATCCAAATATCCATCAACTGATAAATGGACAAGTGAAACGTATTATATCCATACAATGGAATATTAGCTTTTAAAAAAAATGAAGTACTGATTCATGGAAGTACAAATGGATGAACCTTGAAACAGTATACTAAGTGAAAGAAGCTAGTCAGAAAAAGCCATATATTTATGGTTCCATTTATATGAAATATCCAGAATGGGAAAATCTACAGAGACAGAGAGTAGCTTAATGGTGGCCTAGGGTAGAGGGAGTGCAGATAGAGGGTTTGGGAAATGCCAACTAAAGGGTATTGTGTTTCTTTGCAGGGTGATGAGAATGTTCTAAAATTGATTGTGGTGATGGTTGCACAACTGTGTGACTATAGCAAATTCACATTGAATTGTATACTTTAAATGGATAAATCTTACAGTATGTGAATTATATCTCAATAAAGCTTTTACTTTTTTTAAGAAATGCTAAGAAGTGTGGTTATTTAGGAAATCTCCCAGGTCACCCTCCACTTATGTTCACAAACATGCCTTTGTATCTTGGCCCTCAGATTTCTGGCATCAAGATAAGATGGCAAATAAGTACATGTAAAGATGTTTCACACCATTAGTTGTTATTGAAATGCAGATTAAACCATAATGTGATATTACTACACACCTATTCAAAGGTCTAAATTTAAAAGACTGACCATACCAAGTGCTGACAAGGATGTGGAGGAACTACAGCACTCAGGCACTGCTAGTGGGAACGTAATACGGTATAGCAAGTTTGGAAGCACTTTGGGAATTTCTCAAAAAGTTAAACGGACACCAGTCATATTATCTAGCCATTCCACGCACAGCTATTTACCCAAGAGAAAAGGAAATATATGTCTATACAAAGATTTGTACATGAATGTTCATAGCACCTTTGTAAGAGCCCCAAACAGGAAATAGCATTTTATGTACTGCATGTCTGTTTACCCACAAAATTCATATGTTGAAACCCCAATCCCAATGGGATAATGTTAAGAGGTGAGGCCTTTGGGAAGTTATTAGGTTTAGATGAGGTCACGAGTATGGAGCCCCCATCATGGGATTAGTGCCCCTATAAGAAGAGAAAGAGAATAGAGCTTCTGCTCTCTGCCCTGTGAGGAGAGAGGGAGCTCTCTCCAGAAGAAGAGAGCTCTCACCAGAATCAGGCCATGTTGGCACCCTGACCTCAGACTCCCAGACTCCAAAACCATGAGAAATAAAGGGCTTGTTGTTTAAGCCATCCAGTCTATGGTATTTTGTTACAGCAGCTGGAACTGACTAAGACACAGCCCAATGGATAACAAATGGGTTAACAAGTCTTGGTACATCCATACAGTGGAATGCTACCCAAGAATAAAAAGGAATGAACTACTGATACCCACAACAACATGGATGAATCTCAGAAAAATTATGCTGAATGGAAGAAGCTAGACAAAGAAAAAGTACAACGATATGATTCCACTTATATAAAACTAGAAAATGCAAACTAATCTATAGTGATAATGGATCAGTGGTTGTCTAGGGAGGGCAGTTAGGACGAGAGGCAGAGATTACAAAGGGGCATCATGAGAAGACCTGGGGTGTGATGGAGATGGTCACCATCTTGACTGCAGTGATGGTTTCAGGGACACACACACACACACACACACACACAAACTTAAACTGTACACTTCAAATATGTGCAGTTTACTGTATGCCAATTATATCTCAATTTAAAAAAGACATCTCCAAGCTCTGGGTAGTTTACTATAAAATGTGCTAATCATAATCCTAGATTTCCATATTCCATTTTTCAGGATGAATTTAACTATATTGTTAAAAAAAAAAGAAAACCAACCTTTTTTAAAAAATTTCTCTATGTTTTTTCTCTTTTTGATTTTTAGATTACTATATGCACAGATTTCCTATGGTCTGCTATACTTAAATAACAAAACAGGGTATAGAAGAGAATACGAGTGAGCTAAAAACCATGCAAGGAAATACAAAGGTCATCTAATCTGAGGAACTATTCAGTTCATGAAAGTTTATTTTAACATTCCACCAAATGGTCGTTTCAACTGTGCTTAAATTTTAAAAGATGAGGAACTCACCTTTTCCTAAGACAGTCTATTCCATTTGGACAGTTTTATATTAAAATGTTACCTACATATTGAGCTGAAATCTGTCTCTCTTTTTTTTTTTTTTTTTTTTTGGCTGCACCGGCATACCATGCAGGATCTTACTTCCCCAACCAGGGATGGAACCCGTGCCAGAAAACCAACCTTCGATACCTACATTTTTTAATCTTCAACTTCCCACCTGGCTCTTGGGTCTGCTAGCCCCTCTGACTTTGGCATCTGTTGCAGCCACAGGTAGGAGATTCCCTTTCCTAATCTGAGCCCCAGAAGAGCTCCACCAGCTGGGCTACTGCTCAGTCTCCTGCAAAGAGCTTCCAGGCTAGAAAGGGAGCAGACTGGTGGTTACAACACAAGTAACAAATGCAATGATAGAGCTCTGGGCAAAAGAGCTAGCCTAGGCCCTGACTCGCCCTACAGGCCTGGAGGAAGGCTCTGAAGAGGAAGTGTTGTCAGAACTGAAGAGTAGGAACTGGTGAGGGAGGAGGCTGGAGAGCTACATGGGGTGCAACATAGCCAGAGGAGAGAGGAATCCCAGTGGGTTTGGGGGAGCTCAGGCAGTTGTTGAGAATGGTTGGCAGAAAAGAAAGAGATGGGATGGGGGGTGACGATGGGGAGAAGGAAGCTGTGGCAGGAAGAGAGGAGGCTGGAGAGCTGAATGCCCTGGATCTGAGGGGTACCGGGGACCCACTGAAGATCTTTATTTAGGGGAGAGCTATGATCAGAGTTTCAGCTTAGAAGGCAACTTTGATGTAGGCAAATGCTAGGATGGTATAAATAATTCCAGCTGAACCTACCTGGTCTTACATCTCTGTATCCTTCATCACTGCTTGTATTAGTGTTCTGTTGCTGGGTAACAAATTACCATATACATCATGGCTTCAAACAACACACACACTTACTAGCTCACAGTTTCTGAGTCCAGGCTGGCTTAGCTGGGTCCTTTGCTTAGGGTCTCACAGGGCTACGCTGAAGGTGTCTGCCGGGCTGTGTTTCCACATAAAGCCTCCACTGCAGCCTCCACTGCAGGAGAATCCACTTCCAACTCATTCAGGTTGTTGGCAGAATTCATTTCCTTACAGGTATAGGACTGGCCTTTGCTGGCTGACAGATCAGGTCCTAGAGGTTACTTGCAGTTCCCTGTCCCATGGACTTTCTCAGCAGGGCTTCTCCCTTCATCAAATCATCAAGGACAACCTCTGTAGTTCATGCCAGCAAGGTAACACCTTATGTGTGTTTGTATATATACATATATATCTGTATATACAGTGATATAATTGTACAATGTATATCATAAAGTAATCATGGGAGTGACGCCCTACCCCTTTTACCATATAACATAACCTAATCAAGTGGGGTATTGGTTAGAAGCAAGTCAAAGACCCTGCCCACCATTCATCAAGTGAAAGGGATTACACATGGCTTGAACTTGGGGGATGCCCTAGAATCTGTCTTCTGCACTGCCCAGTTGTAAGGACGTTCAGCCTCAGGCTCCTCGTCCAGCACGCGGGGAGAGATGTATATATCTTCATAGTTCTTTGCTGCCACTTCCAGACCTTGCTCCTCCACCCTCCAATAAGAATATTGCTCCTTCAAACTCCACCGTTTGTCTCTGTCCATCTTTTTTTTTTTTTTTTTTTAATATTTACCTATTTATTTGGCTGTGCCGGGTCTTAGTTGCGGCATGCAGGATCTTCGTTGCGGTCTGCGGGATCTTTAGTTGCTTTAGAAACTCTTCTGTGTCATATTATCACACCCTAGGTGATGTCAGGGCTTCAGAAAAAATAAAAGCACATAGCTGTCCTTACATAAACATTGGAGACTTTTGCCAGACAGGACTGGGGTGTGGTCTAATACATGTCATTGAGGACAGTAAACTTTGTTTACTTAGAGTCAAATCCTTAACATTTTCTACTCATTAAAGGACAAGGGAAAATAGTAAGTATAAGATCCCTAACTTGGGAGCTGGTGACCCACATTTACCATGGTAGACACTAAATATATAAATTACTTCATATACTTTTTCTAATTATTTTTAAATTTCTAAAACTATCTTGAAAAATTTCAAAAATATAGCAAAGTTGAAAGAATTTTACAGTGAACACCTATATACCTATCACTTAGCTTCTACTACTAAGATTTTATTATATTTTATCAATATCTATCCCTTTATTGTTTCCTCCACCCATCTACAACCTATTCTATTTTTTTGGGGGGACAAAGTAAATTTCAAACATCAGTACACTTTCCCTTAAGTATTTAATTAAGCAGAGTTCAATATCTGCTTAGTTTTTTTATTTTAGTGTAAAATTTACTTTCAATGAAATGCAACTCTTAAGTGTACATACACTGTTTTGAAGATGCACATTTAGGGGTGGGATAGGGAGGGTGGGAGGGAGACGCAAGAGGGAGGAGATATGGGGATATATGTATATGTACAGCTGATTCACCTGATTCACTTTGTTATAAAGCAGAAACTAACACACCATTGTAAAGCAATTATACTCCAATAAGGATGTTAAAAAAAAGAAAATGCACATTTACCTGTGAGAGCCTAGACTCTTAAGCACCAGCGGGGCAAAGTTTAAGGTGTTACTTGCCTGATTTGCTTTTATTTAGGCTAGGTGGCAAGGCCAGGACTCACCCTCAGGGTCCTGCATGTAAAGTTGGATCCTCTTTTTACTTAAAATTTTTACATTTTGTTCATCGTGGATTTTTTGCATTGATTCTGGTTTCCTAAAATCGTATTAAAATATTATTTATCTGAATTATGGAATTTTTTGCACGCTGATGCCCCTTAAATTTTGCAGTAGGAGTGAATGCCTCACTCACCTACCCTGCTAAGTAGGAAGTCCGAAGGGAGGACCTATTTGGAGCAGAAAAAGTCTGGAACAGGAGCTGAATCCACTTGCTATTCAACACAGAAGCCAGGTGGTTCAATCAATAAAAATCATAGTTCCGGATCACTTCCCTTGCGTACTTAATTACTAACCCCGATTGATAAGCAAGGCACTATCTGGCGATGACAGTCACAGAGCAAATGCCCATCCACTGGCAACGTTGAGGAGCCACATTAGGACTCACATTTTCCCGAGCTCAGGAATGGAAGTGGGAGGGTCCCAAATTAGGTGGCGTGGCCTTCTGGTGAGTCTCAAGAATCGGAGAAGACGTTGTGGAAAGAATTGGTTTTGTATTAGTAAGCAGACCACTGGAACTAGAAACTGGGAGCTAGTGGTGGCGCTCTGCTGGGCGGAGTGCCTTACCTGAGCAGCCCGCTGGGCGTGAAATTGACTCGGAGCCGGCCACACAGGTCAACCTTCCTGCCAGTGGACGGAGGGCTGCGGCTTCCCGTAGGGCGATACCGCGCGCAGCCCACCTGCCCCGGCTGCAGCCCGGACGCGGGAGACGGGCTCTGGGGGCCTGAGGGGCTGTGCGCTTCTGGGACTTTGTTGCAACGCACTGATTCTTAGCAAACGGCTTTGTTTGCCTCTGGAGCCCGTAGCTTTGTTCCAGGACCCGGGACCTTGATTTTTAGTGATTTCACAACCTGGGCCATAGCAGGGTAGTTTCTGTATGATCTAGTTCTAGGAAGTAGGAAATAAAAACGGAGCCCATTACTGCTGCACAGACCTTCAGCGGTAGGGGGAAAAAGAGTGTATTCTAACAGAAAACGATGCATTGTCTATTAACATACCCTCTGTCTTAGCAGATTCTGATTTTTTACTTCTGATTCTGAGCTATCTGACGACTCTAAGAGCAGCAGATAACTGGTAGCTATGTAAATTCCATCCTAACTGGAAGAGGTCCAGCTGACTACCCCTCCTCAGCTGGTGGAAAAAAAAACCCAGCTTTGCTTCCTTTACTATTCATTTCAACTTTGCTTTTACTCCATGTATATTTGTGCTTCTTGACTTCTTTTTTTTTTTTGCAGTACGCGGGCCTCTCACTGTTGTGGCCTCTACCGTTGCAGAGCACAGGCTCCGGACGCACAGGCCCAGCGGCCATGGCTCACGGGCCCAGTCGCTCTGCGGCATGTGGGATCTTCCTGGACCGGGGCACGAACCCGTGTTCCCTGCATCGGCAGGCGAACTCTCAACCACTGCGCCACCAGGGAAGCCCCTTCTTGACTTTTTAATTGAAACAGTCATAAAATCTGCCTGACTCCCTCACTGAATGAGGAGCTAAATAGTATCTCTGACATGTGTCCGTTTTTTTTTTTATTTGAATGAGTCATGAGTTTATCTTCTCCTGAAATTTGTCTTTAACAGCCTCCACTTTCTAAGTCTCTCTAGGATGATAAAGTAAACACTCAAGTTGGTTTGTGTAGCCCCTCCAAGGGGAAAGCATGCGTTTTGGGGAAGCAGGAAGGGATGGGGGCTCACATTGCCTGAATATGTTCTGTGCGCCTGCCACTTTACAAACAAAATTGAATCGAATATGCACAATCCCAGGAAACAGCAATTGCTACTCCATTTTATGGAGAAGACAACTCATGTTCAGAGATAATTTCAGAGATAAATACTATTCAGAGATAAGTATCATCGGAGATAACTATTATTCAGAGAGTATGTTCAAAGATAAGTAATTTGACCAGTATCACTTAAGATTTGCAGTTAAGATTTGAAGTCATACCCTTCTAAGCCCCAAATTATGTCACACGGTTGCCATCCAGTGTGAGAAGGTGGCCCTGCCATGTGTAGAGTTTTTAGGTTTGAGGAATATTTCTCTGCCATGTCCTGGGTCACAGGGATACTCAGGATACGGGTCTGGCATACTGAGGAGACCGTTGTTAATTTGTTCAACAGAGGAGAGGCCTTACCAACGTCAAAAGGAGAGATAGGTGGGGTTCACCGGTTACTGCATTTCCCTCATTCTCTGATCCTGCTTCACCAGGAAAACCAGGCAGAAAGCTGTCTGTGAAGTTTGCTGTCTGTGAAGGGCCGTGAGTTGGGGGTTAGACTATTGATGGGAGAAAGAGAAGGGCAAACAGGTCTTGCCTTCAAACTGACCTCCTGTCAAAACTGTTCTGTAAAATAGGCAATTGAATAGCCCAGCATGCAGTTTGTTGGGATAATTTAACAAATATCAGGGTGATCAGACTCTCCGAGAAAAGACAGTTGGAAAGGGTTTCTTTTGCCAAGAAAAAAAATGACTTCATTATGTACACTAGGAAGCGTTTAGATAATGTTCTAGCTGGGTTGGCCAAAGACCTAGAAAGCCCTTCCATACCGTGATCACTATGGATCACAGTATTTGGTATTTTGTATATATTTGTAGTTGTAATGTGGTCAGGTTATTCTTTATATTAATTTCCATTTTATGCTCATTGCATTCTTCATATAGGACATAGAAATTTCAAAGTAGCTCCAGCTATAAGATACAGTTTAAAAATAGCTTTAGTACCAACTGTTCATTTAAGCATTTAAAAAACGGTATGGAAATTTTAAGAGTCAACAAAGAAATAGGATAGCAGGCCGGTAAGTATTTCCATATTCTGATCACTGTGCATACATTACTACTATTCTAAAAATAATATGAATTTAAAGGACATTTTTGTTTCTCCAATGGGGGAAAATCACAGTAAAACAGGCAGCATTGTATGTGCAGCTTTGCGTAAGTGCTCTAGTGTCTTCTGCTGGACACAGTTGAGTACTGCAGGTGAGGCTGAACTATTGGGCCACGGACTCCTTTGGCATTCTGCTCACGCCTACAAACTCTTTCTCTGGATAATGTTTTCAAATGCATAAAATAAACGAAAGAGAATAACAAGGGAAGTAATTATATTGAGTGAATCAACTATAATTCAATTAAGAAATTAAATTAAAAATAATTATATTGAAATATAGTGGTGAGGATATAAAAATAGCTTAAGATTAATTTATAAGTTACTTATTACTCAATTAAATAAAAATATCCAGCTTTGGGTTTAATTACTGTAATTTCAAAATAGTGATGAGCTTAAGCAATATTCTGAGATATTTTTAGCAAACATAAACTTGCATGAAAATATCTATGATTTCTATTGGTGACAAAGTTTTAGGTAGTGTGTGTATTCACTTCCTAGGGCTGCCATAATGAAGTACCACACACTGGGTGGCTTAAGCAACAGAAATTTTTTGTCTCACAGTTCTGATGGCTAAACATCCAAAATCAAGATGTCAGCAGGGCCATGTTCCTTCTGAAGCCTCTAGGAGAAGATCCTTCTTCGCCTCTCCCAGCTTGTGGTGGTCCCAGTCTTTCCTTGACTGATGGCAATGTCACTCCAACATCTGCCTCTGTCTTCATGTGACCATTTCCCTCTGTGGCCGTGTGAATCTCTCTCTTCGTATAAGGACATCAGTAATATAATTAATATAATATGATATAATATAATAGATTAGTCTAATTCAGGACACCCTGAATTCTATCCATGGAACATAGGTTAAGAACCTCTAAAAGTTATTTCCAGTTAATACGTATTTATCACGTTCATACTTTGTTCCCAGGAGAATCTTAAGTCTTGAGAAGAACGTGAAAGATGTCCCAGCTTCCTAGAAGGGATAAGACTTATACCTGTAGAGCAACCAGAAAGCAATATAGGGCACTGGGAAACATTGTGGGATGAATTTCATACTTTATGGGCTCAGGGACTGAGAACTGGGAGAGGTCACATGGGTGGGACAGCTGGGCAAGTTTTATTGAGGACTTGGGACTTGATGTGGGTTTAGGATGGCCGCAAGATGTGAATCATCAGGACACGTGTCAGACCATGGAAATGGTATGAGCTAAAATAAAACCTCAAGAAAGAAAGTCAGACACCCCAAAAAGATTTAATAGTCAACTAGCCTAAAAATTAAGTTTGGAAAAGCTTACCAATTATAAAAACATATCATTATAATCAAAAGTATTAATTGAATTCCCAGAAATAAAACTGCCTGGTGTGATCAATTAGAGTTGACCCTTGAACAGCT
Source organism: Leucopleurus acutus (assembly GCF_964270905.1). Lineage (NCBI taxonomy): Eukaryota > Metazoa > Chordata > Mammalia > Artiodactyla > Delphinidae > Leucopleurus > Leucopleurus acutus. The sequence goes on along the minus strand of NC_139160.1, from coordinate 67,753,349 downwards.
AAGGTTTGAACTGCATGTGTCCACTTGTATGTAGATATTTTTCAATAGTAAATATTACAGTACTACATGATCTGTGGTTGGCTGAATCCAAGGATGTAGAGGAACCTCGGATACAGAGGGCTGACCATAAGTTACATGTGGATTAACAATGAACTATTTACAAAATTAAGTAAAAAGTTGCTGCTGAAATGATTTGCAATATCTATTTCATCATTGACATATCCCGTGCAACGTCTTAATTTTCCTAATCTATAAAGAGCTCTACAAGCCAATAAGAAAAAAGAACAAGAAAAATGGTCAAAGAAGACTCAACTGTACACAGAAAGGAAATAGAAAAGCCTCTTAAACATATACTAAGACGTTCAACATCACTCTTATAAGAAACATTCAAATTAAGTTATATTGAAATGCCATTTTCATCTCTCAGACTGACCCAGATCAAAACATTGGATAATATGCTCTGTTCGTAACAGTGTGCGGGGATAGACATTCTTATAATATAAGAATATATTGGTATAATATCTTATACCAGTGTAAGTTGGTGTAATCTTTGTGGATGTCAATTTGGCAATATTTTATAAAAACTGTAAGCACACTTACCTTTTGACCCAGAAGTTCCACTTCTTTATCTTACAGATATATTTGCAAGAAATTACTTTTGTGAAATTACTTTTGTGAAAGGTTATTAACTGCTCCATTGTTTGCAAAAGATTGGACATGATAGGAATGTCCATTAACAGAGCACGTTAAATAACCTCTGGCACAGATCTATACAATGAGATGCTAGGCAACTTCATAAGACAAAAGAATGAGAGTTCCTTAAAAACTACTATGGAATGATTTCCAAGATACGATGAAATGGAAAAAGCAATGATGCATGCACATTTTGGCTCATCTATGCATAAAACATTCTGCAAGGATACACATGGGGCAGACAGCTCTGGTTGCCTCTACAGCAACTGGATGGTGGGGGGTGCGCATCTTTCTGCACCTTGTGAATTTCCAACTCTGTGGGTGCATGACCTATGCAATAAGCAGACTGCATTTTGGTAAGATTTTCAAATTACAAGTGTTGATATTAACTTACTTTTGCTTATCCATTCATTCTATTCATTCAGCCAGTAGTTATGCAGAAACATGAGCACAGTGGGAAGGCCCCGTGCTCTCCTCGGAGAGCTGCTTCCAATTCACAGGTCTTTAGAGCTTCAGGTGTCTCAGGATGGACAATGTCCCACTGGAAACCCTTCCCTGACTCATGGTGACCAATTCTCAACAGTGCAACCTCAGTGAGTTACGATGCTGTCAGTCTCCACTGTGTCTCTCTCTGTCTCTGTATCTCTCTATCTCTGTCAGTCTCTCGTGTCTTCAAATGTCCCCTCCCCATAATCAGGGGACTAAAATAAGCAGGGCAAAGTGGTGCAAAGTGCCATCCCAGTGCTGTCCCAGTGCAGCACCATGAACCACTGAAGGGCCTGACTGGGGTGGGGCGTGAGCAGATTTTTTGGAGATAAAGTTCTCTAGGGTGGAGCACGTGAGGGCAGGGATACGAGGTAGGTACCTACTGCAACTTTTCCAGTAACGTTCCACATGAGTGAAAAACAAGCACATGTAGAAAAAGATGACCGAGGTGTTATCCCAGGTTCTCTTCATTACGCATCCCTGGACAGGGATATGTGAAACCGCTCTCCCGCAGAAATAAATCAAGCAGATGCCACAACACCTGGAAAACATTCAGCAGCACTGAAACATAATTGCAGAATTCCCCAGGCCTGCAGTGACTTGCCTGCACCGTCATCCTGCCAGGCCTGGTCTGTCGGTCAGAGGTGTCCACTTAGTTCTATCAGATGCCCTTTGCCCTGGTGATGTCAGCCTCACCTCTGCCTCCAGCCCCAGGGAGGGTGAGCGGCTCCAATAAGCTTCGCTCTGCTCGGCCCTGATGGGTCTCACCTGCAGCAAGCGAGGCTTGCCTCTTGCTTCTCACCTGTGGTCGGCTGAAAAATGGCCCCCAAAGATCTCTCCATGTTGCAGTCCCTGGAGCCTGTAAATGTCCCCATCTTTGGGAAAAGGGTTGTTGCAGTTGTGACTAAGGATCTTGAGATGAGGAGGATGACCTAGGCGGGTCCTAACTGCCATCACATGTCCTTGTAAGAAAGAGGCAGAGGGAGGTTTGACACACAGAGGAGAAGGCAACGTGAAGGTGGAAGCAAAGGTTGGAGAGATGCGACCACGAGCCCAGGAACGCCGTGGCCACCGGAAGCTGGAGGCAAGGAGTAGATTTCTCCCTAGAGCCTCCAGAAGGAGCAAATCTCCAAGACACCTTGATTTGGGCCCAGCGAAACTGATGGTGGACTTCTGGCCTCCAGAGGTATGAGAGAAAAAATGTCTGTTAGGCACCCAGTCTGTGGTGCTTTTGTTACAGCAGCAGCAGGAAATGAATGGAACTCCCAGGGCATCTCCAGAGGCTGGCACTCAGCAGACAGCCTAGGCAGGCATGGGTTACGGCCCCCAGGGGCCCCCTCAACCAGTGGGGGGCCAGATAGTGAACTAAGCAAGGGGTGCCACTCTCTCAGTCCTCCCCGGGCAGGTGGACAACTCTGAGATCATCCTATACCCTCTGCAGAGGCTTCTGGTGGGCAACTCGCAAGCCCGCCTTCTATGGTTTTCCCTCCTATTTCCCTTCACCCGTCCTTCACTGCTGCCGTCTGGGATCACGTCCCATCAACCAAATTACCTGCAGCACACAACCTTTGTCTCAGCTCAGGCAGAGTCCCCCCAAGGCAAAGGCAAGTCTGTACCTCCAAGACTTGGATTCAAGTGAAATCCAAGCAAAGCCTTATGGAATTCTAAAAAATATGAGATTAAAGGATCAGCCAATCAGGAACAGTCTCATGAGCACCATCAAATGGGCAGCGCGACACCAACCATCCCCTTCTTTACACACATTCTAAACCGGCATTTCTCGGACTAGGAGTTTATTAAAAATAGTTGGCAGAGGTGATGAAGGAGGGCACATGCCCCTTAAGAATTAAATTTAGCTCTGTTTTCATTTCAGTGATAATCTAAAAAGAAAAGGATAGGACCAACTGAATGACTCCATCTGGGGAAGCCCCATGCAGGGGGGTCTTTGTGATATGTGGATGGCTGTGATGACGCCCGAGATCACCTGTGCTTACAGGGTTTTACTTGTAACGCGGTTTCTCAGAGAAGTCTCAGTTTTCTTTGGTTCACAAGGAAGTCTTTTCATTTAAAGGGGTCCGCGTGTAACTCAGGTTTGTGACCTTGGAATGTTTCCCTTTATACACACACACACACTCTCACAAAATCACACACACAAATATATCTGAAGGGTAGTTGGGCTCATCAGCACACAGCTGGAGGGTCACAGTTACCAAGGACAGATTTCAGGAATCAAAAGTTACCAGCAGAATGTAAATTGGTGCAGCCACTATGGCAAACAGTATGGAGGGTCCTTAAAAAACTAAAAATAGAGCTACCATATGATCCAGCAGTCCCACTCCTGGGTATATACCCAGAAAAAATAAAAACTCTAATTTGAAAAGACACATGCAACCCAATGTTCATAGCAGTGCTATTTACAGTAGCCAAGACATGGAAGAAACCCAGGTACCCATCAACAGAAATTGACTTAAGAAGATGCCATATATATGCACACACCATGGAATATGAGCTATAAAAAGAATGGAATAGTGCCATTTGCAGCAACATGGATGGACCTAGAGAATATCATACTTCATGAAGTCAGACAGGGAAAGACAAATATTATACCATATCACTCACATGTGGAATCTTTAAAAAATAATACAAATTAATCTGTATACAAAACAGAAACAGACTCACAGACATAAAAAACAAACTTATGGATACCAAAGGGGAAAGGAATGGGGGAGGGACAAATTAGGAGTATGGGATTAACAGATACAAACTACCATGCATAAAATAGATAAGCAACAAGGATTTACTGTATAGTACAGGGAATTCTATGCAATACCTTGTAATAACCCATAATGGAAAATAATCTGAAAAAATATATATACCTATAATGAATCACTTTGCTGTTCACCTGAACCTAACACAATATTGTAAACCAACTATACTCCAATTAAAAAAAAAGTCACCCACCAAGTCAAGCTTCAGTTATGTGAGAATCACAGCTATGGTTCTGTTTACACTTCCAGTGTGAAACTGTGGACCCTGTATCAAATCAGGAGGATGCGTGCCAGCCCTGTTGCTCTCCATAATGTGTTACACCTGAGCAAAATGCTTTTTGCATTGTTATTTCCTAAAAATGCTTTGGATCAGATTAATTTGCCCAGCCTTGCAGGCCCACTTCACCTCCCGGCTGGACGCCCTGGTTGACCTGCACAGGTGAGTGGTGCAGGGGTGCTGGGAACCAACAGCCTGCCCTCCGATTTCCTCCGTGAAACTTTGATCTGGGGAAATGACCCGGCCAGAGGTCCCAGCAGCTAGTTTCTTCTCAACAAGACTAAAACCTAGATGACTGTATTTCTTCATCTAAATAACAGAGCACAGAACAAGAGGTCAAGAAACCCAGAGAAATTCTTTTCTCTAAATCATTTGCCTAACTTAAAAGGCACTCATCACAAGCTGCGAGGCTGGAAGTATCCCGGCAGCTTTCTCTGTTGCGTTTTTGATAGGAGAGTGATTTTACTTCTGTAAGAAGTGTGCGACAGGCCCTGGTGTGTGCAGGCACATCAACTATGGAGAGAGAAAGAACTGTCAAACGTAGCTCTGCTATATAAGTAAGGTCTTGTCTTTGAGGCCTTAGGTGCTGAAGGGTTTCTCTAAGATGCTCGGGGCAAACGTTCAGGCAGTTGAGTAAAAGGGACTTGGGTACACATATGCATAGAAAAGAGACTGGAAGGAAAGACCGCAAAATATTAACCAATGATTATCTCTGTATGTTAGGGTTGGCTATAATATTTCTTTTCTTCTTTATGCTTGAGTACATATTCCAAACTGAATGCAAGGAGCATCAGTTACTTTTATCAGAAAAATAGTTTTAAAGTTCACGTTCTTCAAAGACAATCCCATCTGAGATGGACACAGGTGAGTGACAGGTGGGATGTGGATGAGATCAGGACATCAATTCATCAACACTCTTTATCCCAACCTCAGCGTGTGCCCAGCACGGTGCTGGGTGAGACAGGACAGGGGAAAATAAGGGAATGGACACTTAGTATTTACGAGATCCCAGACACAGTCCGTTCATATGTTACTCCCTTAACTCCTGCAAAAACCCGCTGGGTGGGCTGTTATTTTTCTCACTTTACAAGGAGGAAATGGAAGCCCAGAAAGTGAAGCAACTGGGCCAGGTAGCAGCAAACCCTGCACCTCCCACCCTGGCAACTCCAGGCCCATGAGAGTTCACTCACCTTGGGCAGAGGGTGCAGCAGGAGGCGGCATAACCCAGCGTGCCCTTCAGTCACTTACCGACCAAAACCAACCAAAACCGCCTGGACTTTCTCAGGAGGCAGAGCCCAGCTGGAGGCTGTTACCTGCCTGGCAATTGAAGGCAAACTGAGCTGGAGGTGGGGGAGGGGCAGTGAGAGGTGGGATGGCCACGTGTCCCCAAAGCCCTTGGAGGCATTGCCAAGTAATCAGTGAAATACACTTAAAGCTTAAAGACTGGCTGCCGAGTACCTTATGAAACGGAATTCCAAGTTGGACTTACTCTTATTGTTCTCTTTGTGCTGTAAATTCAGGCACTGTACTAATAAACCCAGTAAAAGACTAAGGCACGCATAAGACTTTTTTTTTTTTTTTTTTTTTGTGGTACGCGGACCTCTCACTGTTGTGGCCTCTCCCGTTGCGGAGCACAAGCTCCGGACGCGCAGGCTCAGCGGCCATGGCTCACGGGCCCAGCCGCTCCGCGGCATGTGGGATCTTCCCGGACCGGGCATGAACCCACGTCCCCTGCATCGGCAGGCGGACTCCCAACCACTGCGCCACCAGGGAAGCCCCATAAGACTTTTTTTTAAACATTAAAACCCACTAACCTCCCCGCAGATGTCAGACTTTTAACCTGATTCAGGGTCTGTGGTTCTCCTTCTCTGTGTGTAAAATCTACGTGAGCAAACATCAGCTTACTGCTGAGCGTGAGTCTTCTGACATCAGCAAGGAGCAGCTTGTTCTTCTCGGAAATTCAAGCTCTGAAGCCTGTTTTTCTTACAGAGAAACAGTAAGGTCACCGAATAACCCAATAACCCATCCCTGAGTCCTGAGGCCTTTCTGACCTATGAGTCTTTGAAAGCACTTCTGTTTACTTCTCCTTTGTGGTGACAAGAGTGTGGGTGTCACCTCAGGGAGCCCACTGAGAAACTTCACTGAGTGAGGTCATTTGTATGAGTTAGCCAGGGTTGTCGTAACAAAGTACCACAGACTGGGGGGTTTAAACAACAGAAATTTATTTCTTCACAAATCTGGAGGCTAGAAGTCTGAGATCAAGGTGTCAGCAGGGTTGGTTTCCTCTGAGGTCTCTCTCCTTGGCTTGTAGACGGACGTCTTCCCCCTGTGTCCTCATGTGGTCTTCCCTCTGTGTATGCCTGTGTTCTAATCTCCTATAAGGCCACTAGTCATATTAGATTAGGGTCCACCCATATGACCTCATTTTAACTTAATCACCTCTTTAAAAACCCTATCTCCAAATACAGTCACATTCTGGGGTGCTGGGGGTTAGGGCTTCAACAGATGAATTTGAGTGGGGGGGGGACACAGTTCAGCCGATAACATTGCTGGGAGGAACAGAGATGCCATAGAAATGCTCTGCTTTATCCTTTATGGATCAGGGATCAGCCTATGGGAGGCCCCGTTAGGAGGCAACTTTCTCCACCCACTGTGAGCTCAGGATGGAGGCTCTGGTGCGGATGCTCCCAGCCCTCTGCTTCTACTAACTGGGACTCATGCTTCCAGCTCGGACCATGCTCTGAGGAAAGGGATCCCTAATCCAGGCAGCTCAGATGCCCGCTAGGACCCTGCAGATCTCTGCGACAACACCTTGCCGTCCTGGAAGAGGGCAGAGACATTCACACCAGAGCAGCCCAGGTGATGGGCACTCTACCTGCCCACTGCCTTGAAGCAATTCTGTATCCACAGGAGTTTGGGGGTGGGGAGGAGGGGGTCTTACAGGTCATCCAGAGTGCAGGGCACCATGGTGATTTGGAGACACAAATGCCACGCAGAGAGGCAGTCAGGGCCGCCCTATCCGGCTGCCCCCCATCAGCTCTAGAAGGCTGCAGCTGGATTTATTCACTCATTCAACTGAACTCTGCAGGGGCCAGATCTGCGCCGGGCACAGGTGCTTGTGATTCATTCACCAGCGAAACAGACAACCCATGAGCTCATGGAGCCTTTATTCCAACACAGAGGGATGGGAACAGACTCGGGCTGCACCCAGAAGTGTTTCCTGTGAAATGTCCACTCCGTCCCAGGGAACTGGGGACTCCCAGCCTCCTCTGCTGAGGGTTTCTGGGTGGTTTCCTGTTTCAGCCCCACAGCCAGGGGAAATTTCTGCTTTTTGCTCTTCTGAACTCTAAGCTGAGACAGGCACATGCTTGATGAGGGATTTTTCTGGTCAGAGGAAAGTTTTATGTCCTGTGTGCATTTCTTAATATACTCTGAAAAACTCAGTTCAAGTGTCACTTCCTGTACGAAACCTTGTCTGAGCCCACCAGCCCTGCTTCTGTGCTCCTGCAGCGTGTCACCGTGTGGTGCTGTTGTTTGTCTGGATGAGCTGTACGCCTCCCCCAGCCCCTGGGTTCCACCGGGCAGGCTCTCTGCCTTACTGTCTATGTACCTGCCCTAGGGCTACTAGTGTCTGGCACAGAGAATGTGCTGGATTAAATGACAAAACAGAAAACCAGGTGGAGTACCTCCACCCTGCCTTCGGTCTGGTCCTTAGGGTCCAGCACCATCATACTCTTTTTTTTTTTTTTTGCGGTACGCAGGCCTCTCACTGCTGTGGCCTCTCCCGTTGTGGAGCACAGGCTCCAGATGCGCAGGCTCAGCGGCCATGGCTCACGGGCCCAGCCGCTCCGCGGCATGTGGGATCTTCCCGGACCGGGGCACGAACCCGCATCCCCTGCATCGGCAGGCAGACTCTCAACCACTGCGCCACCAGGGAAGCCCCATCATACTCTTTCTGATGCCCAGATGGTGGGTCTATGACCACGTGATTTCAAAGCAGCAACGAGTATAAAAAATATTTTGAGATATTGGCAACAACTAAAGTGTGGTGTGAAAATCTGTTATTTCTCTCGGCACGGCTAAACCTTAGGGATTATTGCCTGTGTTCATAATAGAAGGCAATGCTCAATTTCAGTGAGAGGTTAGGGAAAATAAAGATGTAAATTTTTCCTGTTTAAGTTCATGAACCCTCTGAGTTTTAGTCATAGATTCTTTGAAGGATCCACATACATGTGATTAAGGTCCTCCAGACCAGAAGTTTCATCCCCCAAGTCGTACTTAGCCCTTTCCCCTTGTAGCCCCCAAGCCAGCTCGGGTGCAAGGTTCTGTCACCTCCCAAACCTTGGGTTGATCTAGAAGTCAGATGCCCTCAGCTCCTATGCTCCACCTGCATGGCATCCTCCCGCTGCAGACAGAAGTTGGCCCTTTCCCTGCTCCCCCACTGGGCCCCAGATGTGCAAAAGCATCAGTCGCAGGTAACTACACCAAACAACCTATAGCCCAGTAGACAATCCCTTCTCCCCAGTGGCCCTCCTTGGCCGCCCCAATGCCAGGGTTTGCTTCCTTTTCTTTTTCGCCTTTCTCCCCAGCACTGCCCAGTCTCTTTGGCTTTCCCCTTCTACCTTTTCTTCCTCTCCTTTTCATGCCAGAGACAAGTCAGCTCTGTCCCAGCCCTGCCCATCCCAGCAGCTCAGGTTCTCAGCCCAACATGAGGTTCTTCTTGGGTAGACATTTCAACAATTGCAAACTGTTTATCAAAATGTTTCTTCCAAATGCACCTAGAACTCTCCTCGATATTAACTTGGTTGAATACAATTTTCTCCATCTTATTACAACAGGGTCAAAGGTTCTTTGAAGAATCTTGCTCCTTTGGGATTTTCCCCCACTGATGTGCCCTTCTTGGAACAAGGATACGATCCGTATCCGTCACTATCTCTTCTGTTTTATTAGCCATTGGCCTCCTGTTCCTTTGGGGTGATCTACTATATCTCAGTCTCTACATTAAACACAAATACTTCATGACAAGTAGGTTTATCCAACAAATACAGGAACGGGTTATTATTAGGGAACCTATCAGTGTAATTCACAGAATTGAGGCATAGTTATTTCAGTAGACACTCCAAAAACATTTGACAAGCTGGATATTGTTGATAAACTCTTAGCAACGCAGGCACAGAGGCCACATTCCTAACCCTAACCAGGGTCTACCAGAAGTTTGCACAAATCATGACACGTAATAGTAAAACACTAGAAAGAAGGGGTACCTGCCATCACCGCTTCTCTTCAACCTTGTAATGTGGATCCTTGACAATGTAGGAAAATAAGACAAAAGGGCCTGAATCTAAAATGAGAAGAAAAATATTGTCACTATTGCAGGTGATGTGATGAACTACCTAGAGAATCCAAGACCCCGAATGAAAAACTAATGGGAGAGTTTGGGGAGATGGTTGGACACAAGACCAACATACACAAATCAATGGCTTTCACATCCATTTGTGTGGATGCTTTTAAAAAAACGATAGAATATAACAAGTACTGGGGAGGATGTGGAGAAATCGGCTCCCTGTGCATTGCTGGTGGGACTGCAAAATGGTACAGACACTGTGGAAAATGGTGTGATGATTCCTCAAAAAATTAAACAAGGAGTTCAAATTCAAATTCTGGATATATAACCAAAGAAGTGACTCAAACAGATGTTTGTACACTGAGGGTTCCTACTCTTCACAGCAGCAGTATTCACAGTAGCCAAAAGGGTGAAGCAACCCAAGTGTCCACTGACAGATGACTGGATAAAACAAATGTGACATGCATGTACAGTGGACTATTATTCAGCCATAAAAAGCAGTGGAGTGCTACGTTGTGGACGAAACTTGGAGACATTATGTTAAGTGAAAGAAGCCAAACACAAAAGGACAAATATTGTGTGAGGTTCCTAGATCAAATTCATAAAGATAAAAAGTAGAACAGTGGTTGCTGAGGGCTGGAAGTAGGGGGAACTGGGGTGTAAGTGTCTAATGGGTATAGAGTTTCTGTTTGGGAAGATGAGAAAATTCTGGAGCTGGATGGTGATGATGGTTGCCCAGCAATGTGAATGTACTTAATGCCACAGAACCATTCACTTAAAAAGGGTGAAAAAGGTCAATTTTCACCTTTTATGTGTTTTACCACAATTAAAAATCTATGGTTTTCTTAATCACTAACTCTAACTAATTAGAAAAGGTAAGGGGAAAGGGATCCTACTCACAAGAGCAACAGAATCCATAATATAACCAAGACTGAAACCACTGACTCTCCTGTTACAGTCACTGTAGCTCTACAGGCAAATAAATGAACAAAGCTGAATGCAGAGTCCAGAACTCCCCCTCATTCCACTTCTAAGAATCTGTCCTAGTAACAAAAAGTGTAGACATGTGCCTGGGTACATATGTACAAGGAGGCTCACAGAAATGACATTTGCAGAAGTGAGCAACGTTGAGAGCGTTGTAGGATAAAACCCATGGTTCAGTGAGGAAAGTCACCTCCCATTTTGCAGCTGTTTCAGAGACAAATCAGAGCTGTGCGTTCTGACGTGCAACGATCCTGGTGATATATTGAGAAGCAAGTTTTCACATAATTCCTCGAGCATAATCTCATTTGTTTATAGGCAAAATAAAAGCTATGTAGTTGTATATTACCTAGAGAGGTAAATGCATGGAAAAGTGTCTACAAGTATGCATATCAGACCGTTGTGATTTGTCCTAGGGGAACTGTCCTTTATGAATTTTCTATGAGAATGTATTCAGGTAATACTTAGGATTTTTTTTTTTCTTTAATAAAGTAGGAAGAACCAGTTTTCTCAGTCCTGTGACAAGCTGGTCTTGTCTATGCACCTACCAGGTCCTCTCTGTGGAGCCAGCATTAGGGCATTGGTGGAGGAGGTGAGGACGATAGTTACAAGGCCTCCTGCTGGCCTTCCAGAAGAGGAGGTCTGCGTGGGGCTGTTAAGGGAACACCAGGATTCCACCTGAGACCCTCCCTTCTGGTACAGCAGTCGGTTACTTTGGGCGTCCGTCCCGTAACCTTTAGCACAGTCATCCTTGACTTTGACCTTGGCTGTACATTGGAATCCCGTGTGAGGACTGACAAGCTCCTGACCCTAATCTGCACCAGAGGATTCCCATTTCTTTGGTGCGGGGGTGGCCCTGACCTTGGGCCATCTCTCTGAATTCAGGGCTCCTCTGTTCTCCTGTTACAGGCCTCAAGGTGTTACCTAGTCCGGCACTTCTCACTTATGCAAGTGATATCTGAAACCAAAGGAGAGGCTTTTTTGACATTTGACCTAACTGGTTTCTGCTCATCACTCTATCCCATTGAGATGTGTTTTAACTTTTGCCATCCAGCCAATCTTCCTGCGTCTCCATCACCATGATGGGACATTCTCTCTGTCTCCTAGGCACAGAAGCCTCACCCGGACCAACCTCTCATTCATTTGGGTTCTTGGAGGAAGGCATGGTTTCCGTATGACTAAAAATATCTTTCCCTTCCATTAATAAGAAACCAAGACCCAGGAAGACCATTCAGCAACAAAAGGAAACAAACTGCTGAAACATGCATGCCACACATGAACCTCAAAATCATTATGCTCAGTGAAAGGCGCTGGATGCCAAAGTCCATGTATTGGATGATTCCATTTACATGAAGCATCCAGAAAAGGCAAAAACATATGCAGAGAGAGCAGATTAGAGGTTGGCCGGTCTGGGCTGTAATGGGAGGGGGTGACCATAAACAGACACAAGGGATCTCCTGGAGGCGCTGACTTGAAACAAACCAACTGCCAGATATTTCTCTAGCGAAGATGGCTTTATCTGGGATCAGCAGAGAATTACACTTCGGCATCTGCAGCCATGGCGAGCCACGTGCCAGTCTCCACACAGCAAGGGAAGGAGAACTCTTTTATAGAGGGGAAGAGGAGGTTTGGAGGGCTGCTGTTGTAAACAGAGTCCATGGCTTTTCATTGGCTGAGTCCTTGCCAGGAAAGAAGAGGAGTCTGTTTCCTTCCTATTGGGCTCTGCTGTGGCCACAGGACATGACAGCTGCCCCTTCTGACTATTTAATCGAGGTTTCTGCTCATTAATTTTTTACAGGTGGGATGTTCCGGAACTGGATCGTGGTGATGGTTGCCCAACTCTAAATTTACTAAATACCTAAATACCACTGAATCGCACTTTTATGGTATACGGATCATACTTCCATAGAGTGCACCAGACTGAGTAGAATTAAGCCCTCTTTCAAATGGATGCTCTTGGAGAATGTTAGACAGCTGGGGTTCCATGGCTGCTTGGGGGAAGGGTGCAGTTTAGCATCTCAAACAGCTCAGCCTTGGCTCCCACATCACACACCCCTCTCAGCCAAACCAAAGCCCTAGGCCAGCTGGACCCACCCACCTTTTTACACTGTGCCCTGGGGTCTCTCTCTGTGCCCAGTCACCTTGGCGGAGGTCCTCTCCTAACCTTTCACCTTTGACAGGGCTCCCGCCGAGGGCGGCGGGCTCTGCATCTCCACCAGGTCCGCACAGCTGCCCGACTGGCCTCTGGCAGAGTGTCAGGTGCCCCTGTGAAGCCCGTGAGGCTTGTTCTCCGAGGGCAGCGGGAACCTGAGGGCACACCACTCACTGGCTCCCGAGCTGACTGGTTAGAACAGGGGAAACTGTAAACCCGTTTTCAGGGAGTGACAGAGGGAGAGAGCTGCTCAGTTCTTAATGATAACTGGCCCCCTCCCCCTCCCCCTCCCCTCTCCCTCCCCTCCCCTCCATCTTCTCCCAGCATCCCCTCTTCTCTCCTCTCCTTCCCCTCCCCTCCCCCTCCCCTCCCCCTCCCATCCATCTTCTCCCGGCATCCCCTCTGCTCTCCTCTCCTTCCCCTTCCCTTCCCATCTCTCCTACCTCCTCCCCTCCCTCCACCCTCCCTCTTCCCACCTGTATGGTATTGGGCACCATCTCCTGTGCAGACACTGAGCTAGGAGGTGGGCATACAGCAGTGAGCAAAGCCAACCTGGACCTGTCTTCAGAGTTCACAGTTTGTTGGGGGAGATATTAACCTAATAATCACACAAATCAAACGCTGACACACACATAAGGTGTTGGAAGGAAGGGCCCATCGGGCAACAAGAGGTTCTAATTTAGAGGGTCCTTGAAGAGCACTTGGCCCAACAAGGTGATACTGAGGTGGAGGTTGGAAGGCTGAGAGGAGCTCTAGGTGAGGAGCAGAGAGAAGGCCCTGGGTGAGGAGGCGCACCTGGGAGGAGTGAAAGGCGGTCAGTGATGGGGGGGGGGAATCTAGCCCCTCCCCCAACAACCTCCACGGCCTTTCTGCCTCTTCCCACCAAAGCCAGACCCCCGAGGAGAGATACACTCCCCAGAAAAACAGGGGATGCCGTGCAAATACAGCCTCACGTCACCTGCTCTCCACCCTCTCCCCTCCTGCTGCGTCTACCTGGTCAAAAATGATGAATCTGCGGTCGGTGGGCTGGGGGCGGGGTTTATTCTAAGACCTTGGGAAGGCACTGCTGAGGTTTGACTAGGGTGAGACACACCCAAGTGATGTTATAACACCGCTGATGCGTGAGGGGCGAATGACGTGGGAGCCCTTTTGAGCCGAGTGGCCCCGGGAACTTAGGTCCGAGGTGAGATGGATCCCTTTCCTCCCAGGGGCTGTTTTGGTGGACGTGGTGGTGGGGATTGGCTGGAGCTGGAACGTGGGGACCCAGGCCAGCGCACTTGGCGCCAGCCCTGGTTTTGATGGTGAGGAAGGGCCCCCTGAAAAGCCCTGCCAGGGCCCGGGATTTGGGGACGCACTTCCTCCTCCTCCAGCCCTCCCTTCCCCTCCCCCCCACCTCGAGGCCCCTTCTATTTATAGCGCTTCCTCTCCAGATCTCTGCACTTGAAAGGTGTCCTTGAAACACACACAAAAGAGAAAAAAAATTCTGAAAAATGTCAAACCACAGGTTCTTTCCCCACTCTTCAAGTTTCTAGGTTTGTACTATTCCTGGTTGACCCTAAAGTAGAAAGGGTCAAATGGGTGCCCCGAGTTTTAATGGTTCAGAAGGTGCTGGTTGTTGGGTCCTGGCTCTGGCAGCCTCCTGGGGACCAACTCAAGGGTCAGGGGACTTGAGATCCTTTCTCGTGGGTAAAGTACGGGGCCACAAACACACAGCACCATCTAGCCTGTAACTTTGACAAGATCAGCGGCAGTGATCTCAGGTGGTGAGATGGAAGTTGGAAAGTACACTGAACTGGAAGCCAGGATGTCATGGTCTAGTTCAAGCTGTGTTTAGAAACATCACTTACATCTCTGAGTGTACCTTCCACTCTGTAAATTTAGAAAGTTGGACTAGACCCGTGTTTTACAAGCTTTTTTGACCCAGAGCTCACACACCCATAACAAAAGTCCCATGAAATATTCAAAAGTATTTATGTTTATTGTGACACTTTTTTTAAATTCTGTTCCATTAAAAAAAAAAATTTGATCATGACCAACTAAAATAATTTCAAAACTTACTACAAATGGTTAAATAGTAAATTTTATGTTATGTATATTTACCATAATAAAAAAATTGAAAAACCCATTGTGAATTTTACAATGGCTGAAAAACATTGGACTACACAATCCCTGAGTTCTCCTCCAATTATTTTTAAAATCTACTTGTGCAATCACAGAGGAAAAGTGCCTCTTTGATAAAACGTTCATTAAGCTTAACTTTTTTTTCAGATAATTAAAAATGTTTTCTCCCTTGCTCTCTTTTTCTCTTTTAAATATCAACTAAGTATGGCATCAACTAAAACTGCACCCAACTAAAAACTGTGGCCCAGCAATTCTGCCCTGGGCATATCCCAAAGGAAATGAGTGCATATGTTCCCCCAAAGATGTGCTCAGGAATGTCTGTAGCAGCACTATTTGTAACAGCCTCAGCTGGATACAACTCAGATGTTCATCAGCAGGAAAATTAATAAATAAGTACTGATCTATCCCAGCAAAGGAATAAAGACAGCAATGGGAGTGAATGAACTACAGCTATTAACAGTATGGATGAGTTGCACCAAAATACTGTTGAGCAAAAGAAGCCAGAGCTGGAAGAACACATTCCGTGTGATTCCATTTATATCAAGTTCAAAACCAGGCAAAAATAATCTAGTATCATCACTAACATAGTAACCTTGGGAGGCAGTGACTGGATGGGGCTGCTGGGGTGCATAGACTCTTCTGGGCTTTTTATCTAGTTGCTAGTACATGGGTGCATTTCGTAGGGGTTCATAATGAACCCCCCGCCCCAAAATGTGTCACTTTTGCATGAGGATTATTTTGAGCTAAATGCAATCGATACCCTGCGGGTTCTAGAGAAATTACTGCCCCTCCCCTAACTACCTAAAAGAATTTCAATTGTGGATTTTTCCCAGAAAAAGAGTTGTTACCAGAGTTACCTTTTACCAAAGTGGCCCTATCTGTATGTCAGGGAAAGCGCATCTAATTACCCAACATCTGCTCTTCTTCTTATCCCCACATGAATGACCCTCCCATCCTTGGAAACCCCAGGTCCTGATGGCATTCCTCAGCTCAGGATGGCGTTCAGACCTCATCTTACCTTTCTGTCTCTGACCCTCTCATGTATGTGTGGGTCTCTGACCTTCTCCTGTATGTGGGGTTCCTATATATATGAAACTAAATGTGATTTTCTCCTGTTAATCTGTCTCATGTCAATTTAATTCTTAGACCAGCCAGAAGAACCTAGAAAGGCAGAGGAAAGTTTTCTTCCACATCCTCACCATTCATCTCTGGGAAACCTCCCTGACTACTCGGGACCAGGACAAGCATCCCCTCGGGTGGTCCCTTAGTGCCCTGAACTCACTCTCTCAGCTCCGTCTGTCTCTCCATAGAGGTCGCCTGCCTGCTCATCTGTCCACTTCACCAGAAGGAAGGACTCTGTCGCTGTTGTATCTCTAGCTGGTTCTGGAAGTTCAGCATAATGTAGACATTCACTCCACCTGAGGGAATAAATAGGTTACTCAAGTGTCTAGAAGTCTATCAAGGATTAAATGGATTTTAAAAAGGAGGAAGAAACAAATACATCTGTAACCACCCCCAATCCTTCTCCTCCTCCATCATTAAAAAAAAAAAAAAGGGGCTTCCCTGGTGGCGCAGTGGTTGGGAGTCCGCCTGCCGATGCAGGGGACGTGGGTTCGTGACCCGGTCCGGGAGGATCCCACAAGCCGTGGAGCGGCTGGGCCCGTGAGCCATGGCCGCTGAGCCTGTGCGTCTGAGCCTGTGCTCCGCAACGGGAGAGGCCACAACAGTAAGAGGCCCACGTACCACAAAAAAAAAAAAAAAAAGGATAAAAGGCATTAGTTTTACAGACCCCCGCTCCCCTCCCCCAGCAGTGGCTGTACCCAGAACTAAGCCACGTGGTGCCCCTCTGCTTATGCTTGGGGCTGAAGATGCTCATGGAACAGAGACGAGCAAACCACAGAGATGAGATAGGGGTGCACCCCTGCTTCCCTTGGGCAGGCACAGATCACGTCAGAAATCAATGCCCTGTGAAGCTGCTTTAAGGGTAACACCCAGGGCGGTCGCCAAGCTCAGACATCACCAGCCACAGCTGCAGTGGCTCCACCCGCCCCAGAAACAGCAGCACCGAGTCCTTCGTGTCCTTCATGTCTGGGTGATACTATCCCTTGGCCACCTCCTTAACCTCCAGCCCCAGCTGCAACCTCCCTGAAATTGAACCTATCAGAAGAAGCACCTGGATCTTTGATGAAATTGGCTGTGTGGCCTTAGACAAATCACTTAACTTCTCTGAGCCTCATTTTCCTCATCTGTAAAATGGGACTAATAGTGCTTCTTTGTCGATGAACTGAGGTATAAATAAATATATAATAGTTAAGGGCGACAGAGTAAGTCCTCAATTAAGGGTGCCACTACTATTACTGTCATTGCTATTGATTTTCTGGGCCAGGTGGAAGATGACAAATATTATAGATTACAAGGAAGGAAGTTGTCAAGCCACCTTGAGAAAAAATCAGGACAATCAGTGGGTCAGGGAGTCGTACCACAGGTCCAAATCCTAGCCTTTGGGGGACAGTATTTGCTGAGTCATCATGTGTTTGGGGCTGAGAGGAGGTGGGTGTAGGGATTAAAGGGCTCTGCATTGTGAGGGGAGCCCTGAAAAGGAACCAGGAGCTGAGGGTTCTGGTCCCGTCTCGCTGGAGAAAGCCAGGAGGCTTTGGGGAAAAAAAAAAATCCCATGTGTCAGTTTCTCCACTTGGAAGACAAAAATGTCAGACTAGATCAAGGGTTCTCTACCTTTTCTTGTGCCATGGACCCTTCAGGTGAAACTAAGGACCTTCCTCAGGGTGATGGTTTAAAATGTATGAAGTAAAGTACATAAGATGACAAAAAACTGCTCATGTTAAAATACAGTTATCCAAATGTTAAAAACCAGATTTCTAATATGATGTTCCTTCCATATGATTATTAAGTAATAACAACTGTAATCTCAAAGCAGTGATGTGCAAACATATTTCAAGGTATTTGAATCACCTGTAATGGGCTATGAAGAGAGTCATGATTTCTGTCAGTGACAGAGTCACAGGTATACTTCATTCCACTGTGCCCGGCTGCCAGGGCCTAGGCTGACAGGTTGCAGTTAGAGCCTAGTGAAAATAAAGAGGTAATTGTTCTCCCACCCAGGTTCACAGGCCTCCTGAATCCTGGCCTCCCAGGGACTAGGCGATGTCTCCCACACCTTCCACTGTAGCAGCCCCTGTAGATAAAAGAGCCGCTGCACTTCCTACCGCTGAGGAACTCAACAGCTGGTTGAAATGAAACACCCCTGCCCAAGAAATGACTGGAGAACAGCCCCTGAGAGCGTGAAATCCCATGCATAGTACAAGTGGTAAGCACAGGATGGCGGCCAGTGAGGGCTGCTACTTAGACTGGACAAGATCATAAAAGGGCAGGAGAGATGGTAACTTTGTAAGGGATCTGCTAGGTTCCAGGCCAAGCATGTGCTAGGGGACTGAGCGATGTGTTTCTATGAACACAAGGAGAGCCCACCATGTACTTTTTAGTCATGTGTACACACGAAGGGGACCAGAATATGCCACCCACTTGTGCCTCTTTGGCATAAGGATTATTTTGAGCTGAAGGCAACTAAGAAAAATAGCAGAAAGAGAAGGAAAAAATATCTCTGCCTTCTTCCTATTTGGCTAAAAGCAGGATAGAAATTTCCATTTGTAAAGGCATTTCACCCTCCTTACCAGGAAGACAGCAACTCTTAGTCATCTGAGAGGACTCTAGACTCTTAGCCCAGAGCCAAGAGAGGAAGGTGCATGATAAACCTTACTAGACAGCCCTCAATCTTCTACTCCTTTCCCCATCTATTACGGCATTCCCACACTCCCTCCCTGCTTTCCTCTGTCTTGTTAGTTTCCACCACTTACTGCTCTTTGTTTTGTTTTTTTTTAAACAAATTATTTATTTATTTTTGGCTGCGTTGGGTCTTCCTTGCTGCACGCCGGCTTTCTCTCGTTGTGGCGAGTGGGGGCTACTCTTCGTTGCAGTGTGAGGGCTTCTCATTGCGGTGGCTGCTCTTGCTGCAGAGCATGGGCTCTAGGTGCACGGGCTTCACTAGTTGTGGCATGCGGGCTCAGTAGTTGTGGCTCGTGGGCTCAGTAATTGTGGCACACGGGCTTAGTTGCTCTGTGGCATGTGGGGTCTTCCTGGACCAGGTATCGAACCCGTGTCCCCGGCACTGGCAGGTAGATTCTTAACCACTGTGCCACCAGGAAAGCCCTACTGCTCTTTGTTAAAATGCTGTATAAACTTATTCCTATCCACTTTGGTTCCTCACTTCTTTTCTGTGAAGCCTCCCGGGCCAAGTCAGAGTAAAATTGTTAACGTCAGATAAAATGTGTGCGCCTTTCTCCTGTTTGTTCATCCTGTTCGTTAGTCTCTTGTCCAATTAACTGACACAACTGCAGCCACTAAACCCAGCAGGGCAGAGGAAAAATTTCCCCTCCCAGCACACACAAGTACGTACGTGTTCCCGGCTCGAAGCTGGCGCTCAGTAAACGCTTGTTGAACGACCCATGAGTGAACAGTGTGGGGTGAGGGTATTCCACAGTTTGTTGCCCTTCGTAGGCCTGCTAGTCTGCCCTTTTAGTGGGAGAGCCCTAAATGTCTTGAGGACACGAAGGAAGGTTCTCCTGGGGTTTGCCATCTGTGTGTAAGTCAGGCACCTCTGGAAACGGCATTAGTTCTTCCTTCTGGGCCGTGGGAGGGAAGTTGATGGTAAAAGGTGCAGGTTAGACAGGGCTTCTTTACCAAACTTCTCTCCAACTGATCTGGAGCTTTGGGGGACATCTTTTAGGGACCAGTCTACACAAGGGAAAAATGGGGTCCCATGGCCTTCATCAGTGGGAGGTCAGTTAGGGGGGCGTGTTGACCCAAATTCTAGACAGGGGAGGGGTGGCGGGGAACCGAGGCGTGAGGGATGTCACGCCAGAGACACAGAGCTCGGGGGTGGGGCTGGGGTCCAAGGCCGGGCTGGAGAGCCGGCTGCTGACTGAGGCGCCTTCCTTCCACGTGCAGAGGACGCTCAGAAAGAAGCTCACGCTCACATCCCTGGGGCGGCAACTTGGCAGCGTTACAGCCCTGATCGGGGGTGGGTCTGATGCCTCATTGATTCGCCAGCTGTGCGGTAGGGAAACGAGGGGGGCGCGGGGAGAAGGGGTGGCTGGGGAACACCCTGGTTTCACCTGCCGTCCAGCCCGCCAAGTGCAGCCCTTGGGAGTGCGGCCCATCAGAGCTGCACGTGGGCTTTCGGGCTCCGGTAGAGCACCTCGCCTGGATCACAAACCCAGGGAATCCGGGGCCAGGCCGAGTCTCCCCTCGCTTCCCGACCCCCAGCCTGAGCTTGGCAGGGTCCCCAGACGCACTTCTTGCTTTACTTCGCTCATCACCCCCTCATCGGGGGAGGGGGGGGGGAGAGAATGCTGGCTGCTTCTGAAGTTCCTGACTCTGGTGGCTTGGGAGTAACATCTACGGCCTAAACCCCTGCCTGTGGGGGGCAAAGAAATGGAACAGAAGGGAAACCGCTTCCTAGAGCAACATCCCCCCACTCCCTCCTGCTCGGGAGGTGTGGGAGACAGGCCTGCGTGGGAGGCCATGTGTCTGAGCGAGCTTGTCCTGTGGCAGGAAGATCACCTTGGCGGATACCCTGGGTGGTTTTTTTTCCCCTTTCTTTCTTTCTTTTCTTTTCTTTTTTTCAGCAGGGGTGGGTGAAGGGAAGAAGAGTGTGGAGGCTAGTG
This sequence comes from Leucopleurus acutus, assembly GCF_964270905.1. NCBI lineage: Eukaryota > Metazoa > Chordata > Mammalia > Artiodactyla > Delphinidae > Leucopleurus > Leucopleurus acutus. The sequence continues at coordinate 67,732,786 of NC_139160.1, read as the reverse complement.
CGGTGCACTGATTCAACTCCTGCAGAGGGGAGAGTGCTCGGGGCGCCTTCGATGCTCCAGGGCCCCCTGGGAAGGCAGCTGGCCGCTGCACGAGACTCCGCCGGGCTCCCTGGCGTCACCCTCGGTGAGTGAGGTAAGTCGACCAGAGGTGAGTCTTTTCAGGCACCGCGGGAAGGACATGCCTTGCTGGGGCTCAGAGAGATTGTTCTGCTCTTCACACACCCTCTCTTTCTGCTTCTGTTGGGAACAGGTAGAGCATCCCTATCGACCCCAGCCACCAGCCAGGACCCCTGCCGTGCCTGACCGGGAGGAAGGACACGTCAGGCCAGGAGGACCAAAGGTCAGTGTCAGTCTCATGTCACGGAGCAAAACTGGCTGACAGAACTGGGCTGCTTTCACTGGATCACACCCTGGGATGCAGACCCTTAGAACCTTCTGGAAGCTCTCTGGATCATTCTTCCCTCCATGGCTGCACTAATTGATAACCCCTAACAGGGGCACACCTGGCCCTCCACAGTCACAGCTGGGTGAGTCTCCAAAGGCACATACTCTTGTGAGTGGGAAATGCGTCAGTAGCTTCATATTAAGACGTAAAAGACTGTAGGGGAGGGGACATGTCCCTTCTTCCCTTCTGGCTTCTTTGGCTGGCCTCATCATGAAATGGACGAGAGACAGATTAACAGGAGAAAAAAATCAAAAGCTGAATAACGTGTATACGTGGGAGAGACCCAGGAAAACTGAGTACCTTGCCAAAATGGGCAAAACCATCACCTTAAATGCTTTCCTCCGCTGAAGACAACAGAAGATGTTAGGAGTGGGGGAGCTAGAGATGAGAGGCGAGCGGGAAAAGCACAGTAAACAAGGGTAAGGGAGCTCTGCAGAGTTAAGTCCTTGCCTTCTGCATTGACTAGTTTCTACAGATTGAGTCATTACACCTCTTCTTGGTACGACAAGGGAGACACTCACAAATATAAGCGTCTTTTACAAAGGGCAACTTCGACTTGGCTTTCAGAGCTTCTTCTGTGCCTGTGCCTTCTTAAAAATAACCAGCTTAAAAGAATCCTTAGGCCAAACACGTGTATTTTGGGGTGGCAGATTCTGCTCCCCTACAAACCAACAGTGGGTCATTTCCTAAGAGCAGATGGGATGGAGTTGGAGAAATGGGATACTTTGCGCTTGTGGGGGGAGAACCCGGGGGGCGGGGGGGGGCGGGGCAGAAAGGGGCCAAGGAGCACACCTTCAGCAGGTGTGGGCCAGAGCCCACGGTGCACAGAGCAACCGAGCGGTCAGCCACTGGGCAGTCAGTGCTCCTGCTGGGGAAGGGACGCTCACGCGGAGGTCTGCACCCGCATCGACAAGCAGGAAGGCCAGAGCGGCAGGTCCGAGGCGTTAGGGCCCCTCTCTCGACGGCTCCTCATTTGGGTCTGATCTCCCCGGACTCACATATGTGACAGCACCCGCCTGCCCCTCTTCGGGATGTGGATGTGACTTCTCCGTGGGTGCCCTGGGAAGGGGGACCACGGGGCTCCCAGCATCACCCACCATCCAGACAGCTTGTTTTGTGCCAAATACCAAAACAGGAAGAAGGTTCGGAGAGGCCCGAGGGGCACGGGGTTACGGAGGTTGCTAAGGCGTTGAGGGGTGAGTCACGGGGAGCAGGTACCTGTGAGTTGCCCTCAGATGCTCGAGCACCAGGTGTGGGGGCTCCTGCAGAGACCGGAGGTTTCGGGGAGGAAGTGGCGCTTGGTGGGGCCTTGGGGCTGTGCGGTGTACCCGGCGCCCTGGGCTGCGGGCCGGCGTGTGGTTTGCCCTGGGGAAGAGGCCCAGGAAAGTCAGGAAGCGGGGGACACTTGCTCAGGGTGGTGTTTCATTAGGAGCCAGTCCCACCCCTGTGCCCAGTGAGTCCTGAACAGACAGGAAAAGGGACACAGAAAGTTCCAACAGGCGTCAAACCGCTGCTCTGTGACTGATTGCCAGTGATTCCAGCGGCTGAGTCGACCTGTGGCTGAGACCCTCCTGAGCTAAACTGGCCCCTTGAGACACCCTCCTCGCCCTGCTGGGGGCACAGAGCCCATCCCCTCAGCTCCCGCCTCAGTGCGACCTGAGGACCGGATTGTTCAGTGAAGGGATGAATAAGAAGAGCCTTCCCTCTGGATTCAGAGCTGGCAGGACCTCTGGGAGAGCGTAACTACCCACCTATCTCTATCTAACTATCTATTCATCTATCTCTGTCTATCTAGTCACCATCTCTATATCTATCTAATCTATTATCTATCTACCATCTATTTACCTACCCACCTATCTAACCATCTATCTAATCATCCTCACTATATCATCTCCATCTATCCATCCATCCATCCATCATCCTGAGGTTCAAAGGACTTTTCAGTGTTCCTCTCTCTACTGTTCAGATGGACTTTTCTTACTTTCCATTTGAATGGAGGCCCTTATGCATATAGAGACAGAGCTCTCTATATGCATAGGTTGCAATGAGGCATAATCTACAGCAGGGTCCCTACTAGCTAGCCCCAAATTGGTAAAGGAGGGAACAGCTATGTTCTGACTCAAGTGAGGTTTTGGGGCTCACGGAGCTGGTGCCCTTCAAGCCAGCATGTGACTGCAGAAGTTCAGCACCTCCACCTGGATCTCTGGTCCCGTGAGCTATTGTGGCCCTTGGGTAAACAGCACACCCTCTGCAATCACAGTGCTCACGTGTGCCTCACAGGGACAGTCACTCAGGCTCCACCTGCTGCACGGAGAGCATGGGTTTTCTCCAGGTATATGCCCAGTAGTGGGGTTGCTGGGTCATATGGTAGCTCTATTTTTAGTGTTTTGAGGAACCTCCATAACGTTCTCCATAGCGGCTGCACCAATTTACATTCCCATCAACAGTGTAGGAGGGCTCCCTTTTCTCCACATCTGGAATCTAGAAAAATGGTATGGATGAACTTATCTGCAAAACAGAAATAGAAACACAGATGTAGAGAACAAACTTATGGATACCAAGGGGGGAAGTGGGGGTAGGGTGCGTTGGGAGATTGGGATTGACGTATATACACTACCATGTATAAAATAGATAACTAATGAGAACCTACTGTAGAGCACAGGGAACTCTACTCAACACTCTGTGGTGACCTAAATGGGAAGGAAATCCAAAAAAGAGGGGATATATGTATACGTATAACTGATTCACTTTGCTGTACAGCAGAAACTAACACAACATTGTAAAGCAACTATACTCCAATAAGAAATTTTTTAAAATAATAAGAAAAAGATAATGATAGTAGTAGTGGTAGTAGTAATAGAACAATAATCATAATAGTAATAACGTCTAACATGTTAAAAAAAAAAAGAAGATATATAAATGGCCAGTAAACCTGTGAAAAGGTGCTCACTGTCAGTAGTCATTAGGCAAATGCCAATTGAAACCACAAGAAGATACCCCTGCACGCCCACCAGACTGGTTCACCTGAAAACGACTGACCATGCCCAGGGCTGGTGAGGATGAGGCGCCACGGGAATCCCATACGCTGTCGGGAGTACGCAGAGCGGCTGCTTTGGGAAAGTGATGGCCAGGACCTACCTACTAAAATGAAACGTGCAGAACCTGTGATTCACCAGCCCCACTCCTAGCTATGTACAGTACTCAGCAAAACAGATACTTATGTGTCATCAAAGACATGTGAAAGAACATGTATAGCTGAACTTGATATAACAGAAATGTTCACCAACAGTAGGATGGATGTAAATAGGTGGTGATGCATACATACAATGGACTATCATACAGCAATGAGAAGGAACAAACCACAACTACACCACACCACAACTCCACTACAGCGTGGGTGAATCTCACAAACTAATGCTGACCCAGAGAAGCTCTGTGGGTGAGAATACACATACCCATGGCGTATGATTTCATTTACTTAAAGTTCAGAAGCAGGCATACTGAGTTGTGATTTTAGAAGTTAGGATATTGATTACCCTTGAGTGGAGGTAGAGGCTGGGGGGGGGGCAAAGGAGAGCTTCTGGGGGTGCTGGTGAGGTGTCTCCTAATCTGGGAGCTAATCACACAGACGTGTTCACTTTATGAAAACCGTCAAGCTCTACTTTTACGATTTGTGCACACTTTTGCATGTGTGTTGTAATTTGTAAATGGCTGCAAATTCTTTGACCTTCCTCCTATTGAGAGATGGGAGCTATGTCTCCTCTTCTTGATTCTGGGTGGGCTTGTGACTCACTTGTAACAGCAGAAGGCGGACATGATGATACCACACTTCCCAGGCCAGTTTAGAAAAGCTGATGCAGTGTTTCTGAGTACAGTGTGTTCATAGAAAATCTGAGGGTCAGGAAGGCCCACAGATCAGGGGATGATTGCTGTTGAAAAAGAGAGCTTGTTACTTACAGACCCCAAGAAGAGGGGCCATGCCACATCACGGGGGGCCACAGGGGGAGAGCTGGGGTTGGTCAGGAGACAGAGCCAGAGGAGCAGAAATGTGGGCAAGAGCCTCTACTGTGGTTTCAGTGGAAGGGAACAGGCAAGGCAGGGTCAGCAGGCTTAGGATTGTTTGAACCATCTGAGGGGGCTCTGGGACACAGGGGCTGCCCCTGGTACCTGGCCCTGGGTTGATTAGGGCAGGTGGTGGGAGTGGTTGGTTTGCGTTTGAAAAGTACACTCAAGGGACTGGTTAACCCAGGGAAGGGCAGCCCCTCCAGGGTCAGCCAGGCCCCAAGATGTCAGAGCACTAGAATATAGAAAATAAAAGACGTGGTTAATAGACGGAGATTCTACCTAGTTTCCGGGACACTTTCTTTTGGAGCCTCCACCTACTGTGTAAGAAACTGAGGTACCTGCAGGCCACCATGTTGCGAGGAAGCCCCCGCCTCACGAGGAAGCCTCGTGCAGGTGCTGTAGCTGACAGTCCAGTTGAGGCTTCGGCCAAAAGTCAGCGTCATTTGAGTAAAATCACCTCCGGGTGGTCCCAGCCCCTGCCACTGAGTAACCCTCAGCTGTCGATTCTTCCCAGCTGAGGCTCCCAACAGTGGGCAGCAGAGAAAAGCCAATCCCACTGTGTCCTGTTCAAAACCTGACCGTGAAAATAATAAAGTGTTTTAAGTTGCTAAATTCTGGGGGTAATTTGTTACATAGCAACAGTGAGTGCAACGGTATGTCACACGTCCACATAAATTTACTTCAAAAGAGGTAGGCTTGTATGTACCACATCTTCTTTACCCATTTACAAAACAGAAACAGACTTACAGATATTGAAAACAAACTGATGGTTACCAAAGGGGAAACACTGGGGGAAGGGATAAATCAGGAGCTTGGGATGAACATACACACACTCCTATATATAAGATATAACCAACAGGGCCTACTGTGAAGCACAGGAACTCCATCTGTGATAACCTATATGAGAAAAGAATCTAAAAAAGAATGAATATATGTATATGTATATGTAACCGAATCACTTTGCTGCACACCTGAAACTAACACAACATTGTAAATCAACTATAATCCAAAAAAATTTAAAAATAAAGATATATGCTTTTCACGGGCACGTGGCTTCAGCAAATTATTAAGTATTACTCGACAGAGGCGTTAACCCCACAGATACAATGGTACATTTTAATTTTTTGTCTCCCCAAGGACCTCTATGACATGGCTTTCTGCACGGCTGACCCAGACAGCCTCGCCCACCACGCCGACTCCTGCCTTCCTCGCCGGGTGGCCAGCGTGATGCTCTCTTTGTTCTACACAGCCCTCTTGGTCTTCGGCACCCTGGGAAACATCCTTGCCCTTCGCTTTGCTTATCAAAAGGGCAAGAAGATCAACTCAACAAATGTCTACCTGGTCCACCTGGCAGTGTCTGACCTCCTGTTCACCCTGGCCCTGCCTGGAAAGATCGCCTACTATGTGCTGGACTTCAGCTGGCCTTTTGGTGAAGGGCTCTGCAGGCTGACGGCCTTCATATCCTACGTGAACACTTATTCAGGGATCTACCTGATGGCATGTGTGAGCGTGGACCGTTATGTGGCTGTGGTCCGCACCCACCAGTGTCTCCGGCTCCGCGGACCCCGGCGGGCCAGGCTCATCTGTGTGGCTGTGTGGGTCCTGGCGTCTCTGTAGACGGCGCCCCTGCTCCTGCTCTCCATGACCAAGCTTGTGGCCGGCAGGCTGACCTGCATGGAGTATGACAGCGTCCAGCCGGTGCTCACGCTGCCCGCTGTGGTCCTAGTGATCTCCGCTCTGAGCTTCTGCGGGCCGGTGGGCATCATTCTCTTCTGCTACGTGAGGATCACCATGAAGCTGTGAGGACGGCCCGGGACAACCCTCTGACAAGCAGGAAGGGGCACCACCGCAGGGCCTGCCTGCTCACCCTGGTGGTGCCGGTGGCCGTGCTTGTGTGCTTCATCCCCTACCACTTCAATGTCATCCGGTTCATGGTGAGAAAGGTGCTCCACCAGCCAACCTGCCCCGAGCAGAGGGCTTTCAAACTGTGCCTTCAGCTCACGGTGTGCCTCATGAACTTGAACTGCAGCATCGACCCCGTCATTTACTTCTTCGCATCTACGCGTCACAGGAAATGGCTCCTCAGCATTTGGAAGCTCAAAGCGTCAGCATCCTCTGCCTCCCCCACCCCGGGAAAAAGTTCCTCAGAAGCACAAAATATCAACCAGACTGGAGGCTCCTTGCCCTTAGAGGAGAATGAGGTCTAATAGGTCATGGGCTTTAAGACTGCATCTGGGGGTAGGGGGTCCAGGGTTGGGGGCTCAAAGCTTATACAATTTGGACGGGTGTGGGTTCTTTAAGAAAAAGAATACAAAACAATAGATGTAAAATCAGGTACAAGGTCTTGGAATGGTAAGTGAGGAGCCCTGGAGCTTGCACTCATTAGCTTTACGGTGAACCTACCTCTGATGTATCCTAACAAACGCCACTGCGTCCTTGGCCTCTGAAGCGTGTGCGGTTTCTTCCAGGAAAAGAATATTTTCACAGCAAATGCAGTCACGACCAAAAGAATCATTGGCTGAGTACCAGATCCACAATTGAGACAAGGTTTCCAAATTGGGGTGGCAAGTTGTTGTAAAGAGTAAAAATACTACCCCCCCCAAAAAAAACCCCAAAATTTCTAAAAGCTTGGCGCTAACGTTTACAAAAATGCCAAGGTTCTCCTGAGAAAGTCAGAAAACATGGGGAGGATGCACTGACTCCAAGTTACTGGCCCAGCCGCCTCTGGCGTCGGGGGAGTGGGGCGAGGGACTGGGTGTTGTGCACTTTTGGAGGAAGAGTCTGAATCTGGTCCCAAGCCCCTTATGACATGTGTGACTGGGGACATCACTGGGGGAGAAAGTCAGGAAAGTGGGCACGAGCTTTTCATTTGTTTTGTGTGTGTCAGAAAGTGCTTATCCATGGGAGTGTTGTTTCCATTCGGTCAAAACAAACCTTTCCGGCGCTTTCTTGAGTTTAAAACAAGGCACAGAGCGTTTCCACTTGGGCGATTTTGAGTTCTGTAAAATAAAACACGCATTTCCCTGCCAACGTGCGGGGAGCACCAGGGCCAGTGTGACGTCTGTCTCTGCGGCACGGGCCCAAAGCAACATGCTCACGGCCTCCGCGGCACCCCCTTGACCCTACCCCAAAGCTCCGGCTCCAGATGGGTCCCCCCTGAGGTCGTCCCTGGTCCCTGACTGACAGTGGCCTCCTTCTGCTCCAGACGATCAGCTGCTTCCACCTCCCAAGTTCCAGGTTTGGGGCACTTGACTCTCGTGCACAGAGCTTCACGGTGGCTCTCCTGAGAGGGGGCTGTCTCACGGGGCACCAGACTGTCAGCTCCTGAGACGTCCGGGGCACGGCCTCCTCCTCTCAGCCCCCCGCATCACAGTCCATGTTACTCCTGGGACGGGAGCTGGTGCTCAGTCCGCCCTCGCTGGTTTGAGCTGATGAGCTTCCTTCTTCTCACGCTGCTGTGTCCCAGGAGAGGCTCTCAGGGGCTCATGTCGAGGCTCTGGGCGCGCTTCTCTTCCATCCTGCCCCCGACTCTGGCTCCGCTGGGCTCGGGGACGGGAGGACACTCAGCTCCAGAGTGACCCACAGACACGGAGCTGTGGCCCCTGTGGCCAGACAGGTCCCAGCACTGAACATCGATCCTGGGGACGTGGTGCCCGTGGTAGAGGGTGCTTTCTGCCTGCGGCTGGGGCAGGAACGGTGTTTAAAGGCTGGAAGAATTTGCAAGTCTGCTCTTGGGGCCTGTGGATTGAAGGTGCAGAACCTCAGCTGAAAGGCCCATCTCTGCACCCTGAGTACCTCTCACAGGAGCCCACAGCTCATGTCCACACCTGGCTGGGGTGAAAAGCTCACACACCCTGTTTGCACTAACCCAGCCCTCATCAAAGGGCATGGAGGTGGCAAGAGAGGGCCTGGCCAGCCTGCAGTTTGCTGCCCTCACAGCCAGGGGCTTCCTCCGTGGAGAGCGGCCAGGCCAGCAGGGCTGCAGACCTGTCTGACTCCGGACGTTACAAATCCTTCTTGGCCATCCTCCCAAGCATTTCTCATCACCTGTCCTCGCTGCTCGCTAGGCTCCTCACATCCAAAGCTGCTTGGGGCTGGTTTGTGCTGAGCACCTGGAAACAGAAAGGAGGAAGTCACATCCGGAGGGCAACTGGGAACAAAACAGGATCAGGAAAGAGGACGAGATCGTGAGCTCCGGCCGGAAGCAGCAACAATGGGTCGGGGAAAGCCGAGGCCCGGTGCACTGCCGGCTTCCAGCACTGCCGCAGGAGGAGGGTGATGGCTCTGTATTCAGACAAGGCGATGACGGGTGTGACTTACAAAGAGGGAAATCTGAATTCTGAGGACTGAACCAGCCAGGGATGTTCCAGAGCCGGGCTCAGAGTGCAGACGCCCGAGCTCAGGGACTCAGGAGGGAGAAGCGTCCTGCTGAGGACTCACACCCACGCCTGAGCCTCATTTTCCTTGTCTGTAACAATAGGGACTAAAACATCTACCACATGGGGTCAGTGTGTGTGTGGTGGAGGTGGTGTTTCATGAACCAGCACCTGTGTAAACCACTCAAAACTACAGAAAGCATTTAAATGAAAACTGGCCGTGGCTACGGAAGTTTGCCAAGTGGGCTGGCACAACTCATATCAGCAGGGATAGACATCTCATCATTACCGGGACCAGAAGGTCCCAATGCCCAGGCCACACCCAGGCCCCTAGAGCAGGGGTTCTTGAAGTGTGGTCCCTGGAAGAGCAGTGTCACCACCACCTGGAGACTTGTTAGAAATGCACATTCTTGGGCCACACGGCAGACCTGCTGAACCGGCTGGTCTCGGGGCGGGGGGGGGGGGCGCCCAGCGCTCAGTGTCCTAACAAGCCCTCCTGCTGCAGCTCAGGCTTGAAAAACCTGGCCTGAGGGGTCCTTGGAGACGCCAGCATCTCTCTCGCCCACGGTATGAGTTTGCTGGGGCTGCTGTAATAAAGTACCATCAACCGGGTGACTTAAAACAACAAAAACCTTCTCTTGCAGTTCTGGAGGCCAGAAGTTCAAAATCAAGGTGTCAGGAGGGCTGGTTCCTCCTGAGGCTGTGAGGGAGGCTGTTCCAGGTCACCGCCAGCTTCCGGCAATTTGCTGGCAGCTGTTGGCGTTCCTTGGCTTATAAAGCATCGCCCCATCTCCGCCTCCATCTCCACATGGTCCTCTCCCCACGTGCCTCCATCTTCATGCGGCATTTTCTTCTTTTCCTAAGGACACCAGTCATTTTTTTCCCAACATCTTTATTGAAAGTATAATTGCTTTACAATGTTGTTAGTTTCTGCTGTATAACAAAGTGAATCAGCTGTATGTATACATATATCCCCATATCCCCTCCCTCTTGCGTCTCCCTCCCACCCTCCTTATCCCACCCCTCTGGGTGGTCACAAAGCACCGAGCTGATCTCCCTGTGCTATGCGGTTGCTTCCCACTAGCTATCTGTTTTACATTTCGTAGTGTATATATGTCCATGCCACTCTCTCACTTCATCTCAGCTTACCCTTCCCCCTCCCCGTGTCCCCAAGTCCATTCTCTACGTCTGCGTCTTTATTCCTGTCCTGCCCCTAGGTTCTTCAGAACCATTTTCTGTTTAGCTTCCATATATATGTGTTAGCATACGGTATTTGTTTTTCTCTTTCTGACTTCCTTCACTCTGTATGACAGACTCTAGGTCCATCCACCTCACTACAAATAACTCAATTTCGTTTCTTTTTATGGCTAGTCGTTTTGGATTAGGCCAACCCTTATGACCTCATCTTAACTTGATTACACCTGCCAAGACTTCACCTTAACTTGATTACACCTATTTCCACATAAGGTCACATTCACAGGTGCTGGGGGTTAGGACTTAATCTTATTTTGGGGGACAAAATCCTACTTATAACACCCACCCATTTCTGAACACCCCTGTTTCCAGACACTCTTCTCTGACCCTCATCCCATCCCTGACCCCTCTCCAGCTCTAAGCCCCTATTATACCACATCAGAGCCCCATGTCCAAGATGAGACTTGGAGGAAGGAGTAAAAGGGGTCTGTTTTAAACACTAGTTGGTCCAAAAAAAGTTGAACTGCCATGGTTTGTTTTTCAGATCCAATCAAGACAACCTCATGTCAAAATGGAAGCATCAGAGTGACCCCCTCGGAGGGTCCCCTCACTCTGCATGTGGGACCTGAGTTCAGAGGAATGTGTAGGGCCCAGGGCAGCCCGGTAGGTATGGGCTCTGTAATGAGGACCACCGAGTCCCATTCCGGGGCACAGACAACCAGAGGAGGTGTCGGGGAGATTCTCCTCTTGGGTGGAGGGTCTCGTGATGATGTCTAAGCATTTTAATTGCTTGACATTTTAAGGAGGAAGAACGGAGTTTCATAAATTGAGCTGGTAGATACCCAAATGTCTCTACGGGCTCTCAGCATTCTCCAGAAATCTCATTTTCACTGAGAATCCCTGCTCCCCTGGCATCGCCACACACCACAAGTTAACCACGGTCCAGCTTTCACTACAGTTTTCTCTCTTTGCCAAGTGACTGCATACAGGGCAGACACAGAGACAAAGTCCCTCTGGCGTGTGTGTGGGTTGTGGGCCCAGGCTCAGGGATGGGCTGTGCCCCCCCGTGGGGACTCCAACCCTGAAGGTCAGGTCACACCTCAGGCCACATGAATCCCTCGTGACAGGGATGCCGTTTCCTCTGTAATTGTTGAAATCTTGAGGTCTACACCACCTTCCAGTGCTCACATTCTTTGATTCCAGGAAGCCCGGACATGTGCCCTGTTGCCTTAGTAGCTCTGCAGTGGGGCAGGCAGGGGAGGTGGCCCGTCCCAAGCCAGCGAGGCGCCCTCCTGCGTGTCTGTCTGTGTGCTTTACGCTAATGCCTCACAGTATTCCCTTTGGCCGGCTGCACATAAAGGGTAAAGTCCTAGAAACTGACAGAGGTAGGACATTGCCAGACATTCAGTCCCAGGAACACTCATCAGCTCTATCTGCTGCTGCCCCTGACAGTAGGTGGCAGCTCAGGGGGACGGGAGAGAGCCCTGCAGAAAGGACAGGCTGGCGACACGCCGCTTCTCTTGTAACTTACAATTCTGTCTCGGGGCCGGATTCCTCCCCAACATTCACTTCTTCATTAATTCATACATTTATCAAGTATTAGCCTAGGCTCTGAGGATACAGTGGGGATAATGGAGCCACGGCCCCTAAAACTCATGGATCACAGACCAGAAGGTGACACATACAATTGTAACCAGACAAGGACACACAATGTGCTAAGTGTCCAGTGGAGATTGATGAACTACAGGAGAGGCTGGGGAGACCAGGAGGACTCCCAGGTTTGGGGATAGACAGTTGGATTGATGGTGGTATCACTCCCAAGGTTGGGAACACAGGAGAAGCTATAGGGAGAAGGTGGGCTTGGGGGCCCCTGGGACGGGCGTATGGAGGTGTACAGTACAAAGCAGGACATCTAAGGCCTGAAGCCTAGAAGAGAAGTCTAGGGTCAGACTTCAGTCAGACTGGGGAGCATGAAGTGGATGTTATTTCCAGGGGGAGTGGACGGTCTGCTTTAAAATGTAGGTTTTATTATTATTCAGGTGCGATGAGGCAGGTTACCTGCCTCCTTTCTGCATCACTGTGGAGTCGGGTGAGGAGGGGCATTTTGTCAGTGTCGTGTCCTTTTTTTTTTTGCGGTACGTGGGCCTCTCACCGTTGTGGCCTCTCCCGTTGCGGAGCACAGGCTCCGGACGCGCAGGCTCAGCGGCTATGGCTCACGGGCCCAGCCGCTCCGCGGCATGTGGGATCCTCCCGGACCGGGGCACGAACCCGCGTCCCCTGCATCGGCAGGCGGACTCTTAACCACTGCGCCACCAGGGAAGCCCGGGAGACATTTTTGACAAAATCAAAGCAATGGATTCTGAGGCACAAAGGAAATCCCAGAGGTGCTGCCAGCTCAGAATCAAATACAAAGGTCAGGAAAGGGCCAGGTGACCGTTATCAGTGTACTTCCTTCCAGGTCTGCTGAGGCAGTTGTGTGTATGTGCGTGTGTGAGGGACAGAACAACAATCCAGAAGCTGGAAAAGGTATTAGGGGCTGAATTGTGCTCCCCACTTCCCAATTCATATGCGCAAGTCCTAACCCCCCAATACCTTGGAATGGGACTGTATTCGGAGACAAGGTCTTTCAAGAGGTAAAATGAAGTCATGAGGGTGGGCCTTAATCCAAGATGACTGGTGTCCTTATAAGAAGAGGAGATTAAGACACAAGCACACACAGAGGGATGACCATGTGAAGACAGAGGGAGAAGACGGCACCTACAAGCCAAGGAGAGAGACCTCAGAGGAAACCAGCCCTGCCGACACCTTGACCTCAGACGTCCAGCCTCCAGAACGGTGAGGAAATTAACTCCTGTTCTTGAAGCCCCCCAGCCTGTGGGACTTCGTGGCAGCCCCCGCCAGACGGTACAGTAGTCTTCATCTCTCCACCTGATTTAAGGAAATTAAGTGGATCCTGGTCTCTTTCAAACTTCACACCTCCTACCACCTGTTGAAAGAATGATGGAAGCCAAGACACAGTGAATGTTATTATTCTCACCGGTTTTCTTTCTTTCTCTAAAAGGCCTACTGGGCCCCGGGCAGCCTCGGTGAGTCGCTGGCAGCTCCAGAACCTGGCCTCAAGGGCGAAAGGAGGATGTTCATCAAGATGCCGGCTGATGTCCTTCCAGCTCTGAGCACCGGGATTTCTGCGGGCGAGACGGGCAAGCCCGGCAGGCGCCGCCTGGTTTCCTGTGAGTCCGCGGGGTTTGCCCGGTGCCTGTCTTGGTGTATCTTTGGCAGCTTTCGTTTTGACTTCGGTGGGGAGACTTGATTCAGTTCAGAGGTTTAGCCTCAGGCTGGTGTCCGCCCTCATCTGGGAAAACAATGGCTGGCGGGGGGCTGGTATCAAACAGTGTTGGAGAGAAACCTGAAAAGAGAGGGGAGGAGGAGAGAGGAGGGCAGAGCCAGGGAGAGGGAGGCCGGGGATGCCCCGCTCAGCATCAACTGCGCGGAACGTCTGGTCGATGCTGTCGGGGCCCAGGGCAGGGGGCCCCCAAATGTGTCCCCAAATGTGCACCAATGGCATATTGGTTATTTTGAATTAAAGTTACTTAAGAAAGAGCTGATGTAAGAGGGACACTCTGATCCTGTCTCTGTCTCCCTGAAGGCAGGAAATAAACCTCTCCTATGAAAGGTCCACTCCGTGCACCTGGAAGTAGAAGGACACCCTAAACTCCAGAGAGGGAGAGTTCGGGCAGAAAGCCTGGATAAGCAAACCTTGTTACTTATTTCATTGACTACCCCAGGCCCACATTGTTTAGATTCTTCACTAATTAAGCACCAAAGCCAAAGTGTCTTTGTCCTGTCATTTCCTCACAAATTTGTTTCTTTGTCTAAAAAGTATAGAAGCTGCCTCCTTTGGCCACTTCTTAGGTCTTGTTTCTATGATACCTCCCTGCGTAAGAATTCATATTTGTTTCTCTTTCTCTCCTGTTAGTCTGTCTTGGGTCAATTTTATTATTAGTCCAGCCACAAGAGCTCAAGAAGGGTCAGCGGGGGAAACCCCCCTCCCTAACAGTGCTCTTCCTAGGACCTCGCGGTGGAGGCAGGGAAGCTGGGAGCTGGGAGACAGGCTTGCTGCGCCTGGGATGCTGAGCAAGAAACCCTGTCCCCTAATCGTGGCACTGGGACTGGTGACACCCTGTTACTCACTTGTTCCAGCTCTGTGAGGTTTTGGGGGCCATCTAGGCAGCGGAATAAGGAATCAGGGGCAGAGGCCACTAAACTTTCTTACTGCCGCCCTTTGGGAGACCTCTTTGGCGGTTCTCCTAATATGAATGCCTTTCTCGTTATCCTTGACTGATGCTACGATAGAAATTCTCTTAGCGGACCGCACTTAGCCATCTCAGGAGTCGTGTGGGTCTGAGGGTCGCCCACCACTCACAGCCTGCTTGTGACTGGTGGCCTCTCCCCAGCCCCTGTTCTTCTGTGCCCACAACTGGGGCCCTGTGCACCCCAAGAGACAGCTGTGTTTGTTCCCAAACCTTTTCACATCAGTTGCTATCAAAATTAAATAAGTATTACATAAACCAATAAAGTATAAAGGCAAAAAGAAAGAGTTGTTGTTACAAGAACTCAGTTGAACGCTTTCGAAAGTTTGATAAAGGTGAATTGCTTACAAAACCAAATGTGCTGTCAAAATAGATATGAGTGTAACATTTATAGGACGTTGGAAGAAATGTAAAAATCCAAGATGACGCACAATCTGATTGCTTTGCTGAGTTCTGGGGCTAACTTTAATTAAAAAATCCAAACTGGAACTCATAAATGATGCAATATGGGTGTGGATTATGAAAGACACAAGTTTCTAATTAGTACAACTATGATTAAAAAAAATAAAAAAAGGCCTTGGCGACATCAACACCAGAAGACTGGTGAATTAATTACATTGACAAGTTTTAACTTAAAATATTTAATATATGGGCTTCTGTGTATATATACACAATACATAAGCATATATGTATGTATGCATGTATGTATGTATATATACAGGTCTTCCTTGATTTATGATAAACCCACTGTAAGTTGAAAATATCCTAAGTCGAAATGCATCAATACACCTAACCTACCAAACATCCCAGCTTAGCTCAGCCTACCTTAAACGTTCTCAGAACACTTACACTAGCCTACAGCTGGGCAGGATCATCTAACACAAAGCCTACTTTTTAAAAAAAGTGTTGAGTACCTCATATAATGTACTGAATACTGTACTGACGGTGCAAAGCAGAATGGCTATCTGGGTGCAGAATGGTTGTTGACCCTTGTGATCACAAGGCTGACAGGGAGCTGCGGCTGCCACTCCCAGCATCATGGAAGAGGATCGGACTGAAAAGAATATTGCCAACCTAGGAAAAGATCAAAATTCAGAATTCAAAGTACGGTCTCTACTGAATACGTATCAATTTCATATGATCTTAAAGTCGGAAAATTATAAGTCAAACTACTGTAAATCAGGGCCCGTTTGTGTGTGTATATATGTTCTGCATTTTACCCAACTTCTTAAGATTAACTGACTAACTACCAGTTCCCAGCCTAGGACGAGAGGGCTTTTGGCAGGTGCCATTTGTATTAAAAATAGTGGAGCAATATTGTCAGTCATAAGAAATATATATATTTGGTCATTCAGATGACCAAAATTATTTCTCATATATATTTGGTCTGCATCCACATTTCCTGGCTCACAGCTCCTAAACCCTTGTAATATCCTAAGTGTAGAGAATGATGTAGGTGTCTTTTGTTATGAGAATGAGGTGATTTTTGGAAGCATCTAAGGATGGGGGCTGATTGCCAGGAGAACTAACCATCTGATTAGAGGGTTGGAACTTTCTGTCTCACCCCCTGACTTGCAGGGAGGGAAGAGGGGCTGGAGGTTGAATCAACGGCCAATTGCCAGTGATTTAATCAATCGTGCTTATGTAATGAAGGCTCCATAAAAACCCCAAGGACAGGGTTCAGAGGCTTCTGGGTTGGTGAACACGTGGAGATCTGGGGAGAGTGGGGCTCAGACAGACCGCAGAAGCTCCGCACCCTTTCTTTCCCCTTACCTCACCCTATGCATCTCTTCATCTGCCTGTGGATTCCTATCTTTTAATATCCTTTTAAAACAAATCGGTAATCTAGTGAGCAGATGAGTTTTCCTAGTTCTGTGAGCTGTGCTTGCAAATTAGCCGAACCCGAGGAGGGGGTTGTGGGGACTCTGATTTATAGCCAGGTGGTCAGAAGTACAGGTAACAACCTGGGCTCGTGACTGGTACCTGAAGTGGAAGCATCTCGTGGGACCGAGCCCTTCACCTGTGGAATCTGATTCTATCTCCAGGAGATTGTGCTAGAACTGAGTTGAATTCTTGGACACCTGCTGGCATCTGAGAATGTCCTGTCGATGTGGGGAAGCCTACACACACACACACACACACACACACACACAGAAGTAGGTCCAGGAATGCTTTAGAGTGGCCACTCCCCCAGATGGCGGAGACTGTATTTTGTTAATTTTTCGCATCCTCACTCACTCACTCGTCGGACCCCCGGGGAAGTGGGCGAAGCTGGGGCAGAGCTGGTGGCGAAGCCCTTGCCCACAGGGGTTTAGTGCGGGTTATTCCATCCCTTGGTGCGTGAGGCAGGCAGTGGTGAGTGACTGGCATTCATAGAATCGCTGGTTACCTGCCAGGTTCACCAGGAGCATCACTCAGCTCAGGTTCTGGGAGGGTCCCCTGGAGCGCTGCAGCTGGTTCTGGAACGCGGCATCCTGCTCTGTGGGGTGCTGGCCCCAGGCCCCGGGACAGCCTCTTCCTCAGTCCTCAGTCCCAGCAGGTCTTTGTCCTGCACCTGAGGCGCTTTTGTGTTCCCAGTGAATTTGAGGTTCTTGATGTCTTGCTTCGTACAAAGAATTCAGTGGGAGACAAAGTGATAGGTAAGAAGTGGATTTATTCAGAGAGAAACACACTCCACAGACAGAGTGTGGCCCATCTCAGAAGGCGAGAGAGACCCGAAACATGGCGTGGTTAGTTTTTATGGGCTGGGTAATTTCACCGGCTAATGAGTGGGAGGATTCTTCCACTTATGTCGGGGAAGGGGTGGAGATTTCCAGGTATTGGGCCACTGCCCACCTTTTGGCCTTTTATGGTTGGCCTCAGAACTGTCGGGGCGCTGGTGGGTGTGCCATTTAGCAGCTAATGTATTACAATGAGCGTATAGTCAGGCTCAAGGTTACTGGAAGTCGTATTCCGCCATCTTGGACCTAGTTGGTTCTGACCAGTTTTTGTCATGTCCTATGGCTATGTCATTCTTTTAAAGGTTGTGCCTTGCCCCCTTCCCTCCTGTTTCAACTGGACCCCAACATGGTTAGGCTGGGAGCATAGATGGGACCGAAATGGATTAATTCCCACCCAAGCCACAAGCCCCACCAGATGTCACAGTCCAGGGGAGGCCTGGGTCTGGCACTCTGAGGATATCCACCAGCTTTGGACAGGTGGGATAAGGTTTGGACCATGTAAGGAATCTCCCGGAAAGTGTCTGAATCCATGGAAAGTCCTGAGGACATGCTGTGCCCTCCCCAAATCTCTACCAGGAGCTCGGCTGGAAGTGTCCTCACTGTGAAATGAGTGGCATAGTAGGAGAAGTTCCCCAAGGATGCTGTCTTCCCCCCACCACCCCCATTCTAATGCCCTGGGGCTGCAGCCACATTCTGCCAGCCTGGGCCCTGGGGCCCTCCCAATGTAGGGGATGCACTAGGCCCTCTTGGTCTGAACCTCTGGAAGAAGTCTGCAAGCTCTTAAGGGGGGATGCGAGATTTCTTTGGAGAGTTTCAACTTTTTGTTGAATATTTTGTAATACAGAAGAGTACTGTTGGTTAGGTTTCCTCTAACCTTCTAGGTTCTTCAGGCTGGTCTAAGAATTAAATTGACATTAGACAGAGAAAATACAATTTAGTTTTTTGTATGTACAGGAAGCCCACATACACAAGAGGGTCAGAGACAGAAAGGTAAAATGAGGTCTAGACGCCATCCTGAGCTGAGGAACGGGGTCGGGGCTTCTGAGGATGGGAGGGTCACTCACAGGACGAGAAGAAGAGCAGATGTTGGGTAATTAGATGTTTGTCCTGACACACAGATGGGGCCACTTTGGTGAAATTTGTCTCTGGTAATAATTCTTTCCTGGGAAAAATCCCCAGTTTCAACTCTTGTAGGTAGTAAGGGGAAGGGCAGTAGTTTCCCTTGAACCCACAGGATCTCAACTGCCTTTAGCTCAAAATAATCCTCATTATAGCTCATTCTGAACCCCTATACTACATACAGCATCTATGTAAAATATTAAAAACAAGAGTGAAACAGGCACCCTGTATGCCCCATGCCCTCTTCCCATATATCCACTTCCTTCCCTCCTCTGCCCAAAGCAACAGTATCCTCAAATTTGGAGTGGTTTTGAGCTCCAAATTTAGAAATTTCATAGATGTTTAAAATGGTCCCTCATAGAAACACTCAGAAATAAGACAGGCTGGGAGTGGGTGTTGGGCTTTACTTGTTGTTCTGCTGACAGCGGGGCTGTCTCTGTCCACTCTGCTGAGGGGCTGTGGCTTTTCCAATTATCTGCTTGACTGTTTTGCTTGAACAAAACAAGTGAGCTTTGCCCCTTTAAACAGGTCCTTAAGGCACCAGCAGGTGTTGATTTATGGACACTTGATTTAGGTGTCACACTTATGTCTGTGTAGATTTAAACTGGACAGGACCCAGCCTGCTGAGGAGGGAGCCCTGACCCTCCATGCCCACTGGGGGGTTTTGAAAGGACCTCTGACCCTGGCGGCTTGATGCACAGGAAAGGCTGGGGTCAGGTACAGGCTACCGAAATAAGGGTTTTACAAAATTTGCACAGAGAGTACTAGGCTGAGCAATGTTCAGACACAGCACAGTACTTCTGTGGAACGTCACTGCATAATCTTACAATAAAAACTCCGCACACACAGCTCTTAGAATAGCAAAAGAGCAAAACTGACCACGGTCCCCTGTGAAGAAATGAAATGGAAATCTTGTAGGACGGAAAAGTCAGACACTTGGGCTCGGGTCCCCCACTGCCCACCCAGGGGGCCCAGTGCATCTCCGCAGGGGCAGGGGGACCAGAGAGGCCGAGGAGCATGGAGTTGGGACCCCGTTTCCCACCACAACACAGGCCTTCGCCCCTGGGTTCCCTGCGGCCTTCTGATAACTCCTCCCCTTTACCTTTGGCCTGGAAGTGAGGGGGAAGCGTCACAGGGATTACCTGACAGCCACAATCTTCCTACTGAACTCAAGTGCTAAATTCAGAATAAGGGGTTTACAAAGGCTGTGAGGCGGCACCACAGGAACCCAGGGCCTCCGGTTAAAGACCCCGAAAGACATCAAGTCCAGTCCGCTGTTTAGCCATCAAGCCCAGTCTACCGGGCCACTTTTGAAAAGGAGACTTGACCTTAATGCCAATTTAATCTCACGGGGAGACACTGCATCACCACCAAGGCTCCTGAGAAGTCTGGGGGGTCAACATCCTTACCTTGAATGTTGACAGTGTTAGGAGAGCAGCTGCGGTTTCCCAGGAACCCCGGGTAGTTGGGGAGAGCTGGGTGGACCTGGCTTTGGGGACATTTAGTGGTTTGGAAAGACAATTCTGGCCCCATAGGAGGAATCCTGGCCTCGCACAGTGGCCCCGACATGGTCGGAGCTGGGGGGAGTGGGGCAGGAGGCAGGCAGCCAGGACAGTCCCCAGGGGAAAGTCTGGAGGTGGAACACATGAAACTTTCCTTCTTTCCTCCCACTGCCCCTGCAGGTTGCATGTGGGGCTGGAATTTCCCAGCAGGCTATCAGAGCCCAGCTCTAGAGCAGCCAGAGGGACAGACGCTAACTGTGGGAGGGGTGACCCGATTCCAGGAGCAGCCCTGGGCAGGGCCTGAGGGACTGGAGCACAGGTGCTCAAGTTCCCTAAAATGTTTACCTTTTGAATCCGAACTCAGTCTAGGTTTATGAATCAGGACTTCGAAGGCAGGGTTTCCTTTATCTGGGAAGGGGAGGGGTGGCTCACTGTGGACAATTTCTTCTTTCTTATTTTACAATCTGGAATCTGCTCACTTGCACATCAGGCCCAATCTGATAACTTTTGCACAAAATCAAAAGCCTAAATGATCTTTTCTTAGGAAACCAAACCGAGTGGCTCGCTGATGCACCCCTACGGCACGCGTCCCCATGCATGAACGCAAATGGGGTCCTTTAGGGGTCCCATCAGCCTGAAAGACTTCCGGGTGTCTTGACAAGAGGTGTGGGTGTCCTCAGGAACTCACACTCTGGCGGTGGGTGCCGTTTGTGTCAAATGTGCAGGAAGCAAGAGCAGGTCAGGGGTGGGAACTGCAGCAACTGGTCCGAGAGTGAAGTCAGACGTGGAGGGTGTGCAGGGGTGTGGGTGGGGTCAGGGACGCCCTAGAGGGTGGTGACAGACGAAGGGGGACAACGGCCTGGAAGCTGCAGGAAAAGGATTTAAAATAACGGGTCACCACTGGGAAGGTGAGACCTTGGCAGCCGCAGGGAACTGGAAGAGATTGAAAGAAGCCAGGACAAACCTGAGGGGTCCTGGCTCTGCCACCGTCGGTGCATGTCCAATGGTCACGCCACCTGTACGGACCTTGATTTCTAGTAAAGGACTGAAGTCGAGGGTCACCGAGGCTCTTTTCAGCTGGACAAGGCTCTCTCATTTAGGAGGGAATCCTGACAAGAAAACAAACAAGAACTTGGGGTGGTGAATCCTCTTTGCACCTCACCCTGTGATCCCAACAGCGGGCTCTCTCTGCTCCCCATCCTCTGAGAGAGAAGCAGTGAAAAGTCTCGAGTGAGAATTTTGCCTCTGGTTTGATTTCGCTTCACTAGGCACTCTCTGGAGGTGAGAAGGAACTCAGGAGATGGTGTATTTTTGGATACGGTCGCTCTTTTTTGCACTGGAAGCCCAGAGGGTGGGTTTAGATTTGCTGCAGAGGTCATACACAAATCCGCACTCTTTGGCCCTCTAGTCATGCCCTGCCAGTGATCGTGGTCAAGGACGTCCCATCACTGTCAACTGTCCTTACACCTGAGATGGGGACACTCGGATCAAGTCAGGGCCTGTGCTTGGGACCCGCTAGGCTCCCAGAAACTCACCTCAGCCCCATTCTGAGCAGCCTGACAGCCCCAACAAGCCTCAGAATGGGGCCTCACAGGGCCAGTCCTACTTAAAGGAATCAAAGGACTCCTCTCGCTTCAAAGAAAGCACCCAAATCTTCTGAAGAAAGATGAGCAGTCTGATAAAAAAAACATTTTTTTTTTGTTTGGATCGTAAAGAATAGTACAGACTAGAACAAAGTTTTATTTAGGTAAGTCTAATAAAGAAACACCAAAAAGTAAAACACATTAAAAACTTTATTGTAAGTACCACGCATGTCTAAATTTGCATCAGTTTGCAACACTTCTGCTGGCTTTGCGGAACACAATAGTTGCAAGTTTCCTTAAATCTTGCTTTAGATCTTTTCAGGCTCATCTGCTCCGGCCACCCCCTCCTCCCCACGGTGGGGTCAGTCTACCCTGCCTCAGGCTGATATCTGATCACCCCAGGGCCAGGCGGAACCTGCCTCCAGAGGGGCTGGCCCTGCAGCTAGGACGCCCCGTACTGCTCCAGTGAGCCCACTCTTCTCTTTGTCCCATTTTTACTCCTAGCCTGAGTGGCTAACTGTGCATATTCTAAGCAAAATTAACTCCAGTTAAGTTTCATGGAGTATTCCAGAACCTCGAATCGGTATCTATTATTTTTTAATGGAAGCAGGGAGTAGTTGGGAAAAATCCCCTAGACTGGAGCGGGCTGGAACAGGTGGAAGAGGGTTCAGTTCCCCGTCTCTCCTTCATTGGCCGGGTCTGGCCAACTCTGCGTGTGGCAGATATGAACTGCTCATCCCTAGGGAGTGGGGACCCTGAACTGCCACCCGGGTTTGAAAGCAAATTTGAGGGGGAAAAAAAAAAAGCAATGAAAAAAGTCCATAAAGAAAATTTGACAGGTCCTTTCTGAGTACCAGTCCCCTTTCCGGCGCGTATGATCAGATATAATGTAGGAAGATGCATTATAGTAAAAAGAATATGACAAGAGCAGTAATTTCCCATCTGGAGTGCTGTTCAACTGCTTGCAGAAATCTGTAATTTTAATGCATTTTAAACACATTAGGAATGGGAGATGAATTCTCCAAACCAAGGAAAATACTCCATAAAAAAATAAAGATAGAAAATCCATGCTTCCTTCGTGGCAAACTTATCTTGGATACTTAATGGTAATGATCTTGGAATTAAGGGAGGGAGCAGCGGGGACCACCCTTTGCTCAGGAGGACAGGGAGGACATCTCGCCAGAGAGTGCCAGGTCCTGGGGCTGAGCCGGTAGCGGGACGTCACTGCTGTGGTCAGCAGCCCGCCGGCCCCTGTGCTGTCCGCTGGGACCGTCAGTGCTGCAGCAGGAAGTTGGTGGCCACGTTAAGGTCATTATTTGAAGCTCTCAGGGCTTCCAAAGCGTCACCTCTGGAAAATCCCATCTCCATGAGCCGGGCAACCTGAAAACAGAAACAAAACCAGAAAAGCCTGATGAGGCTGACGACACTGCCACTGACCCACCAGCCCCAAATGTTCCTCGTGTGCGTTCTGCAGGACAGATTACAGAGCAACGACAACACAACCGGTTTCCATTTTAGTGTGGAATCTGATGCTTATAAAATTACAACCGGCTCACCTTTCACGGTGCTCACTGTATACAGCCGATAAATACGCATTTCCTCACTGAGTCCTCACTTTAGAGACGAGGAAGGGGGCTTCTGAGGGTCAGTGACCTGCCAGGGGGCAGCCGAGCTGTGGCGCGGGGCCTGGGAAGCAGGTCTGCAGCAGCCACACTCCTTCGGGTCAAAGTTGACTCCCGAGGAAGAGCGTATCCAAGCTGCAGGCGTCCTGAGGCTGGCGGGCTCCGAGGGTGCACGCGCCTTTGCGTTCCTGGCTTGGCTCAGGCAGAGCACGGCCTTGGGCAGCCCGCCCCCAACCCCACCCCCGGCGTCTCACGGCAGGTGCAGCGTCCCTGGAGTCCCCGCTGGCCTGCGGGCAGCAGCTGCGCAGAGGGAGCGAAGCCCGGGCAGAACAGCGTGGAGGAGGCAGCTAAAGCCACGGAGGCAGGGAGGTCGAGGCCTCCATCTTTAAGACCACAAATCCCGAGTCTGTGAACGTAGAGGTTTCCTGTACTTTTACATACAGGCAGTCTCCAAGGTCAAAACAGGCAGTGTTACTACAGTTTATTCGTAACCTGTTTTCCCACTTTAAAATGTATTATAAAAACATTTATGACCCTGGACTAGCCGCAGGTGGTGGTGTTTTTTGTTTTTACTTATTTTGAAATATACTACATTTGCAATAATATATAGTGAAAAGTGATACTCTTACAAATGTTGAGATTTCCAGGAGGTGTGAGTTGACAGGGGCTGGGGACTTAGTCACCACTTCTAACCTTCCTTCCGGTAGAACGCGATGCCCTGGGGCTCCCCAGTGGTCAGAGCCCCGCTGCCTCTCCTTCCCCCCAGCTGAGGGGGGTGTGCGCAGGAGGGCGAGGGCAGGTGGGTCAAGCGGGTGGCCGCAGGGGTGACTGAGACCCCAGACTCCTCGTCCCTCAGGGGGCCTTAGGGAGAGGCTAACGGGTTGGGAGGAGACTCGGCTCACTTTTCAGAAGCTGGGGTTCTAGCTGGTGTTTTTTGAAACTGACGCTCTGATCCCTCATCAGTGGATCGTTGAGACTAGGATTAAAAAAAAGCACACAGCGAGGGTCCTCCCTCTAAGGAACCTCATTCCAGTTCTCCACCTCCACACACGCCTCCTAAGGGCCGGCCTGGGGGAGGAGACCGCCGACTTCCAGCTCAACTTCCGGGGGTAGTGGACCGACTGACTGCTGGCGTGGGCAGAACGGCAGGGATCCCTGCTTCCATCTCCCGCTCTGGGAAAAAGTGGCCCTTTCGGGAGTCTCAGGAACACTTCTTCACGCACTGGCCGGGATGCAAAGCTCTTCCTCAAGGGAGCCGAATCTGAGTCTAACTAGTTAGCGCCCGTGGGACTTCAAAGGCCCTAATTTATCTTTTGAAGCCACAGGAAACAGCCCCATTCCCTTCTCTGCACGAGGCGCTCGAGTGGCCTCCCCACCTCTGCAGGCACGCAGCTCCTGGTCCGTCCCAGGCTGTGTGGCTCCGTGTCTCCCACCTTTGCTGCCGGTGTGTCCTCTGCTGGGAGGCTCTCCCCTTTGCCCTTGGCCTGGTTAACTCGTCTTTATCCACTGATCTCGCGGCCTGTGGCCCTTTCCCACGTTTCCCAGACGAGGAGAAACCCAGAGTAGGGGTCTCGTGGTCCCACTGACCGCTGTCCTGTGCTCCTCCCAGCTGTGACTTAGGGCCGACAGCTTCTCCTTACCACCATACTGTAAGGGCCCTGGCTGCCTTCGTTCATCCCTGTGTTTCAGAATCCAGCACTTTCCAGCCTGCCCCTCCCCTTCCAGCGCTCGTCCATTTGTGCTGCTACAGAATATGGTACTGCTGGCGTGGTCTGCCCAGGGCAGAGGGCGGCTAGACGGTGCCACCCCAGCCCTTGGCACAGTGGGTGTGCGTGCACGTGTGTGCGTGTACACATGTCCCGAGTGTGTAGCTACAGCATCCTGGGGTGGTGAGTTAGCAGGCCTGCTATAAACCCTGAGTGAAATGCGCTCAAGCTGGGCCTCCGAGTACGTTTGTATCTGTTCTTCCAGGGACTGGGAGCATCTCTGTCGAACTTCCTCTGATCGTTTTCTAGCCAACCAAAACTACTGTCAGCTTAAATTTTGTTGTTTCCTGTGCTAGCTCCCTCAAACTCTATCATCCCCACATCTGATTAGCACACTTGCTAAGCTCGACAACTCACGTCACTCAAGTTAAAATGCCAAGCATTTGAGGGCAAGGGCAGGGCCCAGCACTCACCAGCCCTCCCCTTTCCATCCAACGGCTCATCAACAGGTTTCTTGAATTTTAACCAGTTTCAAACTTCGTATTATTATCTGTCGCAATGTCACTACCCTCTCTCCCAACGCGGCAAGAAGTGCACATGTCTTGGTGGCATCCTGTGTCAACAGGATCAGTTTGGTGCCTTCAGACCACAAGGCTCTTTACCTCTCACAAGTATCTCCTCAATAATCTATTTCAGGCTTCTGCCACACGTGACACATGAGTTTTGCCGTTCAATGATCAGAATCCACACTCTTGCCTTTCCCTGGGGTCATTTCACACTGAGTGGCACTCGGGGACCCGCTGGATGTGCGTCAACAGGGAGAGACCACCTCACTGGTCTGGGTACTGTGGCCAGGCTATTGCATACACTCCTGGACGGAAATGACCTTTTACGATGTTTATTCCAGTCACTTCCGGTTAAGGACCACTATCTTTAGTGGAGTGAACGTGGCCAGTGAGGGGGTGGGCAGCTCTGCCTGCCTTGTCTCTGTCACCCACGGACATGATGCCACGGGCCAACGATGTGGCCGCTCTCAGTGACGGTGAACAGCGTGGCAAATGCTACACTCGCTGTCACCTCTGTCACCTCTAGTACTTCAAGCATAGCTAACGCCTGGCTGCTCCTTTGCACCCAGCCGAGAGGAGCAAATCCACCTGTATTGCAATTCACGATTCACAGCCTGGAGCTGATGCTGTGTGAGCCTCGCCCCGGCGCTGGTACCGGGCGGGGCTGCCGGCCACAGCTTCCAACTGTACTGGAGTTCTCTCTCCACCGACTCCTGAGTCTGGTCCGAAATCCAGGAGATGCTGAGCACAGGCTGCTGCACACACAGAGCAGAGCAGCCGTGGCACTGCGGCCCCGAGGGAAAAGCTCTGGCCGGGCCGCCCCCGAGGGGCTGATGTCTGGTGTGAGGAGAAACGCGTTCTCTGCACACAAGGCTTCCTCCGGGTTCATTCTCTCTTCAGAAACACAACCACACGTGCCGTCACTGGCTTTGACAGCTAAGCTGGGTTTTTCTCAGGTCTCCGCTGAAAAGGATGTTTGCTGTCCTGTGCAGGCAGTGGCTGAGTGGCCATCACAGCCCTTTGCCTAAAGCTGGCTTTGGAACCTTTTGCATTTCTTCAGGGGTGAGAAGACGAGTGTGATCAGAGGATTTTCACTGCTGGATGACCCGGTACTTTGACCAGATGAGAAAGCTCACAAAGTAGAAACAGTGTTAACGCTATTTAAAAACTGAACAGGCACAGGAAGAAAGGGCATCTGTAAGTTTCCTTTAGTGTCCAAAACTGTAAACATCTACAAAACTGAAATGGCACGCTTGGGCGTGGGTATGAGGATAACAGTCAGAAAACCAGAAGGACAGAGAGAGGGGTTCCGACGGTGTTTCCTTGCTGCCCCGTCATCCTGCAGAGGACAGCGCTGGCTGGGGCGGCCGCAGCCAGGCAGGGGGCTGTGCCTCCCTCCCACTGCTGCCCTTCCTCAGGGGCTCAGCAGCACACGGCCAGGACGGTAAGGGCCGCAGCAGACAGCTGCAGCCCCCGTGGTGGACACCGAGAATCACCGTCGTGGTCCTCCGTGGTTGGAACTTGTGCCCCTACTACCTCAAGGTAATTCTTACTCAAGAAAATGAATAAAACCCCACTTTAACACTCTGCTACTCTTTGACACAAGTGAAGTAGGACATTCATTCCAATGAGATTTATAGCAATTCCTCTCAGTTTGAAACACTCCTTTGCTTGTTTTGTTCAAAGACTGTGGTTTTCTTTAACTTCCCTTTAGCTAAGGGTGTCAGAAACAATCGTTTTTGGGGTTCTTAATTCCCCAATTCTGACTCTTGCAGAAAACAACGCCCAACTGAAAGGTAGTCCCGACCAGGCCCCTGTGGGCTGCCCATGGTGGCTGGCCGCTTCCCAGGCCATGTGCGCACCCTGCCGGGAGGAGTGACCCCAGAGAGGCCCTGCGAGGTAGGCTTGCCCTTCCCTGCCCTCATTATAGCTGTCATTTGTCACCAGTCAGGGCAAGCTCAATGCCAGAGCCCTGGGGGTCAGTGCCACCCTCATTCCCTATCATCTGACCCCCTCTCTCCTCCTTGGAACCGCTGAACCCCTGTGATCCCACGGTTGGCTGAGTGGACTGGACCTGCTTATCTTACGCTCCCGCCCGGCCGCAGGTGGCTCAGCGGCCCCTCATCTTTGTACTCTCCTGCTAGCTTCAGGGTTTAGTCCTGAGAAGGCCCTGGCTACAGGCTGGGGGGGCTCGTTTGCTTGCATCTTTCAGGACTCAGCAGAATCAGGCACCCCCGAAAGTTGGTTTATTTGACTGCCACTCAATATTTCATTCTAATGGATAACATGTTCTAACACTAGCACTAGAGATTAGAGGTGGAAAGGTCTGACGAAGGACCACCCTCTAACACATTTTTAAGTGAAAAAAATTGTTCTTTTGAAAAAGAAGCCCTCCAACCACACCTTCACGTTCAGCCCTGCTCTAACCGCCACTGGGGCACCTGCTGTGTGTCAGGCTCTGTGTCAGGAGGGAAACGCGGAAGAGATGCTACTGGCCCTCGTGGAGCTCACCGTCTGCCAGGGAACCAGATGACATGGGCGTCTCTATACCAACACCCAACTCACTGTGGTCCAGATACTCAGAGCAGAAGCACTAAGTTTTCATAAGGTGAGCATTTTGGAGTTTAGACAGGTTTCTCAGAGGCAGTGGTGAGGACTCCAGAGATGAGGAGAGAGACTCACCGAGATTCAGATTCTCTCATACTGAATACATTTCACTACTTATCCGCTATGACTGCGAGGGTCTGTGTGCCATCTCTCTTGGGCCGACGGATATTTCAGAGGACATGAATGGAATCCACACGACGGGTCTCACGTATTCTAAACGTACGAAGTGGTACCATATCTCGAGTAGGCAAGAGTCTCATAAGCACCTGCACTGTAACATGTTCCCTGGGCAGGGATGGAAGACATTGCATATGTGGTTATGAGCATAGCATGCCCCTGCTTTCACATCGAGTCCATCCTCCAGGGAAATCCAACACTGGGATTCCCTGTTTAAAATCCTGTATTGTTCCTTAATGCCTACAGCACGGAAGCAGAGGTCCATGCCCCGCTGAGGACCACTGGGAAGCCTCCCTACTTCTTCCCCACGTGAGGCCCCTGCCCCAGGAGTCACTCTCTGCTCCAACCTCATCCATCTGTGCTTCCCCAGATCTGATGTGCTTTTCACCAGGCCACGTCTTTACAAAGAGCACTGCCCCCCGCCCTCCCACACTGGCAATCCTTCAGCAGCATCGGAAGATTTGCTTACAGTTGGCAAGAGCTGCCCCCGAGCCAGGCTCCACGCTGGGCTCTGCATCACGTGCAGGCAGGAATTGCTTGCCTTACCTATCTCCGTAGTTCAAGAACCTAGCCCAGTAGTTAGACTGGGCAGAGCGGACAGCTGATAACTGCTGGCTGACTACAAGGAAGGAAAGACGTGGCTGGAAGTGAGGAAGCCAACATTTGTGAAGTCCATGTTTGTCCTCCTTTCGTTAAATGCCAGCATTGGCTCAGTTAGTTCTGTTTAACTTCCTTGTCTGATTTCACCTGTGAGTCCCATTAAGCATAAACCGAAGGGACACCTTCTAAGCTTGGGGAGGGCTTAAGAGAGACAAACTTGGGAAGCTTTTTTCCCTTTTGATTTAAAACAAAAAAAAAAATGAGGCCAATATGACAAAATTTCATTATTTGTTAATTTTGCGTATGGGTGTAATATGAAAATCCTTGGTTAAGAAGAAAAAGAGAAAAAGAGACAGAAACGCAGTAATGCATACACTTATTTTTAAGATACTAGTAGGGTTTGGGGTGGCATCTGCAAGGGGTGATGAACTGGCAAAGGTGCTTGTTGAAAAATAGTAGGAGTGGATCGTGAAGAACTAAAAATCCAGAAACTTAATAGCAATAGTAGAAAAGGTGGCAAACATTTCTATGGTCGTATGTTAGAGTATTACTAGACGTAATGGGGGATGCACATTCTTTCTTATAA
Source organism: Leucopleurus acutus (assembly GCF_964270905.1). Lineage (NCBI taxonomy): Eukaryota > Metazoa > Chordata > Mammalia > Artiodactyla > Delphinidae > Leucopleurus > Leucopleurus acutus. The sequence goes on along the minus strand of NC_139160.1, from coordinate 67,703,608 downwards.
TATTCTTTGTTTTCAAAATAGATGGACTACATTTCCTATCTTTAATAACTCTCACTAAAATTCCTGAAGTATTTGCTCACATCAGAAAAAAATCAAATAATCATTTCTCTTTTCCTTGGTTTAGAAAATTACTAAGTTTCTTAAATGCATTTAAATCACATGACTGATGTTTAAATAAAGTACAGCACATCTAATTGAAAAATTAAGCATAAAAAGGTTTTGTTAATTCAAACTATCTTTTTTTTTTTTTTTTTTTGCGGTGCGCGGGCCTCTCACTGTTGTGGCCTCTCCCGTTGCGGAGCACAGGCTCCGGACGCGCAGGCTCAGCGGCCATGGCTCACGGGCCTAGCCGCTCCACGGCATGTGGGATCTTCCCGGACTGGGGCACGAACCCGTGTCCCCTAAATCGGCAGGCGAATTCTCAACCACTGCGCCACCAGGGAAGCCCAATTCAAACTATCTTAATGTTACTAACAAATAATTTTTTTAAAAAATAAATTTATTTATTTAAGTATTTTTGCCCGCACTGGGTCCTCGTCGCCGCGCGTGGGCTTTCTCCAGTTGCCATGAGCGGGGGTCACCCCTTGTCGTGGTGCGTGGGGCCTCTCCCTGGGGGGGCCCCTCCCACCGTGGAGTATGGGCTCCAGAGCGCAGCCTCAGCAGTTGTGGCGGACGGGCCCAGCTGCTCTATGGTACGTGGGATCCTCCCAGACCAGGGCCCGAACCCGCGTCCCCTGCATTGGCAGGCGGATTCCCAACCACTGTGCCACCAGGGAAGCCCCAAATAATATTTTAGACAGTGTCTAGCCTCCAACTAACCAAGAGATTATATGTAACTATACACTTGTAAACGTTACTGTAAATGTCTTGAGCTAAGAACAACATCCTTCTTCTCTTTTACAGTCTCTTGAGCACCTACCACAAAAACTACTGAGGGTCTACAGAGATAATGTTGAGGGGGACCTCCGTGTCTTAATGCGGGGCAGTCTGTAAGGCCATTTCGGGATAATCAAGAAATAGAAAAGACAAGATCTAGAAAAGTCAATGAATAAGGAAGCATGTTAAAAACAACCTCTCACGTATTTACATCTTTTCATAACAGAGCCAAGAAGAAGTAAATGATATTTAGAACTGATACCGACATCGTGTTAACCTCGCTCTCGTCATTCTGGGAGGATCAAGGAGAATGATTCATTAAAAAAAAAAACAACCCTAAAGACTTCAGTTACACACATTCACCTTGTTATCATTTTTTGACAGTTTTTTTCCCTCAAGTGTCAAAACTAAGAACTATTTCACCTTTAAATACTTTCTATCATCAACGGCTGCTCTGTTGTGAGGGATGTGACCTGGGTTCTAACAAGGAAACAGTAATATAACAGAACTTTCTTTTCACCTGAATTTGAGAATATTAGTTTATTTGTTAATCTGTTATTATAAATGCCTTACAAATGCTGAGTTACTCGGCTTTATTTTCTAATCGTGGGGCTAACAGTTTTTTGGAAATTCACTAATGGAGGTGGAAGAGAACTATAGGCTCCTTAATCCATCTCTCAACCCTAACGAGCTGCTCAGAGGATGAGTCTGAGCTGAGAAGTTAAGGGTGAGGGGTTGGGTCAGCTCGTCAGGCATATTCCATTGGTTTCTCTCACTTGTGGTGGCCTAACCCAGAGGTGCCAGTGGGGGCCCTGCCCAGAAGCCCCTCTTGAGTTCCAGAAAAAGTCAGGATACATACAGCTTTGCCACAGAGACCGAGTGCCTTGGGTCGGACTGGCTTTTGCTGGCTCTGGGAACAGGGGATGGGGAAAGTGTGTGGGGTGACTCGCTATGAAACACTGACCTTGATCTGCTTTTATGAGAAGAAAGCAACATTTGCAGTATGAAATTTAAAAGGGTTGTTACTGAAGTGCTCTCAACCTACTAGCTTAGGTTTTCAGAAACTTTCCAGTGTGAAATAATTACAAACTTCTAGAAAAATTTCAAGAAGAGCACAAAGAACCTAATTACTCTTCATCCACATTCACCAATTATTACTTTGCCACAGTTGCTTTCTGTCTACACACACACACACAAACACACACACACACACTCCCATTTATTTTTCCTGAGCCACCTGAGATTAAGCTGCATACATCCTGTCCCTTTAGATCATCCTATTTCCTCGTTTCCTCTAATCTACAATACATACAATATAATTTCAGAATTGCTGTACTCATACCACCATGAAAGATAAACCCATGAAGAGTTTGAGGTTTGCAGTTCTTTTCTTTTTTCTAAGAGGGCATATTATGTTCAAAAGTTACCGAAATTAATTTTCCCTCTCCCTTTTGATTATATTATTCACTTAAGATACAGCTGGAACATTTATTTCAGTTTCTTTTTAGCTTTATGATTGTTCCCATTGCTGATTTGCTTTTTCAGTATGTAAAACATTAACTTGGTTCCTAAGTGAAAACCATACAAACAGAGAAGCTCCCTGTCCTTCTGCCTCCTTCTCTCCCAGCCTGCGTAGTGAACCAACTTCAGTAAACATGAAATATCACAGATTTAAAAATAAGCGATCACAATGCATTTTTTTTCAAATCATGCCTTCCTCAAACTCTTAAGAACCACAGTAGCCAATAAAGGGCCCAAGTATCTATCACTGGTTTACCTGATACCAGGTGGTTCACCTGATACCAAAATCTTGGTACTTATATGCTTGATTTCTTTCAAGTCTCGTTCACCAAAACTGCTTGGCGTGTGAAGCATGGGTTTAGGGTAAGTACCAGGTGTTACTGATTACCTGCTCCTCCGAAACCTCTAGAGGAGGGGACGCTTGTTGCTCAGACTGCCGACCGTCCTGATAGTTTACGTTTCGTCGCTGACGTAGAGGAGGGAAAAGACGGTTCCAGTTGATCATTCCTCCCTAAAAAGAGATCAATGCACAGCGATCAGACAGGGGAGGAGCAGAAACATGGTAATGCACTAAAGAGCTTTCTCTTGCAATGCAGTCACAGCTGCAGACTGGAAATAAAACGTCCGATGGACCTGCTGAGTGCAAGCTGAATCAACAGGCTAAAATCGGCAGCCTGCAGTAGGTGCACAGAGAGCAAAGAAGGTAGCAGGTACTGCCAAAGGGATCTGTGCAATTTGACTCCAGAAGGCAGTGGAAGACACATGCAGTCACTCCTAACCTCAGCCCCGTGGTGTCCCCACCGACACTGTCCCAACTCCGCTGGACTCCGGAAGACGCGAGCGGAGGCTAATTCAGGGCTGGCAACCAGAAACCTGGAGCTTCCTTCAGCAGCTCTTTAAGATGGTGCTTCTCCCCCTTTCTCCTCCAGCTCCTCTTCTCCCTGTTCTTGTTCTTTTTTAAAATTTGAGTAAATTCTGAGCAAGGTCCACGGAGAGAGACTGCAGGTGGAGATAAAACCCAGGTTGGGGGACAGGCTCGGGAATGTGAAGGTAAACCTTACACACAGGGACAAGAGGTTCACACCTGTCCTCTGCGTGGCTTTATGGATAACTTCACATTGGTGGCGATGTCATTTCTTGCCTTTTCTATGTCATCAATGAAAAAAAGCCACTATGTGGCTAGACAGGCAGCCTCCTCCACCGCATGCACCGCTTTTTAAAAGCACTGCACGATGCTTTTAAAAACTTGACTTTTTTACCTATATGCCACCTTTTAAATTTATCAACTTAAATCTGTTCCTGGATGTCTTCTAGTTCTGGAAGATTCAGAGACTAAGAAAACCTAAAATTTTTCCTATTATAATACAGGAAAATTATAATGCCTGAACATGCTAGATAAAATTTAAAAATATTTCATATGCATAGCTGAACATAAAGGGAAGATGGAGGCCCCAAGTTGCCAGAAACAAGCTCTGGAAAACCAGGGCAGTAAAGAAGAGAGGATATGGTGCGAGGGGGAGCACATCCTGCTAGTCCAGAGCTACTTGGGTTTTTTTTTTTTTTTTTTTTTCCCCCCAGTACGCGGGCCTCTCACTGCTGTGGCCTCTCCCGTTGCGGAGCACAGGCTCCGGACACGGAGGCCCAGCAGCCATGGCTCACGAGCCCAGCCGCTCCGCGGCACGCGGGATCCTCCCGAACCGGGGCACGAACCCGCGTGCCCTGCATCGGCAGGCGGACTCTCAACCCCTGCGCCACCAGGGAAGCCCGCTACTTGGGTTTTATCACCTATTTGGGTTCAGGAGAGGAGGCCTTGGGTCTGAAAGAGGCAGTGACTTTAAGCTTATTACCTCCTTAAAGGCACAACCTCAAATGGCAGCACCCCCAGTGAGAGAGGATGAGAAAAAAACCAACCAAAGAGCAGATTTTCCTGAGGGAGGGAGCAGAAATCTCGGTCTGCCTGAGAGGTGAGAACTGCAGGCAAATTTGGGGTTCAAGTTACACCATGTATCTGCTCTAAGAACCCATCGAAAAGTACATAAAATTCGTTCTGGGATTGGAGATGGATACACCTAAGGAGCCAAGCAGAGGCAAATCTAAAGTTATTCTGGAGAGACACTCTCTCATCCTGGAATTAGATGAATTAGATGGGATTCACAGATACAGCTCCAGTGGGGGAAGACTCGGACCCCAAACTACAAAACCCATGAGGAAAACACCCATCATGAGCAGGAGTCAGTGTGTACAATAAATAGGAGGATTAGATCCCCAAGGACTCAAATTTACAACATTCTGAGAAAAATTATAAAATTAGAAGTTTTAAGATGACTGAGATACAGAAGGAGTTAAAAAAAAAGAATAGGACACTATAAAAAAAAGATAGTTTTTTTAAAAAACAGGGAAACTAAAAATAGAGATATTATGCAAAACTGTTCTGGAGAGATACTGGTAGAAATAAATTCAAATATATTAATGATCACACTAAATATACATTGACAAACTCACAAGCTGAAAGGCTGAGACTGTCAGTTTTGAAATCTCTCCCATTCCCCCCAACCCAACAATAGACAAACTGAAAATATAAAGACATAGACAAGTTGATGTAAAGAGATGGAAAAAGAAATATTAAAGCAAACTGATGTTGCTATACTCATGTCAAATAAACAGACCTCAAGGGCAAAAGAGGCATTATCAGGGATAAAACCACTAAAATACATTGATATTATTTATATATAACATTACAGCATCAAAATACAGAAAGTAAAATTTAACAAAATTACAAGTGAAGTGGAAACATCTAGACATATATTTAATTTTTAGCATATACTGATAGATCAAGCAGACAGACAATTAATAACAATATAGAACATAAATAACAAGTTTGTCTAGATGGACATCTATAACCTGCACTCAATTTTTAGAGAATATACATTCTTTTCTGTTATAAGTAAATTATTTATTAAAAAAGTGACAGTGCACTAAGTCCTATATAAAATATCTGCAAATACGAAAACATAAATATTATACAGACTATATTCTCTGACTACAATGCAACTAAAAATAAATATCAAAATTATAATTAATATAAAACAAACAAAAATGCACACATTTGAGATCAAAAATGAAAAATCATAATGGAAGTTAGAAGACATCTAAAAGTGAATAAAATTGAGACTACTACCAATCAAAGCTTGTGGGATATAATTAAGTCGTTGATGTAATTTTAAAATATTGAGCTTAAAGAAAATGAAGACTGAAAATTAAACAGTTAAATACAATTTAAGAAGTTAGAGAAGGTAACAATAGTCTAAAGAAATTGGTAAGAATGAAGTACAGAGCAAATGTTAATAAAGTGGGAAACAGAGACACAACAGAAGGAATCAATGAAAACCCAATGCTGACTGTTGAAAAAGTCAAATAAAATGAATAAACCTGATGCTTAGTGAAATGACAGAGAAAGAAGCACAAATTTTATTAGGAATAACACAAGGAACATAATGACAGATATTAAATAAGAATACTTTATTTGTGCTAACAACTTTGATGAAATAGACAATTTTCTAGAAAAATATAACTTGCCAAAACTCAAGAAGGAATAGAAATTGGTAATCAGTTTTTTGTTTTTTGTTTTTTTTTTCCTGTACGCGGGCCTCTCACCGTTGTGGCCTCTCCCGTTGCGGAGCACAGGCTCCAGACACACAGGCTCAGCGGCCATGGCTCACGGACCCAACCGCTCCGTGGCACGTGGGATCCTTCTGGACCGGGGCATGAACCCCTGTCCCCTGCATCGGCAGGTGGACTCCCAACCACTGCGCCACCAGGGAAGCCCTGGTAATCAGTTTTAAAAATTGTTCAGGAACGTCGACTAAAGCTGCACATACGTGGATGCCTCAGCAAATTCCATTCCTGGACAACTAAATGCAAACACATGCTCACCAAGGGCAGGGACCAGAACGTTCTCAGCAGTGTTGCTTGTAAACCTCAAAGACTGGAAACTACCCGAATGCCCATTAAGTAGAATGGATACATTATAGTATAGTCACATGATGTAGTATTATATAGCAGTTCAAATGAACAAACTACAATTATATGCAACAATATGGCTAAATCTCTCAAATAAAATGTTAAATAAAATAAACACCAAAAAGTACATTTGTATGATTACTTTTATACAATGCTAACTTTTCTGTATGTTATACTTCAATAGAAAGTTACAAAAAGAAATAGAAAACCTGATTAGACGTTTAGCCATTAATGTAATTGAAATAATACTTAAAAATCTACCTACCAAAAATCTACAGGTGAAGTCTATGAACATTTTGAGGGCCTGCCATCTTACACAGGTTGTTCTAGAGAACAGAAAAGAAGAAGAGCTCCCCACCTAATTTTTTGAGGCCATATAACGCTGTTTCCAAAAGTCAGAGAAGGCTATTATGAGAAAGAAGAATTATAAAACAATCTACTTTTCATTTATGGACAGATGCAATAATCCTAAATAAAAGATTAGCAAACTCAATCCAACAGTGTTCAAAAAAGATCATCATCTTATCCATTATGATGTACTATATTAGGATTTATCTCAGGAATCTTAGAAAATATAGTAATGTAATTCACACATTAACAGATTAAAGGAGGAAAACCAAATGCTCACATTCAACAGATATAAAAATAATTTAATAAAACTTGAAGAGACGAGAATGCCTATTATCACCACTTGCATTCAACATGAGTCATGGCATAATGAGGATGAAACCAACCACTTGTGAAAGAAAATGCAGAAGGATGGAAAGGGAGAAACTGTCATCACACATGATGATTGTCTACCTAGAAAATGAGAACCAATGAGTACAAAATAAAAAAAAAAAAGTAACATTCCTTGCCTGTGATCACTGAGAAAATACAAGTGCAAAAAATTCCTATTTACAAAGAGAAATAAAAACCATTAGGTACTTAGGAATTAAATCTAACAAAAAATTTGCAAGATCTCTATGAAAAATGGTAAACTTGATTGAAGGCTATCAGAAGACCTAAATAAGTGGAAAGACAGCACATTCCTGCCTGGAAGACTCAATACTGTCATCTTTTCACACTCTGCCAATTCCAGGCTGTAGCAGAGACTGCTGGTTGACTTTCAATATCCACATTCCCTTTCCTTTAAAAATAGGACTTTTTTGGGGGGGAGTGACGCACAGTTAGTACATTTCTCAGCTTCCCCCACGAGGACTCAGTTCTGCTATTGGTATGCAAGCAAAAAGGGCACCTGGGACCTCCAGAAGAGATCTCTTTTTATTTCTTTTAAATGAGTTAAATTAAAAAAAAATTATCTACAATGTTGTGTTAATTTCTGCTGTACAGTAAAGTGATTCAGTTACACATATATATATTCTTTTTCATATTCTTTTCCATTATGGTTTATTACAGGATATTGAATATAGTTCCCTGTGCTCTACAGTAGGACCCTGTTGTTTATCCATCTTATAAAATTAGTTTGCATCCGCTAATCTCAAACTCCCAATCCATCCTTCCCCCACCCCGTTCCAGAAGAGATCTTAAAGGGAGGGATGCACCCTTCCTCATTGTTTCCTCCTCCTTCCTGGAGCCCAGGCGGGCTGAGGACAGGGCAAGAGCCAGAGAAAAGGAGCCTCGGGGTGCAACTTCATGCAGGGGCCCCACCAGCTCGGGGCGATCAACCTCTGACTTCTTTTAAACGAGACAAACTTCTGCCTTGTTTAGGTTTCTGTGATTTTGTTTTCTGTCATATGGAGCTAAACCTGTTCCTAATGGGTATATATTCAAAATTCACACACACGCGCGTGTGCGCTTTGGTTGAACGAGACAACCTCAAGGGTCAAGACTAGACCTGAATATTTTCAAGAAGTATAAGGGAGGGTTGTTTTTCCTACTAGTTATTAGGACTTACTGTTAGACTACAAGAATGAAAGTAGGACGGTATTAGCACATGACAGGTAAACAGGTCAAAGAAACAGGAGAGACCGTCAACAAATCAAAAGTAAACATGGGCACTTGGTATATGATGGAGGAAACATTGTAAGTCAGCAGGAAAAAGACACACCACGTAATGCACAGTACTAGGACAAATGGTTACAGAGATGGAAAGAGAGAGGACCTCCCTGGTGGTCCAGTGGTTGGGACTCTGTACTTCCAATGCAGGGGGCATGGGTTCGATCCCTGATTGGGGAACTAGGATCCCTGGGGAACTAGGATCCCACATGCTGTGCGGCATGGCCAAATAAATAAATTAATTTAAAAAAAGAGATAAAATTTGACCTTTACTTCATATCGTATACAAAAACAAATTTATTTTATAATAAACCCCACAGGGACTTCCCCAGCGGTCCAGTGGCTACGACCCCGTTCTTCCAATGCAGGGGGTGCGGGTTCGATCCCTGGTCGGGGAACTAAGATCCCACACGCTGCGTCGTGCAGCCAAAAAATAAACAACAACAACAATGTGATTAAACCAGCCAAGATGACTAAATATAAAAATAAAATAAAATAAAATAAACCCCATAGATTAAAGATTTAAATCTGGAAAGCTAAACTGTTAAAAATTGTAGAAGAAATAAGAGGCATTCTTTATGTTGCTGGGATAGGAAAGGATTTCTAAAACAAAAATATAAAGGATCAATCATAAAAAAGGATTGCTAACAATTACTACAAACAAGAACTTTTGTATGATTAAAAAAAGTAAAGCTAGAAGGCAAAGTACAGATTAAGAGAAAATGTTTGTAACATATAACTGACAAAACAGTATCCAGAATATGTAAAGAATCAATGAGAAAAAATAAATAATACAAGAGAAAAGCGTACGTATATGAATAAATGTATATGAATAAACGATTTACAGAAGAGGAAACCCTGAGTCAATAAACATAAGAAAAGATGTTCAACCCCACTAGCATTAGGAAATGCAAATTAAAACAGCAATAAGTCATTTCATACCTGTAAGACTGGCAAAAATAAAACGTCTAACAATACCAAGGATACGGATGATGTGAAGGAAATAGGAACTCCATATATTGTTGATGAGAGTTTAAATGGGCACAAACATCTTAGAGGACAATGTGTCAAGATCTAGTAAAACTGAGGATGTTCTGATCTAGGAATTTCATCTCCAGGGAGCTATGAGTGCCTAATGGGGCATTTATGAGGATATTCTGTGAAGCACTGATTATAATATTAAGTAAGCAAATGTAAAAAATTCAACTGTCCCTAAAGAGGGAAATAAATTATTAAGTGGTTCTATTATATATGTGCAGCTAGAATAAATGAACTAGATCTAATGGATAAATCTCAAAAATACAATGAACAAAGAAAGTTGTATAAGAATATGGATATACAATACCATTTACATAAATTAAAATATATTTAGAATAGTATACTATTTAAACTATTTTACAGATAGTTTACATATACACAGTTTACATATACATACAGCAATTAGTGGTGATTCTGCTTCCCAGGGGATATTTGGCAATGTCTGCAGGCATTTTTGGTTGTCTTGGGTTGGGGGTGGGAGGTTGGGGACATGATGGTGGTGCTGTTGGTATTCAGCGAGTAGAGGCCAGGGATGCTGCTATAAGGCACAGGACAGACCCCGCGACAAAGGATGGCCTGGACCAAAATGCCCACAGTGTCCAGGCTGAGAAGCCTTGATATATACTCACAGGTGGTGAAGATACAAAGAAAGATACAAAACGGCAGTGGCTACCATACAAAAGCATCAGACACGACACAACTGCTATGGAACGCTGGGAAGAGGAATGAAACTTTGCCTGATTCTGTAACATTTTATTCTTCAAAGGGAGAGTGAAAGAGTAGGCAAGACAAAACAAAACTAAACCTCAAGCTGTGATAGTAAAAAAAAGTGCTTAAAAAGCAGAAAGTTACAGGAGCTCTAGGTTCTGGGATGTTTTGACACTAAGCTGCTCTTTCTGTAGGTTCAGCCTGAGCCTCTGCAAACAGGAAACGCTTCCTTCACTTTGTCTTCTTCAAAAGCAATAACCACATATTCAAAAGAGGAAGAAGGAAACAGCTTGCATTTTGAACAGCCATTTTATGTTATTAGTTGTAAGGAGATCTTCAAATGAAGTAAAATTTCTTGTGAAAATTAATAAACAACTAATTTTCCAACTGAGAGCAGTAAACGTTTGTTAACGGTTCATCAAGTGGAAGTCACATGGAGTAGAACTCCACCTCTAAAGGCCTTGGCGGGTTTCTGAAGGGACGATCAGGTCAGGCAGTGTCTATACCGAGAAGCCTGGTCAGAAGAGCCCCCCAGGGTCCTCTGGGGGCACTTGCAGCTCCCACGGGAGAGAGGAGCAAGGTGCACGTTCTGGTCCTTGCTCCCATGGAGCTCCTGATCTCCTCGGGGAAGGCATGACATCCAGAAAGGGAAAAGCCAGAAGCAGGCAAGATGGTCTGTAACCAGGAAGGAAGCCATGAGGCATCAGTTAAAGGGCACGGCCAAAGCTCGGGGGTAGAACTACAAGAGGATGGGGGCTTAGCGGAGTTTTAGAGGATGAGGATGATTTCAACAATGGAGAGGAGAACCAGGCATTTTTTTCAGCCTGTTCAAAGACAGGGGACTGAGAATGGGTTTATTCCTACTTCAAGGGCCAAAGCAACGCTAAGGAGAAATAACAGAGGAACGAAAAATAGAGGATGCTGAGTGACCGAGAGCAGTCTCCAGCGCCAAAATACCTGGATTCAAATCCCAGCTCTGCCACTTATTATGTGAACTTAGGCTTCAGTTTTTTTTTTTTAAACTTCTCTGAACCTCAGTTTTCTCATCTGTATTATGGGAATAATAACTATGTTCACCTCATAAGGATATGAGAAATAAATGAGTTAATATATGTAAAGCATTTAAAACAGAGCTTGAAAACTTCTAAAACCTTATACATACACATTAGCTATTATTACTACCCAATATTTGCATTGTATCTTACAGTGGTATTTCTTGTCTTCCCAGCTAGCCTATAGCACCCTGGAGAGCTGCACTGGGGGTAAGATTTGCATGAAACTCCCCAGGTGGCCGGCACAGCTCTCAGCTCAGTGCAGCCTGAGTTGAATCCCCAGCAAAGAATGATTACAGAGCAGGCACAATGAATGCGATGGTTTAGGACAATTAAAATTCTTTCCAAAAGCATCCTCATCTTATTTTTAAAAGGTCAGTCACTGGGAAAAAAAAATGCATCCTTTATTCTCCATCTCTGGTGATCTGGAGCCCTTTATCAGAGTGCTACGTTTTGAACGGTAAAGCAGGCGGGGCCACCTCCACGGCACTGTCTGTGGCTGCCTGCGGACCATGTCGGGAAGATTCTGCGGGAGGGTATGGGTTCATCAGGAAACAGTGACATGACTGCTTAGTGATACCTGCCTTGGGCACGGAGGAGGCGAGGTGGCACCTATACAGCAACTACTAACCCTGCTATAGACCATGGCTGTCCAGTATTTTCCACATCATGGCACATGATGTATTTGTGTATACATCACACACAAATACACACAAAGATGTATTTGTGTGACACACAGGACAGAGAAAGCTGCATGCAATCAGCCTGGCAGCTTCAGGCCCTTCCCAGCTGCCCCAAAGGCTGAGGGGATCAACACCTCATCAGGCCATCTGTGACCGTGACACAGTGTTCGGGAAGTTCTGCCACAGACCCTAAGGAAATACTTGTACATTTAACGTGAGCAATTTACACTGGGGACGGGCTATCATGGAGTTGAGACGCAGAGACCAGATTGTTCCAGGTGCATCAGTTAAGGTGAAAGTCAATGGAATTGTTGTGTGTCTACTCAAGTACCTGGTGGCACCCCAAGCCATAAAGCTAAAAAGAGAACTAAGACAATGTCTGTGCCTTCTCGAAGCTCCCAGTCTGGTATCCTAACCATTAAATTGCTTTTTCTTTTTCTTCCAGGTTACTCGTAACACCCTCTGCTTGATCAGTGGTACCTCCTCCGCTGTCCGCCCGCCATGACCCCTGGCTGCACTGGGCCCTACCGTGCCCCTCCCGACACCTCTCTCTGGCTTCTGTGGAATCGCACTTTCTTGGTCTTTCAAGCCGTCTGGTCTGAGCGTCCCTCAGAGACGCCTTCTCCGGTTCATGTCCTTTATACGCTGGTGTCCCTTAAGGTTCTGTTAGGATTATTCCTCTTCTCTCTCCACGTCTGTCCCCAGGGTTTTAGTCTCCCTGCGTGTGGTGGAGACTCCTACCCGCTTTCCCCCTCCAGGTGCTGCCCCTCAGAGCCACACGACCAACTCTCCTGATGCTTCCCCTTAGGTGTTCCAGAGACATGTCAAATGGAGCGCATCCCAAACAACACTCATCGTCAACCCCGTACCTCTTCCTCTGTCCCCAGTCTTGGGGAATGACACCAATGTCCTTCCACAGCACAAGCCAGCTCACCAGGCTCTGGTAATTATAACTCCTAAATACCTTTGGAGTCCATCCATTTCTCTCCATCCTGACTCTCACTGTCCTATTTTAGATGGCCATCAAGGGCGGGCATGGCTTCAGAGTGATTATCCTGAGATACAAAGCTCATCATGACAACCTAAGTGCCCATCATCGGATGAATGGATAAAGAAGATGTGGCACATATACACAATGGAATATTACTCAGCCATAAAACGAAACGAAATTGAGCTATCTGTAAAGAGGTGGATGGACCTAGAGTCTGTCATACAGAGTGAAGTAAGTCAGAAAGAGAAAGACAAATACCGTATGCTAACACATATATATGGAATTTAAGAAAAAAAAAATGTCATAAAGAATCTACTTAAAAACTCTTCAATGGTTCCCCGTTGTCTTTTCATTAATCTTAAAATACTTTTTTTCTTCATTAATAGCAATCGCAAAAAACACTACTTGGTGACATACTTTTATAAAAAAACGTTTTCCAAAACAGAAAAATAATTAATGAGAAGAATGTCATTATTTTCTATTTTTGTAAACTTCTTTTGTGTGACGTAACGAAATATAGTTGGATTCTCGTATCTGCTTCTGCAGTCAATTCTGTTACACGCTACTCTGGCTTCTGAAGTATATAAAAAAATCTAGCCACGTCTAGATATCTAGGTAGAAAAAAAATCGGAGTATATTAAGAGCCTTTTCAGATAAGCGTAGGTATTCTTCTTTGATACTACTCAAGTCCCTACTGGCTTTAGGATGCAATTCAGGTTTCTCACCAGGGCTCGCCAGCCTCCTGTTCACCGTTCCAATGGTTTTCCTCACCATTCCGGACTCACATTCTCGACTCCTGCCCAGAAGGCTTCTCTACTCCCCTGAGTCCGGGGTGAGCTGCTCCTCTCATGTACCCTCACATCTCACTGTACCTTTGCAAGGACAGCACTTGGTACATTACACCTCAGTGACATGCTCCCTCGTAGGGATCTCACAGCAGGTGATGAGCCCCATGAAGGCTGAGATTATTCATCTTCTCTCTGTAGGCCCAGCCTTGCCTGCCACCTGGCATATTCAAGTACATAAGAAATAGCTGCTGAATGACTAAATCGTGGACAAATACACAGCAAAGCATATTGCTGAGATAAGTTCTATGGGATTTTCTTCAGCAAAGACCTCTCAGCTCGTTGTAACACAGGCCCTAGTGTCAGGATGGACAGGGTGGGAGGGGATGACGCAAGGAGGCTCAGAGAGCAGAGCACACCGCATGGCTGATATGGTCTTTAAGGGCACGAGGCACCTTCTCCCTCTAACACAGGAACCAGCAGTTTCAAAGGACCACTGCGGGGAGACTGCAGATGGGGACTCCTCGCAGAAGAGGGCACCTGGAACGCACTGGACTGCTCTGAGTGCCCCTTGGCGGCTACAGCTCACAGTGTAACTAGGGATATGCTTGGCTTCATTCCTTTATCTTTTACTTGCAGTGCACTGTACTGGGGCCAGGTAAAGAGCGCTGTGACACACAGAGAAATGACTAATTTCCTACGGCCCTGGAAGAGCTTAGCTGAGTTGACAAAACAAAGGCACAATTAGAAAGTAAACAAGAGGCACTGAAGATGCAGCGTGTGACCAAGGGCTACGTGAGAGGTATCTTATTAGACTTAGAACTAACAATAAGCACTACCAACACAGAGGAGAGGAACACTGCCAGAGGCTGCTGTCATCAGCTGATAGCTTCATGGCAAAACCCGAAAACAAAGGAAAAGAAAGAAAAACAAAACAAACCCCATTACCACCACCACTCCCGCAAACTAGCCATACATTCATCACACGGATGAAAGATGGAGAGACAATCACAAGGCCGAGAGTAAATCCTATCACGTATGTGGAAAGCAATTCAAGGGTCATGCCGTAGGAATACGGACAGTAGAAGCACGCAGGAGACGGAAGCTGGCCATGGCGTGTGAGGTGCCACGTCCTCACGTTTGCACAGACGCCACGGAAACAGTCATTAGAGTATCCTTCTGGGCTGCCGGGCAGTGAGCCGTCTCAGTAGGTGTTGGGAGAAAATCATCAGCTAGAGGGAAACTAGATGGTGACTTGAACACAGTCCCAGGCTAGTTTTACAGCTCTCAGTTCCACCTTTTCTTTGTGGTTTATTGGCCAGCTTGGGGGGCTCAGACACTTTGTATTGTATCATCCTTCGCAGCAAAAAACACAAAGCAGTTTCTGCGCAGCGAGGTGAGGAAGCAGAAGATGCTGCAGCTCTCTGCCATGGCTCCTCCTCGCTCTGGTCGCCAGGGCTCTGGGGACCACGGCACTGTCTGTCCGCCCCATTGCTGGGTTCGGAGGGCTGTGGCCACAGGTGCTGGTCTAAGGGCTGAACCGAGGAGGCGGTGAGGAGGCATCCAGAGAGTCTACTATCAGGAATCTGTGCCACAGCCCAACACGCAACTCGAAGGCTCGGCCACTGCTGCTCCCTGCAAGGAACACTCCAGCTGTGCGCGCCACCAGACGTGCATCCTGCGTCCTCTGTGTTGAGTGATGACTTGTCTCTTGAGGGGCCGGGGCCTCCCACCACAGCTGATCCTACTTCTCCCAAGACATGGGTATGGTTTTTACAACAGGCAGAGGAAAGGAGACTCTGGAGAAAGAGCAGCAGGCTTCAGATTCTCCCTGGCAACGGGCTCCCCGCCTCTGGGGGGCGAGGAAGGAGGGTGGTGTTGGGGACACGCCGAGCCAGACAGTGCTCATGCCTGCCGTGTTTCCCGAAGGCTGCCTGGCTCTCCTCTGAAGGGGACCTTCTCCTCCATGGACAGTCAGGATCAAAGGTGTCCCCACCTTCTGGGGGGAGGTTTGGTTTTGATTTGGGGAGAGAATGGGAACGCTCAGTCTCTTGTGAGGAGGAAGTGGTGGGGAGGGGCAGTGAGCTCCCCAGGCTGGGGACATCTGCTGTAGGAAGATGACACCTCTCTCTTGCTTTAAGGCTTTTTTACTCTCTTAATTTCATTTACGTGCTTGTGAACACTGAACACAAGTTAGTAAGAACTGCACAGGATAAGATACAGCTTCCTTGAAAATAAGAAGGAAAGAGCACCTTCTGGCACAGGGATGACCGATGTCTGCGTTACATCTTTTGTTTCCTCCCTTCTTTGTCGGCCAATTTTCTGGTCATTTCTTCTGCTCCTTAACCTTAGCTCTATGCAGCAATTACCAAATAAAAGTCAAAATTAAAATTAGTCCTGGTACTTGTTACCAGTAAATGTTTGGAGAGAAGAAGAGGTGAAACTTGTTATTAAAAATGAGACTGGGAATTACTCAGGATTTCCCCTCTCTTTTTACATCTCCGCCCTCAGAGTTGTCACTCATTTTCGCCCTTCAGCGATCACCTCTCACTCCCTTACTCATCCTTCAACCAACATTGGGCCAGGGTGGACAGCACTGCCTGAAAGCCCGGGGACCCTTTTGGACTCAACTCTCTCCCTGATAAATCAAATCCGGCCAGTTCTCAAGTACCACTGATTTTTCCCTTCAAGGGGGTCTGTTGAAGTCTTTGTCGTCCCCCTCTGAGATTAAGCCAACAGCCTCTTAGATGACCTCACTGCCACTAACACAGGCCTTGGTTTACGGTGCTTCCCAGCTAACTGCATTTGTTACAAATGGAAGGTTTCTGGCAACGCTGCACTGAGCAGGTCTATTGGTGACATTTTTCTAACAGCATTTGCTCACTTTGTGTCTCTGTGTCACATTCTGGTAATTCTCACAATACTTCAAGCTTCTTTATTTCTATTGCATTTGTTAGGGTGATCTGCGATCAGTGATCTCTGACGTTACTGCTGTAATTGTTTGGGGGTGATAGCAACACTGGGGGCTTATTTTAAGAAATTGCACAGCCACCTCAACCTTCAGCACCCACTGCCCTGATCAGTCGGCGGCCGTCAGCATCGAGGCGAGACCCTCCACCAGCATAAAGATTATGACTCCTTGAAGGCTCAGAGGATGGTTAGCATTTTTTAGCAATAATGTATTTTTTGATTAAAGTATACACATTTTTAAAGATATAATGCTATTGCACACTTAATAGACTACAGTGTAGTGTAAACATAACTTTTACAATGCACTGGGAAACCAAAAAATTCGTGGGACTCACTTCATCACAATACTTGCTTTAATGCAGTGGTCTGGAACCAAACCTGCACTGTCTCCAAGGTGTGCCTGTATTGTCTCCATCCAACCTGCACACCATGGCGGGTGAGTTGTGCATGAGTTACCCCACCAAGGCCTTTCACAACACCACTGTCTCAACTGAAAATCTTACTGCATCACATCTAGATTATTCTGTCCTGTTTTGAACGTCCTCCAAAACCAGCCTCACCCTAACTACTTCTTACCTCTTCCCTGCATATTCCTTCCACTGACTGTGTCCCTCACTTATTCAGACCACATTTGCTCCAATCGTGTCTGTTACCTAAAATGCCCTCCCCTGTCCCCTACGACCATCTGCCGCCCTACAGGTTTGTACAGAGCCCAGTTCTTGTTTTGTGCCTCTAACTGGCTTCTTTCTTGACAATCCAAATCCTTACTGGTCTCCCTGTCCGCTGAATTTCTACAGAACTAGGTCAAGTTGCCAATCTAAGAGAATGTAACACTGAGTCTAGGTTTCCTCATCTGTAAAACAGAAAACTGGACTAGATGGTCCTTAAACTAATAATTATTAGTTGCTTCTTCCTAATCAGTATATTAAAGAATGTCTTGAAAGTCAAGCAGTTCTCTCTCAAAAAGAGACCTTCACTGTTGCAGCAGAAGCGCCTCCTGCCAGAGCTGTTGCAGGAGGGATGCCCAGACAGACACTGGTCTAGACACCCTCCATTTTATAACCTCCAGTACTGCTTATGAGTGTTACCTGCACTGATCAAGGAGCTCTAACGAGCATCTCTAATGATCAAGGATCCTTGAGCAACCACCCCTACTAGACGGCAGCGATGGACAGTTTACTAATGAGGAATGTGGATTTGTGGAAATGAAGTGCTAACTCTCACAGTGGTCTCTCACAGCCCAAAGCCCACGTTCTGAACTATCAATGAAACCTGCACCTGCACCCCTCACTCCACCCTGGGAATCCAGGCGCAACCAGGGTGCATACACCACCATCACTTAAAAAAGTATGATTTAAAAAAAAATCTTGGTATCGCTAATCTGTGCTCTAATCTCGGACAGGAGATCATGACTCATGAGTCCGGAAATTCCTGTACTCCTGCTTTCTTCACAAAGCCACATCTGTCACCCACAGCGAAAGACTGCAGGGTCTGAAGCTGGGGTGGGTTCCATGAAATTCAAGGCTTCTTGAGATGATCAGAAGGGTTCTTGCTGAGACACTCACAGGTGGTCCAGGGGTCTGTCCTGCGCTGGAATCGTATTCTGGTTTTTGCGGTACGCGGGCCCCTCACTGTTGCGGCCTCTCCCGTTGCGGAGCACAGGCTCCGGACGCGCAGGCCCAGCGGCCATGGCTCCCAGGCCCAGCTGCTCCGCGGCATGTGGGATCTTCCCGGACCGGGGCACGAACCCGTGTCCCCTGCATCGGCAGGCGGACTCTCAACCACTGCGCCGCCAGGGAAGCCCCGTATTCTGGTTTTAAAACCCACAGGGATGACTTTTTTTGAGGAGGAAAAATTTACAGAATGATTATAGGGACAATTTTTCTAATATTCCCCTGTTTGACATTATGTCTGCTTAAAGGTACATCTCTAAATTCATTCATGGTTTTAAAAAGTGATTAATAAGTGAGAAAATAAAAAATTATGAAAAGAATTAGGATTGCTGATAACTTCTATCTCTCCAAAATGCCAGGTATGTCATCATCGTTTACTTGTTTCCTTAAGTACCATGAGATTGTACCACACTCTCCCTTCTCATGAACACCAAGGCAGAATGGAAAATAGAAATGATTTTCTCGAGGTTACTTAATGAGTCAGCCTTGGAAAGGGATTAGAATTTATATTGATCCTATCTTTCTGTTCTGAATTTTGTCAAAAAGGTCAGTATGACCAACTACAAGAGCACCAAATACATAACAGTAGTTTCTGCAAGGAGGTACAGATTGAGATAAACAGCTTAGCTTTAATTTCACTTGAAAATAGAGTTCTTGCACCTAATTTTCATTTAATTTGCAGATTTTTATCAACCAAGCACTAGTAACTTACTCCGCACCTGATATTATACACTTCATACTCACAAAAGAAAAAAGTCATAAAAGAACTAACTCTAACTGATTAGATTGCTTTGTTGACAAGGTAGCACAGCAACTTGAAAAGGATGGTTTTTAAATCAAATTGCACCAAAACGTGAAAGAGCAAAGCTAAAAAGGAAAAGTGTTGAGAAGCATGCCACATGCCCGTGTGCTGTCTTCAAGGCTGCCTGGGTTCATCTTGGCTGAGAACGTGCTCCCTTTGGATTCAAGGTGGACTCCTTTGCTACACACACACACACACACACACACACACACACACACACGTGCTCCCTTTGGATTCAAGGTGGACTCCTTTGCTACACACACACACACACACACACACACACACGTGCTCCCTTTGGATTCAAGGTGGACTCCTTTGCTACACACACACACACACACACACACACACACACACACACACACACACACACAGGTTTAGGTATACAGTTTTCAGGGCTCCACTCCAGACACACTTTCTTGACCCTCCATGGCTGGGCAAGGGGCTTCTCCTAGAAGAGGACTTGTGACATTTTGCTGTAACTGCCTCTTCCTACTCTCAGCTCAGGGAGAGGAAAGATTGTGCTGTCTTGTCTGCTCCCCAGAGCCTGGCTGAACACTAAATAAATCTTGTGGAAAGGATGCTCATGGAAACTAAGAGGTGAGTAAGCAGCTTCCTCAGAGACCAGATGCAGGGGCGCTGATGGACACTGGCTCCGTGGGGTGGCACCCGCCAGGAGGAAGGACAACCAGACATGCTGCCACGTGGACAAACCTCAAAAACATGAGGCCATGTGAAAGACACCCGTCACAAAGGACCCAAAAGTATATGATTAGATTCAATGTCCAGAATAGGCCAATCTAGAAAGTCAGAAGATAGATGCGTGGTTGCTCAGGGCAAGGTGGGTGGTAGGACTGGGGAGTGACTGCTAATGGGAAGAGTCTCTTTTTGAGGTAATACCAGTGTTCTCAAATTCAGTGTGGTGATGGTGGGATAACTCTGTGAGTACACTAAAATCCACTGAATTGTACTCTCTTTTTTGGCCACGCCATGCAGCTTGCAGGATCTTAGTTCCCCCACCAGGGATCGAACCTAGGCCCTGGCAGTGACAGTGCGGAGTCCTAACCACTGGACCACCAGGGAATTCCCTGAGCTGTACTCTTTAAGGAGGTGAACTATATGGTATGTGAATTCGATCTCAATAAAGTTATTAAAAAACTTAAAAAAAAAATGAGAACCTGAGAGCACTTTCAATACACTAAAAATATTTTACTAAATTAAAAATCCTTGATTAATAAAAGGAACTCACATGATTTGCAAGGGGGATGTGACTCATAATAATGCATATGTTAGATGTTACCTAACAACGATTGCTGGGGTGGATAAAGAGAAAATTTTCACAGCCGCAAAATGTTTCTAAGTGAGGGTGAGAGAATACACCTCACCCTCGCTTAGAAACTTAGCTAACCATTCAACCAAATACTGAGAAAATAACTGAAATGCATGTGTGAATAATGGTGAGCTGCTGTAGGCATCAACATCTTCTCTCCCTGCAGGTCAAATAAGCTGCTCGTTACTGTTAACAGAGGTGATAATCAATCAGGAAACACGGGCAGCCGGAGAGAGTGAAGACGTAATGAAAAAAACGAGCACCAAACGACTTCACTGCTTTGTTGACGAAATTCCCACTTGGCTCATACCAAGCATGATGCGTTCTTAGTGGGCTTCACCGTAATTCTACTTCTAGAGTAAATGGACATTTTACAGAAATACCTTAGAAAGTCTTATCACCAAGTCTATGTTGTGGTATGTGATGGCATTATCACCACCAGCCAACAGAGAGAATAGGGGTCATACAAGTAACAGACGATCACATCTCAGAGAATACAGACTTCCCGGGAAACAGAGCTGCTTGGAAAGCTGCTGGCTGCATAATCTTCTAGAGCAGGGGGTGGGCAAAGTTCTTCTGTAAAAGGGCAGGTAGTAAATGTTTTAGGTTTTGAAGACCAATAGGCAAAATCAAAGATATTATGTAGGTGCTTACAGAGCCACTAAAAATGTAAAAACCGTTCTTAGCATCGGGTTTGGCCCATGGGCCATAGCCTACTGACCCTTGTTCTAAAGGTTACAAGTTTTAAAGAGTAGTAACTATCCAATTAGCTCCTAAATCAGGACTCTCTCTCAAACTTCCTGAGAGCCCAGAAACAGATCCCAATGCAATCAGAATAACTAATATTTGACAGATCTTTCTGGTATATCAAGTAATTTTGCATAAATTATTTTATCCTCATGACAACCCTATTAGATAGACTGTGCACAGATCTCCCCGTCAACCCAGTGTTGATTCCTTAACTGCAAATTTCTTCCCCTTTTCATTTATATTCTGCTTTTCTATCGTGATGGCATCATGACCAGCAAAAAGGGGAATCCATGCTAAGAAGCTGCAGAGACTCCTGCAGCAACCCTGCTGTTCAAATGTTCATCATTACAGGGCATTTCAGTGACTGTTCTAGAGGTGTGAACGCACAGAGGCTCGCAGAGCTTGACTGTGGCCATGTAGTCTCATGCAGTGAGGACACGCTGCCTCACCACCAGAACTCAGAGAATCCTCACCATCTCCCGACTGGTCTTCCTCCTCCAGTATCAGCTTTCTCAAGGGTATTCATGTCATGGCCAAAGTAGTCTTATTTATTTATTTGGTCACGTTGGCTCTTAGTTGCGGCAGGCGGGCTCCTTAGTTGTGGCATGCAAACTCTTAGTTGTGGCATGCATGTGGGATCTAGTTCCCTGACCAGGGATGGAACCTGGGCGCCACCAGGGGAGTCCCCAAAGTAATCTTTATTAAAGACAAATCTAACTTACTCTCCTGCCTAAAGCCTTCACTGACTACTTCTAGCAGGACGAAAGAAAAAACACTCCTCAGCGTAGCACCCCCAAGTGCTCAGTGTAGCACCCCTCAAGGCTTCTGCCTAAAGCCTTCACTGACTCACTACTTCTAGCAGGACGAAAGAAAAAACACCCCTCAGTGTAGCACCCCCAAGACCCCCGATGTCCTGGCCTCGGCTTTCTCCCCAGCCTCTCTTTCACTGCTTCCTCCTTAGGGGAGCCCTGAACTTAGGCAAATGCAGTCACTTGTGTTCCCACAGCTGTCTCAAGCCCTTGTGCTTTTTCTCACACGGTTCTCTAGGCCTGAAATGCCTGCCTGAGTGCTGGTCTCTTCCAGATTCCCCTCAACCACACAGGGCTTTGCTGAGTCCCTCAGAGAGAACCAGGACTCTTTTGCTGGCGCAAACTCCAATAGAAACCTAGCACTTCGCATTGACTCATCTCTCTTCCCCCAGGGGCTGCAGGCTTCCTGAAGGCCAGGGCAGCGCCATTTTCTCCCTCACGGCTGCACACTGCAGTGGAACCAAGAGAGGCATAAATAAGTGGAGCACACAGCTCCTGTCCTTCAAGAATTCAAATGCTACTCAGTGAATGAATAAAGCACGAACCCATGAAAAGTTACGTAACGGTCCCAGCAGTGGAAAATGATCCGCAGCTGCTGGTACCAAAATGACTCGGCAACGTCACCGACCATGGAGCCAGCACCCCTACTGGGGGCGGGGAGTGAACCTGAGAGCAAGAAGCTGGTGGGAGTAGACTCAACGTGTGACTGGCACGCTGCCGCTACATCAATGTACAGAAGAGTGGGAAAGCTCTGCCGTGGGGGGAGATGAGAGCTGGAAGAAAGGGACCGGGCGTTATTATGTCGTCCACTCAGCCCTCATCACAATGAGTCCATAAGCCAATGAGCCGAAAGCTTCTGCGTAGTGACCACCGTGGAAGTGTCCAGAAAGGTCATGTCACTGGGCCTGATGATGAACTTCAGGACACTGTGCACTGACCCTGTAAGCTGCAGATGAAGCAAGGTCTGCAGAGCCATCACACTGCTCACTGCCCTTTAGAGCCATGGAGGTGTATTTGCTGCAGAGCACGTTACAACTGCTTCAGAAGTGCAACGTCAGAGTTCACTTTCAAGAACCAAGATGTGACTCCTGTGGCAATGTCCTAGGATGAGGCTGGCTGGTCAGGGCACAAGTGATGCTTGCCCTTCCTCTGCTTCCAAACCCTGCACTACTTCTTAACGTGGTGCGTGCGTTCCCGCTGAAACTCCTTTCAAGAGGGAGCCAACTCTTGCTGACTCTTGTGATCTTCTCCTCGTCATTGTCTCTGCCTGGCCTTTTTTGGGGGGTGGGAGGGTAGCCTCTGAATCTATTGAGCACCCCCTCTCCCATTCTTCCTGAAACACTCCTCTCCCGGCTGCTGTGCTACTGAACTCTCCCGGATTCCTCCTCGCCCCCTGGAATTCCTGTCTTCCTCCTCTCTGCTCTCCCTGAACATGGGTCTCGGGCTGTCTTTAGTGGTTTGTCCTCTCAGAGGATAGCTGTATAGTTTCCAGCCAGGACTACTCACCTGTATTCAGCTGGCCTCAGTACATTAAGAAATTCTGCAAATATTTATTATATACATATCGAGTCACTAATTCTCCAAATGTATGGGTGCCTACCACATGCCAGGCATTATTCACACATTAGAGACACAATGGAAAAGCCCCACCCCCACCCCAAGACACACCACGGGCACAGATGGGACGTGAGTCAATGGTGAGGGGCGGGAGTGGCAAGGTCAGGAAAGATGCCAGAGGCTCTAAGGACAGACAGAGGGTCAGTGCTGCCCGGGAGGCTGGAGGAGGGGATTTCAGACAGTTTACTCAAGAGCGAGCAAGAGTTGGGCAAGCAGAGGCCGTGTGGGGGTGAGATGGGGCGCAGTGGGCGAGTCGGTACAGGGGAAGTTTGTCGTTGGCGGAGGGAAGGGTAGATGAAGAGGCAAGAAGTGAGAAACACACGGGGCTGAGATGAACTGTGAACAGTTCGGAGTGATCAGCCCGAGGCTGCTGGGGGCCGGGGGAAGGCAGGGGCCTTGTGTGGCCAGCGAGAACTGCCTTGTAGGCTCAGGAGGGCCTCTGAAGGACTTTGGTGGGAGTGAGACAATCAGGTTCGCGTCTTCACAGAGCTTGCCCTGGGGGCTGGAGTGTGGGGCAGGGCCGGAAGAGGGAGGCAGTTGTGACAAGCTTTCATTAGGTGAGTGACATCGGTGGCCTGAACTAAGGGGGATGAAGACAGAGGGAGTGGTGGGTTTACGGCGAGAAGGTAGACTCTCTGGGGTGCAGGTGAGGGAGGCGACACGAGGGACACGGATGCAGGAGGGAAGAGTCCAAGGGGAAGTCACAGTGTTCTGGTTTGGGCCCCTGGGTGAACGATGGTGCTTTCCATCCGGGAGGGAGTGAGACAGAGAAGCCAACTTAGCAAAGCAAGGGTAAATTGCCGGT
The DNA here is from genome assembly GCF_964270905.1 of Leucopleurus acutus. Classification (NCBI taxonomy): domain Eukaryota; kingdom Metazoa; phylum Chordata; class Mammalia; order Artiodactyla; family Delphinidae; genus Leucopleurus; species Leucopleurus acutus. Next base: position 67,679,183 of record NC_139160.1, on the reverse strand, counting down.
GCCTGCGGGGCATTCAAGTGGAGATGCCCGGCAGGCAGTAGGATATTTAGGTCTGGAGCCCAGGAGAGAGGAGGTCTAGACAATAGGTCTAAGTCTGGGAGCCATGAGCTTAGCACAGAGGGGAGAGCCATGGACTGCGAGTGTGCAGGGGGACAGATCAGCGGGCTGGACCTCAGGGGACAATGCCGGTTAGGAGCCCAGTGAGGAGCTGGCCATTATCCCGGCCAGGCATTCACAGAGCAGAGCGCTGGATTTCTAAAATCTCCTCTTGGTCTTTTCCTCCATGGTCTCTCCTTTCTCCACCCATCTCACATGCTGCAATGAAAGGAATTTCTCTGAGATACCTGTCCTACCTTTACAACTGACTAAACCACTTTTGACAGCCTCCAATGTCAAAATCCAACTCTGCCGTCGGGTTGAAAAACACCTCCCTCTATTACAGTCGCTGTGTTACTTCTCTGTCACTAGGTACCCTACCACCTCAGCCCCCCATGTCTCCTCGAGGCCTTCCCCTTTCAGGCCTCCTTATCACCTCCACGCCTCCCTCCCTCTGGCTGGTCCTCTCCTCTGGGATGATCTGCCTCATCCTCTCCACCCGCCCACATCCTGCCCATCCTCCTAGCCCCTGAAACCTCATCTCACAGTAACAGGACCCCAGTGGCGCCTTCCTGGGTGTCTTACTGCCCCGCGCACTCTGGTCTATATTTCATCGTTCTTGGATATTTCTCTAATTCAAGTGTATCTGCTGAGCTCCCTGACGTTGATCACAAACTCATTAAGGGAAAAGGCAGGTTTTTCACTTCTTAGGTGCCCACCGAGTCCCCACCAGTCTTGGTCACTGTCTCAATAATGACCACGGGCTGACTGCGACCGCAGAGCCAAGTGCGGAGCACAGGCGGGTAGGCGACAGCGAGCACAAAGCAGCAGCTGCCGGGCGGCGCGACAGAAGCAGGCAAAAGACGCGCAAGGCAATTACAGTCAAACAAGACTTCGGCGTTATTCTGGAGTGCCTGAAATTAAAAACTGCAAACAGATCAATCTAATGTACAGTAACTAGGAAGTGATTGGTTTTTTGACCAAATAAATTCTGGGTTCTATGAAAAACATTTGAAAACCCACAGTTTGTAAACAAGTGAGAGACTTATCTTAAATGCAATACAGAATTTGAGAAGGCCTACAGTAAGATACAAGGACACTAAAACAATCAAAAAAGGTATTTTAAAAACATAGAAGATGGAAGCACAAGTTCTAACTTTGATTGAACACTAAACTTGGCATTGAGTTTCCTGACAGCCGAAGTAAAAAAGGAAAGGAAAAAAACCAACAACAACCCACACACACACAGAGGCCCTGGAATCGGACACATCTGGGCCCCTAGTCTGCAGCCCTGCCGGCAGCTGTGTGTCTCTGGGCAGACCGGCATCCCCGAGCCTCAGGGGACACGGAGGAGACAGCTGTGTTTCTCGAGGCCGACGCTGGGAAGAAATGAGGAGGGCGCTGAGTAAGCCCCGGACTAAAGAACCACACGCTCTTCTCTCCAGCACGATGAGAAGTCTGTGGCAAGAGCCCAGGGGCTGGGATTCTGAACTGTGGGCAAGACTGACCTCGGAAAGTGGAAGAGCCTGCCACGCGGCGGGGAGAGTCACAGACCAAAGGACGTCACTTCACAGCTGCCCGGCTGGAAGGCCCTCTCCAAGAGGGCGGGGATTTTGGTCTGGTTCGGTCATGGATGCTTGGGCTGTGCAACCCGGCAGATACTATGATATTCAAAGTATCTGTGGTGGGGAAGACACCGGGTGGAGTCTGCAGTGAGCCACAGAGGACCACCATGATGCGGACGCCCAGGGCACTGGAGCAAGGGCACACATACACAGCAGAGAATTACACACTTTGGAAACACTGCTGCTGGACCCCGGGGGACGGGAAGTGCCTGACCACGGGTACAGAGTGAGCGCGTGGTCAGAAGTGTGAGACCTACCAAGTTCTGTCATCAGGTGCGACCAAAGAAAGCCATCGTCCGACGTAAGTGGTGTATCCAGGGTCAGCACGAGCAGGGCTGGGGGCGCAGGCGAGCTGCACAAGCAGGCCCACCAAGACCACCATGTCGATAACCTCTGTTGCATAAAAACCTCTTCTCCAGTTCACACCTCCTGCTACATGGGGGTGGGTCCCTAACCACCAAGTGACAAGGAGGAAAATGGCCAAATTCGGTTCATAGATGGGTTGGCTTGGTACACAACTGAAAGCTGAAAAGAGACCATGGCTGCACTACAGCTCCACTCAGGGGTCACCTTGAAGAACAGTGACGGGGACAAATGCTCCCAATGGGTAGAGCTTGGGCAGTGCATTTGGGCACCCGCTTTGCATGGAAAGAGACGTGGCCTGAGGTAAATAACACCTAGGGACTCGCTGGACGTGGTGAATGACTTGGTTAGGTGGTCAGGGGATGGGAAGGTAGGGGACAAGGAGGCCTGGGAAGAGTCATGTGGGTCCAGCCAAGGAACAGGCATGAAGCGTGACATCTGGGTTCCAGTGTTTACCGTGAACATCCAGCACAGAAGAGAGAGACAGGATGACTTGGCAGACTGACGTCAGCCAGCCTCTGTCACCGGCCATCCCAGGGCTGGCAGGTGAACAGAGCAGCCAAGATGGCCGGGAAGGAGCCCCACTGTGCATGGGCCCCACTCACTAACGTGGACTTAGCTTCCAGGGTAACAGAGAGCAGTGCTGAGCCCTGATACGTACGCCACCACCCATCAAGGAGAACCAACAGTCATAGAGCCAGGTAGACTATACCGGGCCCTTTTCAGTCTGGAAGGGGCACCGTTATGGACTGAAACATGCCCCCCAAAAACTCATAGGCTGAAGTCCCTAACCCCCAATGTGACCATATTTGGAGACAGGGACTTTAAACAGGTAATTAAGGTTAGATGAGGTCATAAAGATGGGGCCCTCCCTAATCCAATGGGACTGGTGTCCTTATAAGAAGGGACACCAGGAACGTGCAGGCGCCAAGAAAAGGCCATGTGAGGACACAGCAGGAAGGCGGCTGCCTGCGAGCCAAGGACAGTCCTCACTAGAAACCAACCCTGATGGTATCTTGATCTTGGACTTCTAGCCTCTAGAACAATGAGGAAAAGTCTGTTACTGAAGCTGCCCAGTCCGTGGTACTCTGTTCGGGTGACCTGCGTTGACTATCACAGGCAGCAATTCATTTTACCTGGAACTGACACCTTTTCTGGTTATGGGGCTGCCTGCCTTTTCTGTCGCTAAGCACCACCTCTGGGGGTTGACAGAGGGCATGAGGTACCGACCAGGGTTCCAGATGACATCACATCAGACCACAAGGCCCGCTTCTAGCAAAGAGGGCGTGGCAGTGCCAAGACCACGGGATACACTGACCCTCACACAGCACGACCCAGGCGCTACCAGCTCGCCAGACCAATGGGTAGCCAGGTGAAGGTGGGAGTGAGACGCCAACCTGGAGATGGTACCCGCCAAGGACAGCGCTTGAGGCTCTAGTGTGCAGTACAGACCCTAAATCAACCACCTTCACACGGGTGCTGTGTCCCCAGTAGGCGGAACACACGGCTCTTGTAAACAAGGGATGGAAAGAGAAGTGGCCCTGACTATCCTCCCTCAAGGTGACCCACTTGGGGAATCTGGGCTTCCCGTTCCACAACTCTGGATTCCGTGGTTTACAGAGCTCGGCTCACAGGAAGGGAACGCTTCCATCGGGGACGAAGCAAGAATACCGTTACCTCTTAAGTTACAGCTGTTGCCCAGTTTGGGCTCTTGTGCCAAAAAGACCGGCAGGCAAGGAAAGGAGTCATTATCCCGGCAGGAGTAATTAATCCTGACCACCAGGAAAAGCTACGGCCACAGGCACAAAAAGGGGGGAAGATCACGGGCGGCACTCGGGTGATCTGCGAGGGCATCTCTTGTACTTCCTCACCCAGTTTCTACAGTAAACAGACAAGTACAGCAGCCACAGCTGGGAAGTGCTTGGGGACCGGGGACCCAGACCCCACAGGGATGACGGCATGTGTCGCTTCATCATGCAAGCCTTCCAGCCAAGGGCGGGGACTCTCAAGTGGACAACAGACGACGGAGATGGTCATCAGTGTATCCTCGAGACCGGCTTCAGCAGAAGGGGATGCAGTCTGTCCTGCTGACCTTCCTCTTGAAGGTTTCTCCTGGGAAAAAAGCACCACTGCAATCTTGGAGGTGTTGCTCCGAGAACTTAAGTAAAACAAGAAGATCCAAGCAGCACGAGGGGCGGATGCTCTGGACGGGTCTGCGACCCAGATCCTCCCCCTCCTTCAGGACCAGCGCTCCATCGTCCTGCTGCCGGGGGGCGGGCACCTGATGGTTCTCAAGTAACATCTGCTCTGTGGATGGCGTGCACCTGGGGAGAGGCGCCTGCAATCTGCGCCAACACCTTTCTGAATCTGGGACGACTCCAAAGGTCTCTCGCAACTCCGGGGCTTGGGCACCGTAAGCTTAGCTCGGGCCTTCTTTGTGACTGGGGCTCGAAGTCTCCCTCTGCCCTTCACCACCACCCCCCAAAGATGCTCATCCTGACGGCATTCTCCGATTCACTTCACACACAAGAGTCTGCCTGGGGACACCAACCTCAGAAACACAACCTCTCATTTTGCTCATGAGCACAAGACCACAGCTATCTACCAGGGAATCTCCCCCCAGGTAGCCTGAAGGTACCTCAGTCAATGTATTTCCCATCGCCTGCTCTTCTGATGTTGGTGGGATGGTGCTGTCATTGATCTCTCTCCTTGGCTAAGCCAGAAACCTCAGGATCATACACTACTTCTTTCTCTCCCTCATAGCTCTGTCCATTCTATCAGAAAATATTTATAATACTCATTATTACTCAGTTTTTTGGACACCGGTTGTTCTGAGTTCTCATACTTTTCATTATTTCCTCTGTTTCCTCAAAGGATCTACCTCTTCCTCCTGCTAAATGCAGGCTTAGCCTATAGCCTACATTCATCCTGGATGTGATTCTCCTACAGGACTCACCTCCCAACCCTACACACTTAATCCATGATCTGCACCTACGGCTCTGACCTCTCCAAGAGTGATGTCTGTCCTCTATGTTCAACTACATCAGGGGCACCTTTATTGTATGTTCCAGAGTCACCTCAAATTCAAATACACCTGTAGGGAACAGCCTTCACTTCTCTCTTTTACCTGCAGACTTGGCCCATTGATAAGGGGCCCCCTTCTTCCCACCCCAGATAGAAACTCTGGGACCCACCTCTCCACTGACGTCCAGGGACATCACACCTGATTTCACTTTCCAGACCACACACGATGAAGACCTACTTCTCACACGCAATGCAGGCAGGAGATCGGGAGATGGCAGGAGAGAACAGAACTCTCTCTCATACCCCAGAGGGTAAAGGGGATGGAGACAAGAAACGAGGAACCCAATGCACTGGATCACAGAAGTGCCAAAGAAGGACCAGGTATGAGGTTTCAGCCTGACGCAGAGTAACCCTGGAAAGACTAGTGCGGTGTTGGATTGCTCGGATAGAGCAGTTTTTGTGGATAAATGCTCAGTATTTCCTGACGATTAACGACAAGGCTAAGAAAACAGAGCATTTATCTGATCTACTTGTTGGTTGTTTCCTTGAAAATTTTCTTACCTTCATATTCTCCATTGCAACCAAGGAAAATCAAGAAGTTTGACATTTGCTCTTCAGTCCAGAGCACACAATAATAAGCATTTTAACAGGAAGGCACTGTGGCTTTTACAAGATGATAAAAACAGATAAATATCCCGTCTTGTTAACTAGGCTTGGTGTTTCTCTAAGAAATCATGCTTATCTAATAGAAGTGGAGCAAGAATGTCCAGTCTGACCAGTCTTTCAGCTGCAAGTTACTTTTTTTTACCTTAAAAAGAAAACACTAACAATAGCCACTATCAGAGACCTACATTCCACTTGGAAACATGTCAAGGTATCTACGATACAATGCACAGGAATGAAATGCAGACTCTACCACACATACAGTCTCAAAGGAGAAGTTTACGCAGGCCCCTGAGTATTTCTGAATTTTCCATTGTGGTTATTGTTTACCTGCTGCTGTCTTTGCCGCCTCACTTGTGCAAACTGTGACAGCATCAGCTGCCGGTCCAGCAGCTCCATCCTCTGCTGTCTCTGAATGTCTACCGTGGCCCCCATCCCGATTCTGGCCTCGCTGGTGGGTTCTGAAGATGAGAAGATGGGCTCAAGTGTCCAAGAACAGAACTTTGCCATCCAGCTGGGGACGCAGAGCACCTCATGAACTTGCAACATTTTGCTGTTGTAGCAGAGCCCGGAAATCTAAAAGAAAAAGCGTCCAACTGGATTGTTGAAATGTCATAAAATGTTAAAGAACATATTTAACATAGAAATCAATAACCGCAAAACACTTCAGATGGTGTTTTCCTTCACTGTTGTAGTGTTAGGTGATAACCAGAACTCCTACCAGGTTGCAGGATACTAAGCAGCACAAACCAACAAAAAACTGAATTTACTCCGTAAACAAATGTGTTTTTATTAAGTTAGAAGAGACAGCAAAATCCTAGCTATTTAACACTCAAAGTACTGGTACAATATTTAAAAAAACAATGTTGTCTTTTGAAAAAAAGCCATGAAATATTTGATTATCAAAACCTTTTCACACTGTACTAACTCTGTGGTTATTCTTATTGGCAGATGGCCATCAGAGAGAGATACTGAGAGAAAACAACTTTGATATTGGATGATGTGACCCAGCATCAATATCAAATATGTAAATACAATACATGTATCAGAAAATAAAGACTACCTAAAATGTATACAGTTGTTTTAATAAAATTTGCAAGTATTTTTCCTAGATTTTAAAATCCTTGCCAATAGTTAGCAATTAACAATTCTGTTTACGAATAAGGCTATTTTTCATCTTTAAGGCAATTTATATGGTAAGAGAAGTCTAAGGAGTCTCTATGGTTTCCTAGGTAAAAATGAGAATGGCTATTCCTTTGTTAAAGACAAATCTTTAATTTTGTGAATTTGATTCTTAGGATAAGTTATTCACACCAAATTAGAACATATTTGACAAATTTCTGTCTAACAAGAGAAAAGTACACTTTAATGTTTTACTAATAAAACTTAAATTAACTAATTAGGCAAAAATTTATTGAGCATCTGCTATATACCAGGTGCTGTTCTAGGCACTTAAAGTATAGCAGAAGACAAGATAAATAAAGCCCTACTCTTACAGAGGTAATCGTGATCAATACGGAGATTGGACAGTAAACAAGCAAACACACAAAACAATTCCAGACAAGATCTATGAAGGAAATAAAATAAGGTGACTTGGAGCAAGGACCTTCTTTAGGTCGGGTGGAAGTGACACTTGAGCAGAGTTCTTAAGGATAGTGAGGTGCCAGTGATTTGACGAACTGGAGGAAGAACGTTTCAGGCAGAGAAAACAGCGAGTGCAATGCAGGAATGAGCTTGGGAGTATCCACTAGAAATCTTAGTGGAGCTATCAAGAGGGTTGTTGGATATAAAAATCTGGAACTCAAGAGAAAAGTTTGCAGAGATAAAGATTTGGGAGTCAGTGGTATAAGACTGTGTTTAAAGCAACAGGACTACAGGAGATAATGAGGGCAGGGGACGTTATTACAGAGGAAAGAAGAGGACTTAGGACTGAACCCAGGGTACACCAGCATTTTGTGGATGGACAGAGTAGAAGAAGCCAGTAAAGAAATCTGAGAAGGGGCTGCCAGTGAGAAGAAGGAAAACTAGGAGAGTTTAGTACCACTGAAGCTAAGAGAGCAGTGTTTTAAGATGGGAATAGTCAGCTATGTCTAATGTAGCCCAGAGTTCAAGTAAGACAGAGAGAGGAAGAAGATGACTGTTGGATTTGGCAACATTAAGAACAGTTTTGGTGCAGTGGTAGGAGCAAAAGACACACTGGAGGAGGTTGAAGAGTGAATGGAAAAGGACTTTTGGTTTCAAATAATTTCTATGCTACTTCTCTCAAAAATGGTACAAAACAACTAAGAAAACAAAAACAGAAACAAACTTCACATTCACTGAAGCTAGAAAGCGTCTGTAATCCTCAACCACACTAACAAAATGGAAAACACATTGAGTAGTTAGAAATACTTAGCATACGAGAAGGGTAAATCCAAACGAGGGAGAGGGTCCCCCCCACCCGCCACGGACTCAGGGATTAGAGGCACCAGGTACTGTGAAGGCGGGAGTGAAGTGGAGGGTCACAGAACTCTGTGCAAGAAGCAGCTCCAATGCCTCCCCTCACCCAGCAGAGCCCCTCTCTACCCTCTCCCTTCTCTACGGGGAGAAGGCAAAGGCTGTGCAGGGCCTGCATCAAAGAGGCTCTGGAGCGGGTAGAGCAGGCCACAGCGGAGGCCGGGGCTCTACACATGTGGACTTCACACAGACAGAGAGGCCTTCCGTGTATGTCTCGCAGAACTTCCAGAAGAAGACAACAGAAGACATATAGGAAGAAAGGGACTATCTTTCAACAGATAATAGCTGAGTTTTCCAGAATTAATAAAGAATATAGATACTCAGATTGAAAATGCAATAGTCCCAAGGTGGATAACATAATGAAATTTATATCTAGATCCATTATAGTGAAACAGAGAAAGAAATCCTTAAAAGTGTGAAGAAAAAAGGACAAAAGAGCGTAGCTCATTATATAAGGGTAAGTCACGACCCACAGCAGTCACACGCTGACAGCGCACCCTGAGGAGAATTCAGGGTGAAAAATCCGGATGAGGCACTCTGTGCTTTAGATAAACACGCCCCTAGAGGGCTAGATGCATATCTCAGGAAGAATTTCAATGACCCCAGATTCTTGCACCTTCACATACAAAGAAAAGCACTAAAATTAACTTGAGATTCTGCTCTTTCTGATTGGCAGTAATCTTTGACTGAGATGTATGCTTGACTAGATGTACTTCACAGCCAAAAAATTCATAATTTATTATACTGGCGCCTCCCCTACTTCTTTGGAGCGGTTCCTCAGAGCTATGGCCCAGGCTACAGTCCTCAGTAAGACCCTGAATAAACCTTAAACTCACAACTCTTATGTTGTGCGCTTTTCTTTAAGTCAACAAAAGTAACCAGAGATCAAATACTGACTGCCTAGAGGAAGGAAAAACAATGAGCTGTGAGCAGACAACAGCAACAAAAACAATGAGATACTTAGGAATAAATTTAATAAAAAATATATAAGGCCTTTATAGAAAACTAAAAAACTATAATAAGGGACATTAAAAAAAACCTCTAGTAATAAATAAAGATATCATAACATCACATCTGCGAATGGGAAGATGCAAAATTGTTAAGACATCAATTTTCACCATATTAATATATATATTCAATATCATACAAAAGAGACTCTTGGGGTTTTTTGGTTGGAACTTAAATAACAATCCTAAAATTTGTATGGAATATTAAGGTTTAAATTTTTAGAAACATAATGTTGGGAAAAAGAGGCTGGACCCAAAAGATTGCATACATTATGACCCCACTTTGTAAATGGATCAGTCAAGTGGAAAAACCATAAAGCGAAGCATGGCGGTGATGACCATCTGCGGTGCGCCAGGAGAGCAGAAGGGAGGGGCACCGGGGCTCCGGGGGCCGGCAGTGCTCTGACCTGCACAGGGTTTTGCGGGTGCGTCCGCTTCATCGTGATTTGTTTGGCTTCATAACATTTATAGTTGACGCACAGTTGGGTGTGTGTTATGTATCACAATAAAAAGATTTAAAAATAAAGAATAAGTGATCCAGAAGAGTCAAGATAATTTTTGGGAAACATAATAAGGCCTATCAGATTTCAAAGTATGCTATAAAGTCTGGGTGATTAAAACGGTGTGGTCTTTACGGAGAGCTACTCAAATCGATGTAAAGAGCAAGAGCAGAGAAAAAGACTCGAGTACAAGGCACCTGGTTCACAGCAGAAATGGGTGCATTAAACGGGAAAAAACATACACGGGCCACACATAAGGATAAAGGATACAGCTCTCCCTTCCTGACACCACACATAAATTCCCAATGGATTAAGGACAAAAATATAATTTATAAAACTGTAAATCTTTCTGCACAAAATACAGAAGGAACATCTTTTTGGCACTGGGATGAGGACGGATTTTTAAATAAGAAACATAAAGCCCAAACTATAAAAGAAAACACACATTCATCTACTTTACAATTTAAAAGCTACAGTGGGGGACTTCCCTGGTGGCGCAGTAGATAAGAATCCACCTGCCAATGCAGGGGACACGGGTTTGAGCCCTGGTCAGGGAAGATCCCACATGCCGTGGAGCAACTCAGCCCGTGCGCCACAACTACTGAGCCTGCGCTCTAGAGCCCGTGCTCCTCAACCAGAGAAGCTACTGCATGCCCGCACACCACAATGAAGAGTAGCCCCGCTCGACGCAACTAGAGAAAGCCCGTGCACAGCAACAAAGACCCAATGCAGCCAAAAACAAACAAACAAATAAAATAAAAGCTACAGCGGGCCAAAAGTTACCATAAATGAAGGGAAACACGACAAGAGCCTGGGAGAAGGTCCTTAGGATTCTTGTCCTCAAGAAAGGTAGCGTCAGAACATAAAGAAACTATCCATTTGTAAGAAGACAGTCAACCCAACTCATAAAGCAGATGAAAAGGCAATTTCAGAAAAGGAAATTCCAATGTCCAACAAGCACATGAATGGACGTTTATCCTCACTTGCCTTCAGAGAACTGCAAATCTTCACTGAACAATGTTAAACATAATAAAAATTAGCAAAAATGGAAAAACCTGGTTTCAAGTTTTTGTGAGGATGAGGGGGAACTGAGAATTCTCCCACAGTCCTGAGGGAAGGCAAAGTGGCCCGACCACTGGGGAGAGCAATTTGACAATACCCAGCAGAGCTGCCAAAGGTATATTTCAGGAAATTCTCAATTGCAAAGCTCTGTGTAACAGCTAGGGAACAGTGTTCCAGGAGAGGAATGGTTAAAGAGTGGTTTATTCATCCCACAAAATACTAAACAGCAGTTAAATACACTCAGTGTACATGTATTAATATGTTTCTAAAAAGGTATTACATATTGTATTCATCTTTTTGCAAAACTTCAAAACACAACATGCTAGTATTTACTGCTTATGGACACATACTCATGTAGTAAGTACAGAACCACGGAATGTGGTTTCTTCTGCAGCAGGATGATAAGGGAAGAAGGAAGGGGAGGCGTCGGGGGCAGCACTCTCTGTAACAAATATATATATATGTAATAAAGAAAGAGACAGGAAGTAAATATGGCAAAAATATATAATGAATTGGAGGCGAGGAAGTAAGGATTCCTTTTCTGAAGATCTGGATAAAAAGGAAGATAGAAAATGGAGCTGTATAACAGCAAAATCACACTGATTTAGCTGAAGATAGCAAAATGTTGTTATAAATATAACGAAATATGAAAAAAATTGATCAAATCAGAACTGTGAGATTTGAATTAGGTGAAAAATTAAACACTTGTATTTTTTAGTCTCAAAGCGATTGTGAATTTGTCCACTTGTCCATAGTTGTGTTAACTTCATGTATTTGGAAAATGTTGGTGTATTTGGAAGCTGTCATTAGGCACACATACACTGACCCTTTTATCATAATAAAGAATCCCTCTTTGCTCTGAGTAATACTCACACAGAAATCTATTTTGTCTTATATTAATATGGCCATTTCAGATTTCTATTTCCATGATTAATCTTTCTTCATTCTTTTTCAACCCTTTTTGTGTCTGTGTTTAAAGTGTGTCTTGTAGACGCCATATAGCACTTTCTTACTTTTAAATCCAGTCTGACAATCTCTGCCTTTTGATTAATGTGTTTACCTATTCACACTTAATATACTTACCTGGACATAGTTGAATTTTGCTGTTTGGTTCTATCTCATTTGCTTTTTGTTCCTCTTTTCTTACATCCTTTTGTGTTGAGCAAATATTTCTTAGTATTTCATTTTAATTTGTTTAATGGAATTTTGTTAGCAATATCTCATATTTTTTTCTTGTGTTTGCTCTAGGGATTACAATACACACATAATGTGTTTAGAGTTAATACTGAATTACTTCAATTAAAATATAGGAAATTTCGAGAGTATAATTCCATTTAACATCACCCCCATTCACTGTGCTACTTTTCTGTCTTAATTATGTTATACCTATATACGTTATAAACCCATTAATACAGTGTTATTTATGCTTTATGAAATCATATACCTTTTAAAGAAATACAGAAAAAAATAACGACAATGTATAATTGTTGCCTGTACTTAAGGAGCTCACAATTTAGTAAGGGGGCGGGTTCTTAATAGGGGGGGTTTGGTCATAGATTCCTTCAGGGAATTGATGAAGGCCGAAGATTTTCATTCTCTTGCCCATATCTATCCCCTCACCATCACATATACAGTTATGAAATTATGTGTTCAATATTAGTAGGAACGTCCTATGAAGAATCAGGACATCCTACCCAGTAATAAACAAATGCACGGCTGCAAATTCCGGCGGGGATAAAGTAGGGCTTTTGTGCTCATTGGCTTAAAGTTCTATTCTAAGGGTTACTTATTTGAATGTATGCTCTGGAAGGGGAAGAATTTTGGTTGGTTTTGATCACTGTTTTGCCTCTGCACCTAGAAGAGCACCTGCTGGGAGAATCGTGAATGAATGAATAGTCCAAAAAACCCCCAAAATGTCATCTTAGATTCTTTTAAAGAAAATTGGAAAGGTGCCAGTAGACACACTTTTTTGGTCCTAAGTTCATATTTCCCATGTGACAAAAAGGTAGAATTCACCCGTCCACACCTCTGATACACCAGCATGACCCCAAGCTGTCAGACAAATAAAGTGCTACTGTAAAATGTTTCAGGTGGTGAAATTAAAATTCATATTTTAAGGCAAGAAAAGAAAAATTTAAACACAAAATTTTCTCTGCCCGTTTTGTCCTCCTCCACCTCCTCTAGTGTGCTCTGTGAATCTGCATTATGTGTTAGCCAGACCTCCCCTACGGCAGAAATACCTGCTCAACCACAATGCTCAATCTTTCTCCTTCTGGCGCTACTATGTAACTCCTCAGATGATAACACTCCTTACTCAATCCTGTAAATGGTCACAATGACCCACCACTTGCCTTGTACACGCAGACACCTTAGATGAACTTTATGTACAATGCCAACATATCATTTTCCTTAGAGATTGGTGCAGAATAGACTGGTCAGACAACCTGGGGAGATACTGGGCTGCACCTTAGCTCTTAGTTTAGATACTGACTTATGACCTTATTAATTTTACTGGCTACATTACTTGTATTCTGCCTATTTTACAAGATTATTGTTTTTTTTGCATTACCAAATGTGTGCTAAAATAAATGATGATTAGGTGACTTGAAACCACTGACCGAACATACAGTCCTATAAGATCAATGATTGTAACAGTGTGACTCTGGATACGGGAAGAAGCAACAAGAGGGAACCATTTCCTAGACCATAACAGACTAGTGAGACAGGAGGTCCAGAGGCTTTTGGCTACTGTTAACAGGGCCTAGTCCAGTAATAGCACTGAGTAGCCTATCAATGAAATCCTCCTCTGACCTGGGAATGAGCATTCCTAAGCACAGTGGGAAAAACTGGTCACGAAATGCCTCCCAAACCTTAGTCAATACTGAGACTGAAAGGGAAGGGACTGTAGAATAAACAAAGTTGCCCACCATCCAGTTCTCCAAGAATCAAGTCATTAGCCACTGCAGTCGCTGACCTACAGCAAGTAGCACACTCTGAAAGGATTTCAAGGCGAAGTTCAGGATGAAGCACTTTGTGCTCTGGGAAAACTGACAGAACTGGATCTTAAGACAGTTAGATATTTCAGGAGAAACTGTTGTAAACTTAGTTTCCTGCACCTCTGCATACTTAGAAAAACACTAAGACCATTAGCTAAGGTATCTGTTCCTTGCAAATAGCAGTAACCTTCTAGTAAGATGCGTGCGTGACTGCATGTGCTCCTTCGTCAGTCACACGTGTATCGGCCTCCCCCTTCTCTCTGCGGAAGTTCTCAGAGCTCTCTGAAAGGCTGTCTCCTGGGTTATAATCCTTGGGTTGGCTCAGATAAAAATTTCCATGCTTTCTTAGATTGACTATTGATTAATTTTTTGGTCAACACAGGTATTCACACAAAGGATTAAAATATAAAGAGCTTTAAGAATTTAGTTTCCTATAAATATTTGATAATCACATTACCAACCCTTCTTATCCTGGGACTTCTGAATGATAGTTTTCTTGAAACACCCAGAGTTTGTGAAAAAAGAGGCTTTAAAAATAGACCACCTGCTGGGATTTGCAGTGTCAAGAGGCCAGGGGAAATTCTAAGGGAGAGGTCTGGCAGGCCCTCAGAGCCCGGAAGCCCAAGATCAAGCTGAGAGGCCCAATGGCAAGGGATGAAGCAGTGGCAGTGATCTCGGGCAGGCCAGGACTCAGGGCCAGGATGCTCAGATACAGTGGAAATGAACAAGCGGGCTGTGTCTGTGAAGGGCAGGGAGAGCTGGAACCAGAGCATTCAAGCAGCAGGAGTTGGGAACCCCGGCCAGGTAAAGGGTCCCAGAGGTGAAGCAACCAGAGAGCATTCCGGACCTCTTGCAGTTGAAAGTCCAGGCCAAAGGGAATAAAGAATTTAATTTGCTGTGTGGAAACATGTGAAACTCCCTTGATTACAGAGAGTAAACCTCAACTGTCCTCTGGTCTTGTTTAGTGTTAGCATGAAACCACAGCCAGCGGAGGTGAGAAACCATGACCTGGCACCAGCACTCAGGTTTCTGTTGATCTCCTTCTCCAGTCAACTGTGGCTGAACAAAAGCCTACCTGGCAAACTACACTGCCAGGGTCCTAGTGAACCACAGTCCCAACATTCAAGAAACTTGTCATCTAATGGGACAGTAGGACAAACACAAGGGGCTGCTTTCCTGGGGGAGAGCATTGCCGTCACAAGATAAAGAGGAGCTGAGGGAACAAACGTTCCCTTGTATCTGGACCCCTTCATGCAGACTTCATATTCACTCAAGTCCTGAGGAAACCAGGCCCGCTGAGGCCTCACGTATTCATTCAACACATATTTCACTGAACTTCTATAAGGTGCCAGGCTGTGTTCTAAACACTGGGATACAGCAGGAGGCAAAACAAAGAAAATCCCTGCTCCAACGAACCTTACATTTTCCTGTTCCTTCTCCTTCACTGAAAAACGCTAAAGAAAGAAGGAAGGAACTTTGGAAATTACTCATTTTATTATGCAAAGAGTATGTAAACAAGTTAGAAACGCCCGAAGTTATTTGTGCCACTTGTGATTAATTATGAAATGACTTGTTTTCGTGACAGAGTCATGTGGCTTTAAGCACTTATTGAAAGAGTCTTGCTATCTTGTTCTTTGTCAAGTACAAGAGTGATTCAGATGAATTTCCCATAGCCCTCTTTTCTTTTTCAATATTATTTTAAAGTATCTATTTAAACACTGGGTATCCTTCTGATTCTTGAAAAGTTGAATAACAGAATTAATTAACAGAATTAATTAAACTAATAATAGATTATTTGTTTCTAACAAATTGTCTTAGAAAGCTGCTCTAAGCTTTTTCTTTCAGAAAATCATGCGTCAAGAGGATTAGGTTAACTGCATAAAGCAGAAAACTGCAAATAACAGTGGCTTAAATACAACAGAAATTTATTTCTCCCTCAGGTTAGAAAAGCTCCAACCATCTTAACTGCATTCCAGGCAGCGGGGAGAAGAAAATGAGGAAGAACAAAAGGACAAAAGGCTACTTTAAGGAGCCTTCCTAGAAGTCCCACCAATACGTATATTTACAGCTCATTAGCCAGGATGCCAGGATTTAGTCTGATAGCCACACCTAGATGCAAAGGAGACTGGAAAATGTGATCTTTTAGTTGGCGGTCCTGCTGCCTCAAATAAGATGAAGGTTCTGTTACGAAGGAAAAAAATACATTGGGAGACAGCTAGAGTCTCTAGCACATGGAAAAAAAGCCTTAATCAAATGCTAAAATGTAAATACCTTTGAATTTCCCTTTCAACAAGGAGACCACCTCCCTTTAAACTTATATTCACTTTCATAAACTGATTCAACAAACTAAAATCGAGGGGAAAACAGGCTTATGTTAAAAATTTGCTTCTTACATTGGACTAAAAATAACAAATTAAAAATGAATGTAAAGATCAAGAACAACTTACACATTTACAGATAGAGACTCAACAGGGAAAAACGAAATCCTTTTTTAAGACCAGGAACAAGGCAAGGATGTCTATTCACCACTCTTATTTAACATTATACTAGAGGTCTTAGCTAGTGCAATAGGCAAGAAAAATAAAAGGCACAGATTAGAAACGAAGAAGTAAAACATATAAATCAAACCTATTTCCTGATGACTTGATCATACATGTAGGAAACCATAAGGAATCCACAGAAACAACAAATTCAGCAAAACTACAGTATACAATAGCAATATACAGAAATCAACTGCGTTTCTATATACAAGCAGCAAACAAAATTTAAACTCCATTTAAAATAGCATCAAAACCCCACAAAAAGGAATACATTTAATGAAAGATGTGTAGGGCCTGTACATCGAAAATTTAAAAATTAAAAAGGGGAATTAAAGAATTACTAGAAAAATGTAGACATATTATGTTTATGAATTGGAAGACCCAATATTGTTAAAATAGTTGTACTAGTTATCTATTACTGAATAACAAATTACCCAAAACTCAGTGGCTTAAAACAATAAGCATTTATTATATGTACAGTTTATGTGGGTCAGAAATCTAGGGACTGCTTAGTTGGGTGGCTGTAGCTCAAGGTCTCTCATGAGGCTGCAGTCGAGATGTCAGCCTACCTGCCTTCATCTGGGACTCCTGACTGGGGCTGAAGGACCAGCTTCTAATGTGGCTCAGAAACACAACTGGCAAGTCAGTGCTGACTGCTGGCAGGATGCCATCATTCTTTGCCATGCAGACCTCTCCACAGGGCTGCTTCAGTACCCTTGTGACATGGCAGCTGGCTTCCCCCAGAATGAATGACCTGAGAGGGAGCAGGATAGAAGTAACGTGCCTCTTATCATCAGCCTTTTGGAGTCACACTCCATCCCACCATATTCTATTCATTATAAGTGAATCGCTAAGTATAGCCCACACTCTAGAAGAGGGGAA
Source organism: Leucopleurus acutus (assembly GCF_964270905.1). Taxonomy (NCBI): domain Eukaryota; kingdom Metazoa; phylum Chordata; class Mammalia; order Artiodactyla; family Delphinidae; genus Leucopleurus; species Leucopleurus acutus. Next base: position 67,661,929 of record NC_139160.1, on the reverse strand, counting down.
TTAAGCTCCATCTCTTGAAGTATAAAATAATCTGTGGCCATATTTTAAAATATCAAAATGGCAATCCTTCCTAACTGATCTATAGTTTCAGTGCAATCTCAAGCAAAATATTAACTGTATTTTTTCTTTTTTGAAGGAAATTATAAGTTGATTTAAGAAGGCATATGGAAAGTCAATGTTCCTAAAATAGCTTGACCAGTTTTGAAAAAGATGAACAAAGTTGGAATACTTATGTTACCTGGTTTCAAGACTTAACCATACTCAAAAGTACTCAAACAGTATGGTACCGGCATGAGAACAAACATATAAATCACTAAGATAGAAAAGAAAGTCAAGAAACAGACCCACACTGGTCAACGGACTTTCAACAAAGGTGCTAGGGTAATATGCAAAAGAGAAAAGAGTCTTTTCAACGTTGATGGAACAATGCTAGATATCTGTATGGAAAAAAATACATCTCAACCCTTAACTTCACAAATATTATACTCAAAGTGGATCTTAGGCCTAAATGTAACAGCAAAAACCATTAAATTCTAGATGAAAACATAGGACAAAATGTTTGTGACATCAGATTAACAAATATTTCTTAAGATACCAAAGCACAAACTATTTTAAAAACTGAAACACTGAATTAGTCAAGTTAAAACTTTTGCTTATTGAAAGTCATAGTTAAGGAAACGAAGAGGCAAACCACAGACGGGTATAAAATTTTTACAAAATATATCCAACAAAGGGCTTATATCCAGAATATAAAAAGAACTCTTTTGATGTAATTATAATACAAATGTAACCCAACGAAAAAGTGGGTGAAAGATTTGAACAGACACAACACAAAGTAAGATATACAAATGGCTAATAGTCACAGGAAAAGATGCCCAAATCCCTAGTCATTAGAGAAACGCAAATTAAAACCACAAGATATAATTACACACCACCTAGAATGACTGAACTTAAAATGACTGACAATGCGGAGTTCTGGCAAGGAGGCGGAGGAACTGGAATGCTCACGCACTGACGGTGGAACTGCAAAATGGCACAGTCACTCTGTAAAATAATATGGTACCATATATTTTTCATATGATAATTTCTAGCAATTCTACTCCTAGGCATTTACCCAAGAGAAGTAAAAACATATGTCCACACATAAATGTGTATACAGATCTTCACAGCAGCATGAAAAAAATGTTTAGGGTGACGGGACTGTTTTCTATCCTGATTGTGGTGGTTACAAAACTGTATACAAGGACCCAAATTCACCAAACTGTACACTTCAAATTGGTAAATTTTATTGCATGTAACACTTTAATGAACAAAAAAGAAAAAAAATTTTTCATAAAAAAGTAAATGTGAAGATCTAGAAAGATTAAGACATTTCTGGATATATAATTCTCCTTTTAAACTTTATAAAAGAGGTGGGATTTTCGGAGACTAAAACCAATCTTTAGCAATAAAAAATTTCTGATACCTTAAAAATATTCCAAGCTAACATAAACTAACATAAGACTTTCTGATAATATGCTGTTGTTTATAATGAATATATTCAAAATCTCATGCACTGATTTTTACCATAGTTCTTTACCAGAGGTTAAAGTCAAGATATAGGAAAAATATCAACACAATCAGCTGCGAAGAAGAAAGAACACTGGACATTTCTGTTAAAAAAAATCAGTTTAAAGAGATAATCAAAACCGACTCAAGACTTTCCATCTCCTGATAGGAAAACAATGTAAAGACCCTGTGAGAAAATGCTCTGTGGGGCAACTGCCATGTAATCTACCAGTAATCATCTAAAATGAAAATGCATGCGTGTTTTTCTTGCTAACCTCTTCCTTATCTCCATTTCTTTTTCCTTTGACCAGCAGCAGTAGTGACCCAGCTCAATATGTTTTATACTATCCTTTACGCTTTCTCAAAGCCATCCTTTACTTCGTTTTCTTGTACATGACAATGCCAGAAACACAAGACAAAGAGTTTGTTGAAGGTGAGGTTTGAGCTGCATTTTTAATCCATCATATGGAGGACCAGTTAAATATCTTTGATGATATTAGAAAAGAAAGTATAGTATAGCTATAGACAGAATTCTTCATAATAGGGAGAAGGCAGAGGCTGCCAACGGGATAAAGTTTTCTTGGATATTGGTCGGTCCACAAAATTTTTAATGAAGGCTGCAGGAAGTTGCTGTGGACATGTGTCTTTCAGCACCTCTGGGTACTTTTAAAACTTCTTCATGACCAAGATCTCCCTCCAGAATCGTGTCTCCGTTGACGATGATCAGGGCCTCATCTTAGTGGTATAGTCAAGGGAAGATCTAAGAACAGTTTTGTACCTAAGTGTCTTGTGGTTGAAACAGACATGGATGAGAGCCTTGAAATGTGCAGTGGAAGGCACTGAACCCACTGAACCGCCAGAACACCTGGCCTTTGGTCCTGGCTCTATCGTCCATCAGCTGTGCAACCTCAACTTCAGCCTCCTCATCTTTCAGATGGTAAGCCCAGGTTCTCCACCACCGTAGAGAGAGTGTCAAGAACCTAGTGAGGCAGTACACGCTGACAGCATCCCAACGATCACAAAGAGCTACAGCGTTTTATTGCACAGAAATAATTATTTTGATAATACTGAATTCTGAAACTCAACAATTAGTTATAGACTAAAGATAAAATGCCAGACATTTTGCTAGGCACTGGGGATTATAAAATAAAGAATAATGTATAGTTTCTAAACTGAAAGGGCAGACTCAGGAAAGGCTTCAGAGTGAGAACTTAAATGAGTAAGTTTTTTTCTAGGAGAAGAAGGCATCTAATGGTGAAGGAATGGATATAGCTGGAAGAACCTGCATGTGGTTATGCAAAGCCACCTCTTAAGAGCACAGACACCAAAGCTCCAGTTCCTGCATTTGAATGTTGTCTCCACTACTTATCAGTTATTCTTGGCAAATAACTTAAGTTCTCTGTGCCTCAGTTTCTTCATCTATAAAACGGGGACAACAGTTCCTACATCATCAGGTTTTCAGGAGGACCAACTAAATAATATTAGTAAACTGCTTAGAAAAGAGCTGTATTAGTCTGCTCTCTCTAGGTTATACTGTGGTAACAAATTATCCCAAATTTCAGTAGCTTATAACAAAGGTTTATTCCTCACTCATCTTACATGTTGGCCACAGCCCTGATCCGTGTGTCTTCTTCATTCTGGGGTCTGGGCTGAAGGAGCAGCTTCTATACGTCACATGCTTTTCTCATGACAAAAGGAACAGAGCAATGGCAGAACCACACAATGGTTCTTAAAACTTCTGCTTGTGAAGCATTCATCACTTCTGCTCATGGTCCAGTGGCTCATGTAAGTCACAGAGTAGAGTCTGATGTTAGCAGGGCACGTAGAGGCAGGCCCTTCAGGGAGGTGCCCGCAGAGACGGGCAGCAAATATTCTCAACAAACAAAACAGTTGAAGAAACAACATCATCTACCACAAGTGCCTGGTACATAGTAAGAGCCATGTGTTTGTTAAAGACAAATAAGTGATGGCACAGAATCCTGAGACAGCACGAGGTGCCGGGAAGAGTAAGACGCTCAGTGTCCCTGGAGCACAGGGTCCAAAGGGCTGAGAGAGGGGCCTGAGGAGGCCTAATTCTGAAAGTCTCCGAAAGGTTTTTGCCTAAAGAAAGGGTAAGTTAGTAGAAGGTAAGTTACAGTAATGAAAATTTTATAGCTATACTTTATGAGGCACTTGTCTGACAGTTTTATCAAGACATTGGCATGATTTCATCTGTTCTGCAGTGAACATTTAAAAGTCTACTAGTCACTCCCTGTGTAACACTTGTCTAATAAGACATTCTGTCAGCCCCGGACTGAGTTGTAATTGTCATGACAAGGCAGAGGACAGAAGGTTTTGGGACAGGGGAAGGGGGCACAGAGAGGAAGGGAGGGAAAATGGGGGGAGAGAGAAGGTATGAATGAATCAATGAACGAGAGAGAGAGAGTTGTACAATGGATTGATAAGCACTCCATTTGGTGTTGGGATTGTAAATACCGTGTTATATAAGAAGGTGAAAGCACCCTCTAAATATGGCTGTTTCTTAAGGATCCACTGTCATCTTCCACTTCTACACTAGGTTCTTTCACAAGCCCAACCCACCTCACAGCTCTAACCAGCCTTGACCTCCCTCTGCAGTTTCTGTCCTCATTTTCTTTTTCTTTCTATAAATTAATTTATTTATTTTTGGCTGCGTTAGGTCTTCGTTGCTGCGTGCAGGCTTTCTCTAGTCGTGGCGAGCGGGGGCTACTCTTCATTGCAGTGGCTTCTCTTGTTGCGGAGCACGGGCTCTAGGTGCACAGGTTTCAGTAGTTGTGGTGCGTGGGCTCGGTAGTTGTGGCCCACGGGCTCTAGAGCACAGGCTCAGTAGTTGTGGCGCACGGGCTTAGTTGCTCTCAGGCACGTGGGATCTTCCTGGAGCAGGGCTCGAACCTATGTCCCCTGCATTGGCAGGCGGACTCTTAACCACTGCGCCACCAGGGAAGCCCTGCCCTCATTTTCAATGAACTGCTAGAAAATCATCTTAGTCCCTAAAGTTCAACTGAAAACCTTGGGCATCAGATGAGTTACCTGACCTGCTACACTGTACCCTTCTTTTGGTGAATTGGGAAAAGAAATCTAAGGGAAGCAAGAATAAGGAAGAAGAAAAGGAAGCATGAAGAGCAGAGAAAGACATGAAAAGCAGGGCAAGGCTCAGAGGACCCAACTCCCCATCCTCGTTCACCCAAGATGCAGGTCAGGATTCGAAAACTTACTCCAAAGAAGTTCTGATTTCCATAGCAGATTATGTTAATTCCATAAGCTTTCTCCTTGATGATATACCATGACTTGGAAAGCCCATCAACATAAGGTTCTGTTTGATGCTTTTTCTTTTACAGTTACCATAAGACAATGTTTTATTTTTTTTTTGTCTTTAAAACTCTTGTTGGGGGAAGACAGACAGACAAATCACAGCCCACAAATGAGCCATCCTGACTCCTTCAAGGTGGCTCAACTCTCTCCTTCCCCCCTTCTTTGACTTACAAACCCTAATAAGACTTCTATAATCTTGCACCATCGTGAAGTTTTTTGTTTGAAAAGCTTTAAAATAAATGCCTACAGATAAAATACAGATAAAAATACAAACTCAGACCACTGCCTACAGATAAAAATACAAACTCAGACCACATCCAAAGTCCTAACGAATCTGGTGTGAATCTATGTTTCTAATCTTGTTACTGGGTAGGACAGATTTTCTTTCACACTAAGGTTGCTTGATCACAAGATAATCAAAGTCTGACATACTGTACAGAACAGGTAACAAATGCAGGAAATGACTAGATGGTAAATGGACAGGTTGAAGGGGAGAAGCCTGGAGTCTGAGAAGTACAGGCCTGTCTGTTCATCTGCTGCGGAACAGCTTGAAAGAGGACCAAATGGTGATAAATATGGGAACTGTAAAAAGAGAAAAACTGGCAAAAGCAGGCTCCTATTTTAATCATGCTAGAATCAGCTCAGGCCCGAGACATCAGCTTTTGAGAATTAGGGTACATCCCAGGGGTAATGACTCATAACTATGATTCATAAGATGGCAGAAAATGAAGAAGTGCAAGGATACGGAGGGCCTAAAGACTTTCTGCAGAACCACAAAAGAATATTGCTTTCGATAAGAAAGCAATATTTTCTTTAAGGAAAAAAAAAGTATTAATGTGTAACAAGACTGGAGGAACTGTGAACATATAGAGTGGCCTCAATTTTTGAAGGTCTCTCACCAAAGACGTGAAGAAGAGTAGTTAGACATGAGGTGCGAATATGATGAAAGTAGGTGTATACTAACATTTTCAAGCACTCACTTACACTGAAATATTTCACTTGGCTACAACAGCCAAGCTTTCCAATTACAATTTTGCAGACTTTCATGAAAACAGTCGTAGTTTAGATATTAAATGTTGGTGTTGGGGGCTTCCCTGGTGGCGCAGTGGTTGAGAGTCCACCTGCCGATGCAGGGGACGTGGGTTCGTGCCCCGGTCTGGGAGGACCCCACATGCTGCGGAGCGGCTGGGCCCGTGGGCCATGGCTGCTGAGCCTGCACGTCCGGAGCCTGTGCTCCGCAACGGGAGAGGCCACAGCAGTGAGAGGCCCACGTACCGCAAAAAAAAAAAAAAAAAAAAATGTTGGTGTTGGGAAGAATCCGCCTGCCAATGCAGGGGACATGGGTTTGAGCCCTGGTCTGGGAAGATCCCACATGCTGCAGAGCAACTAAGCCCGTGCACCACAACTACTGAGCTGAGCTCTAGAGCCCGCGAGCCACAACTACTGAAGCCCACGCGCCTAGAGCCTGTGCTCTGCAACAAGAGAAGCCACCGCAACGAAGAGCAGCCCCCGCTTGCCACGCTAGAGAAAGCCTGTGCGCAGCAACGAAGACCCAATGCAGCCAAAAAAAAAAAAAAATGTTGGTGTTAGAAGCCAGAATTGTCAAAGGAAGAACAACGCAACATTAAAACATGTATCAATGGTACGTGTGAATACAGTTAAGTCCCCTACATACAAACGAGTTCTGTTCCGAGAGCACATTCATAAATCCAATTTGTTTGTAAGTCCAACAAAATTAGCCTAGGTACCCAACTAACACAATCGGCTATACAGTACTGTACTGTAATAGGTTTATAATACTCTTCACACAAATAATACATGAAAAAAAACCACAAAAAATAAAGAAAACATTTTTAGTCTTACAGTACAGTACCTTGAAAAGTACAGTAGTACAGTACAACAGCTGGCATCCAGGCGCTGGCATCGAGTGAACAGGCAAGTACCAGCTCCATCACCGCTGCTTTTACGCTTGCTTCCTGACATCCTGGGCTTGAAATAAAGATTCTGTACTACTGTACAGATACTGTGTAGAGTACGGTGCTGTACTCTATACAGTACCGTAAAGAACACAAAAGCACAACCACTTGTAGAGGATGCACGCACGTGACAATGTACGCCAGACACGTGAACTAACTTGACTGGACATGTGAACGCGCACTGCCATCTTTGAAGGTTCGCAACTTGAAGGTTCGTATGTAGGAGACTTACTGTAATCTTAATCTTTACGTAAACCGAACGACCCTTATCCTTTCTGGCAGCAGCTGGAATCCCTGAGGGATCACAAAACAGAACTGTGGAGAGACAGCTGTCCTAGTCAAATTAACTCATTATTGCTCCTCATAAGCTAAACACACTTCCCCAACCCCCCTCCACCCAGGAAAAATATTTAGTCCTTATTCTTTTCTGTGACATCACTGAAGACAGAAAGTGCACTCCCACCTAGCAAAATACTGTCCTGATATAATTTATCTCCTCCTCCTCTTTTAGTCAGCGGGATATTTTTAAGCTATGTATTCAGAAACATTTCTAATCATGAAAGAATGGGTGACACAAGGAGAGAGAAAAAGCAGCCTAAGCAAAATAAATCCACCAATAACTAAATAAAATAAACGCAAAGCTGGCAGCTTTTCAGGAGAGCATGAGTAAAGGTTTTGGTTTCTATGACAGCAGATAACACATGACTTAGGTTTATACAAATGTCTTTTTATAAAAAAAAGCTCTTTCTCTTAAAAACACAGATTGAAATAAAATTACTTCCTTACTACATATAGTATGTTAGGAGAACTACTGGTTTCAGAGCTAAAAGGTGATTATTTTATCAACAGGTTTTCTAACATTCCTCCAAAACACTGAAAACCATCTGTGCATTTCTTTCTGGTAGTAAAAGTTTTATTTTCTTTTTAGTATTTTATTTAGGATAAAAACAACCCCCCCCCCCCCCACCGCTGCCACAAAAAAAAGGGAAGTTGCCTGATAAATACAGGGAGAGGAGAAGTCAGGTTGAGCAAGAGACATCTGGGACAAGCTGTGGCTTTGTGAATCTCAGATCTCCATCCCTCAATCAGTGGTGTGTAAACCAAACATTCACAAATAGTTTGAATATCCTCCTTTATAATTATCCTTATCTAAAGTATACCATATTATATTAAATATTTCATAACAAATGTATGATTTTTCTGGAAAAAGTCAGAAACAAAATATTCATTAAATTCAAAACAAGCACTAACATCTATGGTATAGCATGAAGGAAAACTGGTGTAATTATCCCTGATATTAATCATCTTAAGTAAACATAGTATCATCTAACTATGGTGGAATAATAGTAAAGAACAAGGCTGATATGAAGATTTATCAGATCTGTGTAATGGTAGGAGGTCAGTAATATTAGTTGAATTAGTTGCTATAAAGTGAAGATTCAATTGGCTCAAAGGGGTTTACTAATAGTGGGATTATTCAAATGCTAGCTACATTCATCTGGGGATTATATTTCAAGTACTGAGCAATTCTGTTCACTCTTCTGAAACTAGGAATTTTAATGTTAAACATTTGTTAAACTTCTGATCCTTTAAAATATTAAATCAAGCACCTTACCACCTGTTAAGCATCTGTACGAGAAAAGACTGATCACAACACACATACTTTAGATTTTAAAAAGACTAGAAAGAGATGAAAAATGCAACCTCCAGTTCTAGAGCACCGCATGTCACAAAGTGAAACTTTCTGAGGTGACAGCAAGAACCTATTTTAAAACCAGGAATCTGAAAACAGAATAAAGAAAGAAAATGGGATGCCTTAAAACAAACGAGTCACACAATGAGTTATTAAAGAGGGTCAGACAATGTGGGCAAATCAATTAACAGTAAACTAACACAAGGAAACATAACACAATAAGGTACTTCTCAAATTTTTGAATGCTTTAGGAAAATATCCAAAAAAGGGCTCAAGATTATCACTGCTAAGAGAAACAGAACTTTATCATGAACAAAAGAGTGAATTCTCATGCTGCTTTCATTATGAAAGCAATGAACTACCTATTGTCTGCAGGCTGGTTAAGTACCTGCCAATCAAGCTGGCAGTTCAAGTGGGGATGAGATTAGACTGGGCAGAGCCTGGCCACTGTGCCCCACAGGATTAGTATGACCCCAGGCTGTCCTTTAAATCACTACAAGTCTTAAGAATACCAGGTGGCTCAGATGGCTTGAAGACCCCACAATGGAGTTCAGCTCTGTGTTCCTGAAGCAAATCTGGGCATCTGAGAAAAATGTTTAGGGAGGGGGAAACAAAGTGACTTCAATCCCCAGAATTCTGGCTGGATGTTGTGAGGAGTGAAGGATTAAGTTGTATATGAAAAGAATAAACATAGAAAAGGAATAAAACAGACAGCATAAAGGAAGGAAAGAAGTGAGCAGGCTTAAAGTAATGACCCAGTGTCTCAAAATACCATTCACCCAGGAAACAAGAATAAGTAGTGATAACTTACTTAAAATGTCTGCAGTGGAATGCAGTTATTTCCAAATCCTTTCCCTTTGATGTTATACATGTTACTATAAATCCAGTCTGTAATTTTCTTAGACTTTTCCAAGAAAGAAATTGAAAACTGTATTTCACATATACTAGTTAGAAACTTATTTTTAGATAAATTTGGGAGTTCAAATTTAAGCCATGGATGAAAAATAAAGCTCAATTTCATGCTTTAGATTCACTTTCAATACCTCATAGAGTTTATTAAAATAAACTTATATGCTTATTAAAATAAAATAAAATACAATACAGCAGGGTGGGGATGGGGAAGATGAAGGCGGTCTGGCACACAGAGGAGACGCCGCCCTCTTCCTTCTCTGGCCACACACCCTGATGAATCTTCCATCAGTTCCAATCCACCTGACTTTCCACTTAACCTTATTTTTCCCCTTGCATGACCATGTCTCTTTCCAAAACAAGCAGAATATCTCTCACTAATTTTGGTAAATCCAACTTCTTCATTTTCTTTTTCTGCCATTTTGTCCTACTATGAGTTCAACTACTAAGTAATTTAAAAATAACACTGACAAACTCAGCTAAAACTTTCATTAAAATTACCTTGAAAACTGAGACAAACTGGCTTCTTTTATCTCAATTATCCATGCAACTGGCTTTTTCATCACTAAGGTAGCTCTGAGATGCAATCTGACACCTGAATATGACCCATGATCTAAATATGACATTTTTCCTAAAGTTTGTTCAGAAAAGAGGGGGAATTGGGGGAGGGGGGAATCACACTTACAAGTCCACTTATGGCTACAATCCAGATGTAGGAACCAGAGGTGAAAAGCTATAAAAGAAAAAAAAAGGCAACTAAAAATGAAATTCGACTGCCAGTCACAGCATATTTATTTTTACATAACTCCAGCCATAACCATTTATGTTAAGTCTTAATTATATATATCTTAATATAAACAAATAGAAAATTAATAAATATCAATTCTGTTATATAAAAGAAAACAACATACTAATTTTTCTTTTCTTTTCTTTCTTTTTTTTTATACCAAGACCTAACTCAGCTTTTCAATAGCCTAAAACAGATTGGTTGAACCCAGCCCACTCCCGTGCAAAGAAAAATAAGTGAAATTCAAGCATATTCTTAATTACAAATGGACATTAATTGGCTTAAACAAAGTAAAATACTATATAGAAAGAAATTATTAGCATTAACAACATACAAAATATGTAGTCACCATCCAATGCTTGGTGTTAAGTAATGACATGTAATATTAGTTTATATAATTCTCTCATTTCAATTTCTTGTTATTGCTACTCTAGTTTTAGATGGAAGACATCTGCCAGCATACAGGTCCATGTCCAATGCTGCTCTGCTTAACTGCTGACACTCTCATTCCAGTTTACCCAAGAAAGAGCAAACTAAGTAATGGTATCAAAGTTCATTAATGGCAAAAGCAGTTAGAATTGGGTCTTATGAAACCTCTCCCTTCGTTTTCCAAATCATTTACCTCCAAGGGTGTGCTCAGGGTTTAAAAAAAAAAAGTCACAAGACATCTCAAAGTGTTCCTGCAAGAAAGAAAAGATTTGTAGCCTAATAACAGGATATTATTGGGATGATTGGTGAAACTTGAATAAGATAAAAATTTGAATAAGATTGTATCAATGTTAATTTCCCAATTTTGTTAACTGAACAATGGTTACGTAAGAGAATGCCCTTGTTTATAGGAAATATACACTGAAATATTTAGGGAATAAAATAAAGTCACATATACAGATTAAAAAAAAAGACTTGTAGCTTCGCGTTTGTTCACATTTAGATCTTTAGATGGGGAGTTTAAGCACTTCTGCTTGTAGAGAAAGAAGCAGGTTCATTGCTGACACTGTGCTACATGAAAACCTCAAAGTGGTGCCCATTTATCAAGGATACATAGAAAAAAAAGATACACAGAAAGACGACAAAGGTAAGAGATGACAAAGCACAGGTAAAAAAAGAATCTGACAAGCTGTGCTCTTGTGTTAGCTAATGTGGAAATGAACACTGGCTACAACTTCAAATTTAATCCCTTGATCTAAAATTTAATCCTTTGATCTAGCATGGATGCTTGTTCAGTGTGAATGACTGATAATAACAAGGATGAGAATTATGTGGAAAAATATTTTTCTGTAGTCTTTTTCTAAAAGTATAGAGAACAATAAAACAGCTAATACTTTCACAGCACTTACTGTATGCCTTCTCTCCTAGCTGGGCTTTTTGAGGGCAGGTGCCACATCTCATGCTTCATTTTCTCCTCCACAGCCCCCAGCACCGGGCATTACATGACTGGCTCTTGGGCCATGTGTACTTAAATGACCCTTCACAAATATTTTTGCTCTCCTGATCATGATTAAAGTCATTCATTCACTCATCCATTCATGCGTCAAACGTCCCTGGTTTTAAGAAGTTGTTGAGTAAGAGACAGAGGCACAGAAACATGTGCGAAGATCCAGAGGGGAGGGATGGAAGGAGAGAACAGAAGTTTTGGGAACAAAAGGTTCACGCTCATGTCAAGGTGGGGAGGGGTGGGGGCTGAGATGGGACAGGCAAGAAGAAACCCTGGATGCCATTCATGCTAAGGACTTCAGATTTTATCAAGAAGCCAGGGGCATTTCCACCTCTACATTCTGACACCAGCTTCTACCTCACCAACAAAACAAAACAAAACAAAAAAAACAACCCACTCACAATCTCAGAAAAACCAAAGGTGGCAGCCACAGAGACATAAATGATTAATTAATAATAGGAACCAACTGACTTAGTTCTTATTATCTGTTCAGATTACCCTAAAAACTCAATGCTATAATCTCTAATCCTTCAAATGACCCTGTAAGATAGATATCGTTGTCCCCACTTTACAGATGGGCAAATGGGGGCTCAGAAAAAGTGACAGAGAAAGAAAATAATTACCAGAGCAACCAATTAAACCAAAGTCTACGTGACTCCAAAGACTTTCCACAATGCTCCACTGAATTCCTACTCCATAATTAATAAAACAATGTTTTTCACCCTCAAAGATGCTCTATAACTAGAGTCAACAATGAGGCTTAGAGGCTTCCATAACTTGACCCAAGTCTCAAGGTAATGTGTGCAATGTCAGAACTGGAACTTGGGTCTCCTGCCCCCCATCCAGGGTGCTCTTCTACCGTTGCATTCTGCCTTCTGTTGTAACATCTTAAAAAAAAATTAAACATGCCACAGCAAATCCTAGTAGTAAGAGTAAAATGCGGAAATGGGCTATTAGGTTATACGAGTATCAGGGAGGATAAGGGAGAGTGTGACGCTATATAGGTTGAGAGATGAAGAATAAACACATTTCATGAGAAACGGCTGTAAACTGGTTAGGAAACACCCACCCCAGAGGAGCCACTGCTAACACAGGACAGCAGACTAGAGAAGTTAGAGGAAATGCTGAAGGTTAAAAGGGGAGGGAGCAGGGCATTCTACAGTGACACTGGTATCGGTTCCACATGCGTGGGGTAAGGAATGTTACGAGCATAATGGTGGATCGAAAGGCCAAGCTACACATGGTACCACAGGAAACAGCAGAATAAAAATTTACATCAAAAGGTGTGAGAGTGAAAGAAAAGTGACAGGTACTACAGGTTGAAAACTGAAAATCACATGTATCTTCTATCATTGCGCCTGGAACCCAGCAGAGAGCAATCAATATTCATGGAATATTGGTGAAGATACTCTTTTTCAATTTAAGTCGAACAGTCAGTCCTCTAATGGCCTTCGTCTCAAACCATCTAGTGGATGGTGACAGTGCAATCAGGCCCGTGCAGCACAGGAGTTATGAAGCTGGCAAAGCATATCTGGTTCCGCTTCAGAGCTTTGTGACACTCTATTCAATACATTAATTTTGACAGTGGTTCTCCACTTTCCACCTTTTGACTGTTCTCATTTGTTTCCACTTCATACTATGATTTTTAAAAGACACTTAAACGCAATTGTACAATGAAATTAAAATATTTTCCACCGATACAAATTACAGTGAAAGCTCTTATCAGATTTCTAAAGGCTATGAAAGTATTCTAGTATCTTGTATAAGATACTAGAATACTTTCATACCTATATACCTTGACGTTCTTGTTCTGTAACACTTCCTTTGAACGTTTGATATAGATCACGAAGCCAAACTTATGGGAAAAAAACACACTGTTTTCAAGGAGATCAAATGAGAAAAAGACCAAAAAAAAAAAAAAAAAAGAGAGAGAGAGATCTGGTTAAAGAAACATGAACATAAAAATGCATACTGTACCTGTAGTCCCAATATATAAATCAGCGTCTTGTTTGTGATGGACAACGGGCCCAGAATATGTGCCACCTGGACTCTCGGGATGGAGCAGTAAAACGGTACAAACAGAGCAAACACAGGTGCCAGGCTATGCAAACAAACACACAAACAAAATCACTATGGTGTAGCACCCGATTTAAAATACCATGGTAAATGCATATTTGAAGGAACACTGCTTATCATTTTATTTCAGTCTGAAAGCATGGTCTTAGATACACAAGTGGGTTTCTATACGTACATCACATCCAAAATAATTTGTACATATATACAACATTTTATGAGACCTCTAATTATCTAACCCTTGTCGACCCTCTCAAAACTATTGCAGAAAGGTGGTTCAGCATCTACTAATGAACTGTCAGCACTGTGAGAAAATTTAAAGTTGATGCTATGTTTTCTTCTCACGAATGACTTGAAATCTGATGAAAGAGACTAGATGAACCAAAAGCAAGAAACATTACAATTCATCACACAGTCAAATCCAAAATCTTCATCTCAGACTTTGTCCAATTACATTTCACTCCAGCACCTGACAAGGCACGCTGCTCCTGTCCTCCCTTCCTCAAATTCCTTCCTGCTTTTGTCTTAAACCCTGTTTCTTGCTGGTCTGCCCATTGCTCCCACCACTCCTCGCCTACCCTCTCCAGGGTTCCATTAGAGGCTTTTCTTCTTGCTCCAGTCTCTCCTGGTATAATCCTAAGCCCTTCTATGGCTTCAACTAAAAAAATGAAGTGAGTCCTCAAACTGTCCGGCTGTCCCCTCACCTTGGCTACGAAACTCGATTTGATACCTTCGACTTGACATATTCCAAAGTCACAAACGTCTTTCTACTTAAAGTCTTGTTTCTCTCTAATCCATCTGCTAACACTGCCAACACTACTGTCTTCCCCAAATACAACTCTGATCATGTCACACCCTTGTTTAAAACCCTTCCTTCCACAGGTTGCCAGTATCCAAAGAGGAAATTCAAACATCAGCACGAAAGAGCAAAGTCCTGCGATTCTTTCTTACCAGTGTGGTTCCTTGCAACCGTCCTCCTCTCCCTTCCCCTGATCTGGCCCATCCCCTCTCACCCCCTCCCCGCCCAGATGCTCCCTGGGAACCTTAGGCTCTGATGACTATTCACTGACACAGGTTATTGTTTCAACACAAGAGTGTCCGTTGCACTTTTTTTTTTTATATATATATATATTTTTATAAATTTATTTATTTTTGGCTGCGTTGGGTGTCCGTTGCTGCGTGCGGGCTTTTCACTAGTTGCGGTGAGCGGTGGCCACTCTTCGATGCGGTGCGCAGCCTTCTCATTGCAGTGGCCTCTCATGTTGCGGAGCACGGGCCCTAGGCACGTGGGCCTCAGTAGTTGTGGCACGCAGGCTTCAGTAGTTGTGGCTCGCGGGCTCTAGAGCACAGGCTCAGTAGTTGTGGCGCACGGGCTTCGTTGCTCCGCGGCATGTGGGATCTTCCCGGACCAGGGCTCGAACCTGTGTCTCCTGCATTGGCAGGCGGATTCTCAACCACTGCGCCACCAGGGAAGCCCTCCGTTGCACTTTTCTGCTTAGAAAACTTACACTTACGGTGTATGACAGGGCTCAGCTCCTCTTCCCAGAGATTCCTCCACCCTCCTGCTGGTTAGCTGCTCTCCTTCACCCTCACAGCTACCCCAGTTTCACTGTTTTTTTTTTTTTTGCGGTACGCGGGCCTCTCACTGTTGTGGCCTCTCCCTTTGCGGAGCACAGGCTCCGGACGTGCAGGCTCAGCGGCCACGGCTCAAGGGCCCAGCCGCTCCGCGGCATGTGGGATCCTCCCAGACTGGGGCACGAACCCGTGTCCCCTGCATCAGCAGGCGGACTCTCAACCACTGCGCCACCAGGGAAGCCCTCAGTTTCACTGTTTGAGTGAATCTGTGTGAGAGGCAATGGGCCAGCCACAGCAGCTCCATCCACATCTCTAAGTAAGAAGCAGCCCTGAACCTCAAGGAACTAGAGCTCCAGGACGGAGAACTCACATTCCTACGAGGGCGAGGCGGGAGACATGAATGAGGCATGTGGTCTGGACACACACTTACACCCATTCTTCATTAAACTCACGGCTTAATTTAATTAGTCTTTTATTTTCTCATGTTTTGGATAAGTGGCATCGTACAAAGAACGACTGCTTTTACCATAAGAAAAATGCAAGAAATATTTTTCACTTCCACAAAGAAATGTTCTCATTATCATCTCTGTGGAAACAACAGGTCCCTCTCGTGCATTTTCCCATCTTCGATAGAGAATGTATTTAATTATGTAAAATATTATTCACTGTCCTCTCGATTCTATTAAAAACAAAACCAAACCAAACACAGGTTGAAGATGTGATAAATGGCAGCAGCATCTACAGGCAGCTATAAGAATGTAGTAAATGCTAGAAGAGGGAAAACCCCAACCAGTGAACAGCTGAGCGCCAGGCCCTGGTCAGAACTGGAGACCCGAAGACGGTAAGATGCAGCCTCCCGCGGTCTCGTAAGGAGACGGCAGGGACAGGGCAGCAGAGGTCTGCAGACAGCTCGGCGGACAGGTCTGGAATGCTTCACTCCTCTGGCCCTCCTCCTGGGCTGAATACATCCCAAGGCAGGGAAGGAGATACATGCCTGTGGTTATCCCAGCATTGGACCCAGTGCTTGGCACAGGAGAAAAGCTCATTAAATGTGGGGCAATGAAACAATTCTTATTCTTGAACAGCTGTATGATCTACATCTTAACTGACTACATAGGGTTTTTAAAAAAACCTCCCATTAGATTATTCATTTTATGAGAAAGCACCACGTTCTATTTAGCGCTGCATCCCCCTAGTGCCTAATGCGGACACTTACCCGTAATCGACCGGGAACATTTGTTGGATTAAAAAAAAAAATTAACGAAAGCAATTTTAACAGAGGGTTATTTAAATTGTCATTCTAAATATCCATACTACACACAAACACAGCTGATGAAGCAGCTGTGCATTCTTTTCGTTAAAAAGAACAAGTTAATCGCTCCTGGGCTTAAAATTCTGCAATGACCCACCGCCAGCCAAGAGTAAAAGCCAAAGTCGTGACAAACACACACAAGACCCTGCGTCCCCCACCCCGACCCGCCTTCTACTCCGTAGACTCCCCCTACTCGCTCTCACTGCTCCCCGGACACAGGACCAGGCACACTGTGCCCCAGGGCGCGTGCCGCTGCTTCCCCCTCTCCTGGCCATCTTCCCACAGACAAGTACATCACTCACTGCCTTACACCCTTCAGGTCTTCACTCAAATAGCAACTTCTCCAAGAAGCCCTCCTTGACCACCCCACTCCAAACTGTAGCCCGCACTCACCTCACAGCCCCACCCCTACTCTGCCTTCTCTCCTTCCTCTCCCCACAGCACCAATAACCTCCGGATTTACTATGCGGCTTATTTACCATCTGTCTCCACGACTAGGATGGAAGCTCCACGAAGGCAGGGATCTCTGTCAGTCTGTTTGCTGCTTACCTCCACTCTCTAGAACCAGGCCTGGCACAGGGTAGTTGCTCAGTGAGTACTTGCTGAATCAATGAATTTCTCTTTAAAATGGTAAAACCATACAGCAGAATTTGTCTTTTGTTTTAAAGAACCCCTTTTCTTGTTTTGCTGTTTTTAATGGGATTGAAACATACAGTTTCATAGATATACTCAAAATATGGCCTGTTGTTCTCTTGGTAATAATAAGAAAACTCTATTTTGGTTGCACTTGAGTTTCTCACTACAGAACATGACTTTAGGTACCTAACTTATAGAAGGTCTTCTGTCTACATTTAGCAATAAAGTGTAAAGAGTGAAGCTATAATAAAATCTGAAGCAGAGTTCTTGTTGACGTTACATTCCAATGTAAACTAAGAAATACTGATAGGAATTTTAATGACCCCAGCTCATATCTTATATACCAAAATAGAAGAAGTTTCAAAATTCCTTAGAAGTTATTCATCACTGTGTAGTTTTAAATGATGACTAAACACTAAACCACATCTACCCATAATACAAAAAGCACATAGTTCAGACCACGGTTATACAGGTTGTTTTGTAGAAAATTTCCATTGCTATTTCTATACACACTGCGTGTTTTTAGTCACTGACCAGTTTTTCTCTTTTCCTTATTTTATGACAACATTTTTTCCTTATATTGGCGACAACAACTCAGTTTGACCTTTTTGTGTTGTGAACAGCTAACTTCTGGAAGTCCTATCTGGCTTAAGCATATAGAGCTGAAGTTCAGAAAAGAGGAACACGGTTCATAAAGAATTCATTCACTAACGTCACTAATATTTATTGAGTATCTACTCTATACTCACAACTGTGCTTGACAGAACAAATAAAATAGTAGAAACTCTCAGTTCAGGTCACAAACGTCCATCTCTTCTACAGAAAAGGACATGGACTCCACTTTTACAGTACAACTAAAGAAATCCTGGTAACTTTCAACAATAAAAATAAGGTTTGTGAGCTCATGAAATTATCTCACACTAAACCTCAATGGCATCTCAGAGGACAATTACCCTATCACCTCTTCTTTATACACTTGACTACTCTAATACCAAAAAAAGGGGGAGATCCAGTTTGCTAGAACATTTACTTTACCTAGATTTCATGATATAACAACGTTTTACTTAATAAAAACTATTTCAAAAACTAAAAACCAAAACCCCACCAGGATGGCTTTTCAACAAATTGAAAAACTTCTTCTCAACAGTGTCTTCTTCAAGGATTCTTCAATCCAAGTTTTAAAGGAACTAGTTCTAGAAGATTTTATCATATTGGTCCACCAAATCATAAAATCTCTGTATTTCCCCCTCACAGAATTATTGGACTAGGAATTATCTTGGTGATCATTTAGTTCAATACTTTTATTTTATATAATGGGGTGGAGACCCAAAGAATTTAGGTGAGCTGTGGCTCTTCTGTTTGACAAGGTTTCTCTACAGATCTTCAGCACTTTAGAGCTTATAAGAACCTAACAAGCCTCTCAATGGAATCACATCGCTGAGAGGCTAAAGGTCCTCAGCCACTTGGACAGAATCCTGGAGTGGAAGGGCCTCTGAGGTCACAGGGTTACAAATTCCTACCAAATGATTCAATCCTCTCTACGACATCCCTCAAAATAGTCATCCTGTTTATGCAAGCACCTGAATAAGAGACACCATGCCATTTTTTTATGATCTCAACTTTTGAGATCTACTTTCACATTTTGATTTGAAAGCTGTCTGGTAACCTCCTCTTACAAGGCCTTCCTTCTACTCTCTGGAGTTAGGAAGACTAACACATACAATCTAAACCCTTTACCATGAGAGCTTCCTAACACGTGAGGGTAATGATCACGTCCCTGCCAAGCCCAGACATGCTCAGTTTATTCCATCATTTCTCCTAAGACCTGGCATCTAGACCCCTCACCACCCATGCTCTAAGGTCATCCGTGCCCTATAAAACGCAGCCTCCTGAGCTCACTGGGAATGGCCAGATCATCTCTCTTGTTCTGAGCGCTATATTTCCATTATTTTAGCCTGCAAATCAATTTGCATTTTGATAGCCATGTGACACTGTTGGTTTAAAGTGAGTCCATTAAGGCTTGAAGGTGAACAGCACAGGTCTCCGTCATCCTGTGCATGAGAGGCAATTCTAGCTGTAGGATGCCCCCTTCAACTCTTCCCTCGTCATGCATGTGTCCATGCAATCAGCGATCCAGTCAGTTGGTCTCCCGCCTGAAAATACTGACTAATCACTGTACACATGCAAAAGAGCATTTTTCTCCACTCACCACAGAAATTTCTGTTTCTTTCTCATTAAGCTGTTGATAAGATACAGAATGAGTGAACTACTCCCTGCACCAAGTTTCCAGGCAGACAGAATTGTCAAAATTGACATTTTTTCCCTTAAAACCTTTAAAAACTCACACTTTACACATAATATGGATACAAAATCATCAATAACTATGATTCTTTTTTTTTCCTGGTTAAGGTTTATTGCTTCAGTCTCTTCCAAAGGATTTTTTTTAAACTTAAATCTTTATAGAAAAATTTATAAAGTTCCATAGATATCAAAAATTCATAAATTCCAAGGGGTTTTTGGATAACCCTTTTTTAAAAAATCACTAACAGAAAAATTTCACTTCCTATTAACAAAAAAAAGTGCACACGCACACATGAGGCTAACTGATCATTACTGTGCTCAGTCACAGGGTGACAGAAAAAAAGCCACCACCATAAAAGGATGTCTGCATAATCTCCCTTAAAACAACGTGCCAAGGTTAACCTACTTCAGTTTGGGCGAATACTGACTGCCACCACACAGAGGTCCCAACAAGGCACTAAGAGGTAAGTACCAGATATTTTGCTTTTTCAACAAGGTCTTGTGAGTTAAGAAAAACTTTGAAACCCTAATTAAGGTTGAAGGTAAAGGTAAAGAATCTATCCAACAAAAAGCTATAAACATTTCTAACAAAGATTTTATCATTAATATAGTTGAGACTCTCTGGTGACAGGCAGTTCTAATAAGCTGATACTAAGCTGGGTGAAAGCAATGGATCATGCCAGAAATATCTTTGCGAAAAAACAGGGCTAACTTTGTACTTCTGTGTGAACTCACAATTACAAAAAACAGTATCAAATATTAATCATCAAATACTGCCAGTATTTCAGGATACTTTATGAAGGAAAGGAACAAAGTTATTTTAAAATGGAGTATTCCTACACTTAAATGTACTGTACTTATAACAAGTTATACAGCACAATTTAAAATAAAAGAGTTAGTACATGTTACTATTTGACCATATATGTAAGTACATAAAAGTCTTTCCTATACTTCTATTATTTCTCTACTTTTATACTTTATATTATTTCTCAGGATAGAATCCCAGTAGTAGAATTCCTGGGGCAAAGGGTACACATTTAAAAAAAAAAAACAACTTCAGATATAAATTGATATTTTTCAGTTTATAAAAACATTTTACCAATTTACTCTCCCACCAGTGACAGTCTGGGCCTCACTGCTTCTCAGCCAACATGAGTATTTTAATTCTAAATATAAACTATTAATCTAACAAGTGAAAAAAGAACATCTCTTTGCTTTATATTTATTTGACGATCAGAAAGACTAAACACATCTCCGTATTTTTTTCTAGAACTTCTGTGTGCCCAAAAAATATCACAAAACAATGAATTATATGCAGTGAGTTGCCAGTATTTACGTCCAGGTTGGGAATGGAGGTAACAGAAACTTGGTAAAATATAAGCTGTGCAGAGACTTCCTCTAAAGGAGGGTGTGTTTTTTTTTTTTATTTTGGCGGGGGAGGTGGTCTCATTTTAAGTACAATATAGTGTAGTGGTTTAGAGCATGGGCTCTGGAGTCAGGCTTGAACTGGGGCTCCATTATTTACCAGCTGCGTGACTCTGGACAAGTTACTTCCCAGGCTTCAACTGCTTCATTTGTAAAATGGGGAGTAATCATACTGCCCAGGTCTTACAGCACTGGCTCTCACAGTAAGTGCTGGAAAACTACCTGTTACCACTCTCTCTTCCCTCTGCCCATTAAACCACGGAAGGATGAATCCAACATGCAAAGTTTCCTTGCCCTATCATTTCTATGGGAATTATTTTTCTTGAACTTATTTCTAGATCTTTAGAAAATATTTTACATAAAGACTGAGTCTGTGGATGATTATACATCTAACTGTGTTTTCTGTCTGGACTTTGCATTTGCGAGTATTTCAGTGCATGTTTTCTCTTGGGGGTTAATCATAGTTTTGGACATAATACTGCAAAGAGCACACCGCTCCAGAAAGCATTCTCACTCACAAGGTTCACCTATCATGTGGTGGTGGGAATTCCTTTTATAAATCACTTTCAACTAGCTTCTGAGAGCTTTTCAGTAACATGACCAGTCATTTAATGGAATAAATATTAACTCAGGTCACTATATGACTTTCATTCATTTATGCTTTCCAGAGGCATTTACTGTTGCTGGCCAGTTCTGAAACACTCTATGGGATAAAATGAGATAAAGCCATCATCCTTAAGAAGTTTACATCTAAAAAAAGAGCTCACCATCCAGTAAAGGAGTTTACTAGTGACAGCTTTCTCTCTGCTATGGTTAAGGGCCTCCTGGAGTTGTTAAAATGCCCTGGTTGTGTATGTGCTGAGGATGTGCAGTACCCTCCAGTCTGTATCCTTCTTAGCTTGCCAGGAAGTTTGTAAAATAGTGGGCTTCAATGTAAGATGAAATAACACACGTTAAAATCCTCTGAAAACGACAGAGGTAACAAAGATCCTTGTGGTATCTGGAAGCCCAAAGAGAAGAATAAAAATATTTTGCTAAATATCTGCAAATATTTAAATACCAGTACAAAAATAAATTAACAGCATAAGAGCTATCCTAGGTCTTCACCATCTTCTCTCAGTGGAAATTTTAGTCCAAACTGTTTTATAGACATCTTGTTAAAAATAGTAAAAATCTAAGTTTATTTATAAAACTTTTACTTACTTTGAAATATGCTACAAATAAATTAATGAATTCCTGATTTATATCAGCATATTTCCCTCCTTCCCTCCCTCCTCCCTCTCCCCACCTCCCTAGCCCTTCTCTGCTCTCTGGTTGAGACAGGTGTATGAGTTGGTTTGCGTTAAAGTTTTGAGATGTCTTCCTATTTTACTTGTTTCCTACCAATAACCTCAGATCATGCTGGAAATAGGAGCTAGGGCTAAAACATACTACACTGAATGTGATTTCTGGAGCCAAACTGCCTGGATTAAATCCTGACACTTAACAGCTGTGTCTTTAGGCAAGACTCATAAGTGCTCTGTGCCTCAGTTTCACCCGTGGCAATGGATTTGGGAAAGTTTTGTGAGATTCAGTGAGTGAACATACATAAGGTGCCCAGGGCAGTGCCTGGGACACAGTCTATGCTGAATAATACTGGTTACTATTATCAATCAAATGTATCCTGCAGTCTTATAAGAAACTTTGAGGATCAAGAAAGCTGGGATTCTGCTATTCCTTAATGGATATTTATTGAGCATCAATCATGGGTCAGCTGGAGACGCACAAAATTAACAACACAGCCCCCACTCTCAGGATTTCACAGGCCAGTAGGAAACAGAAACAAAACAAACAGTACAGATGCCAGTACAGAGGGCAGTGCCCTGGTGAGGACACCCCACTCTGCCTTTCTGCGGGGCAGGGGGGGGGTGTTGTCGGGGGAGCAGGAGAGGATAAAACCAGGGAAGCTTCCGGGAGCAGCTGATTCTGAGCGAAGCCCTGAAGGAAAGCAGGAGCTGAGGATCCAGGACCGGGGAGAGGAGGCTCCAGAGAGAAGAGGGTCAGAAAGGAACAGAGCTGTGGGAGAACACAGAACATCAAAAGACAGCAAGCAATCTA
The DNA here is from genome assembly GCF_964270905.1 of Leucopleurus acutus. Classification (NCBI taxonomy): domain Eukaryota; kingdom Metazoa; phylum Chordata; class Mammalia; order Artiodactyla; family Delphinidae; genus Leucopleurus; species Leucopleurus acutus. The sequence goes on along the minus strand of NC_139160.1, from coordinate 67,638,832 downwards.
GTAGGGCCAGAGCCAGGGGGTCACAGGATGGAAGACGGCTAGAGATCCAGCTGAAGAGGGAAGCAGACCCCGAGCACGAAGGAGACCGTGTGGCGTGACAGACGGCTTTCAGTTTGCCTGGGCACCATCTGAACGGCACTGTGCGTGCTGCGTGCTGCAACTGCAACTCCACGGAGAAGTGAGGGCGGCCTGAGGCAGGCAGTGGGAGCAGCACGCACACAGGCAGACGGACAGACAGAAGGGGACGTGCAGAGGAGAGGCCAGGGGCCGGCGGGCTGAAGGCAGGAGGCAGCAGGGGACGAGGACACGGAGGCCTGCGTGGTCCCTGGCTTGGCAACTGTCCTGAGGGGGGACCCTGAGCAAATGATCCAATCTCTCCCGAAGTTTGCTTATCCATAAAATGAGGATATTTAATGTTTCTGATTAAGTTCTATGAGGTAATAGAGACGAAAATCAAGATCTGAAACTCGCTTGAACTTTAAGGAGAAAGGGTTGTTTCTAGAAATATTTTGGATTCAGAGGATAAAGATTATACTGACTCAGTCCTTCATTATAAGGAATCTTTGTATATTATGCAGTTGGTTATCCTACATACAGGTCAAATCATGCCACAGGGAAACACAGTATTTGTCTTCCTTACACTGAAATGAGTATTACGGTGGGATTATATTTTCTTCCAGTTCCTAAACATTATGCCATATATTTCAAGTCTGCAGTGCTACCACCTCCTCTGTCTTCATCTCTGAAGACTTTCATACCGTCCTAGTCAGTATTCAAGCTGCCAACAGCCACACAAGGAATAAATAATCAGTGAAAGGTGAAAGAAAACTAGCCAGACTGTGTAAAACCCCAAATATGCAAGTGGGAGTTTAACCAGATAACACAAATGTCAGGCACCTTTCACTTTCCCATCAATTCCAACGTACGTGTTTACAGAAGGTGAAGTGTCTTTAGCGGGTGCCCACTGGGTTCAGGACACCGCCGAGGCACAAAGAGGAAAGTGCAGATGGGCCAATGCTGTTTTTTTGTTTTTTTTTCCTGTTCTGAAGAAGCTCCCTGTGCACTGTCCTGCACATGACCCTGTGCAGACCTACTGAGAGGTGGGCAGGACCAGGCTGTGTCCTGGGGTGAGCCGCAGGGTCACCCTTCCACAAGCCGGAGGATGCAAGCGAGCGAGCTCCCTAGGAGACAGGGAAGAGAGGTGCCCTCAGACGACTCAACTCCTGACACAGACACTCTGGCACGTGGGAGGTTCCGTCTGAGAAAGTGGGGGCACATGTCAGTGGTCACCTTTCTGGACAATCTTCCCTATATAGTCTCCCCAAAAATCAATCTTGGACACAGCTATCAACCTAGGACTCAAAGCTAGTGAAAAAAAAAAAAAGGTATCACCTGATAGTGTAGGAAGATCTCTTTGACTAGGTTATCGGGGTGTGTGCTGGCCGTCAGAGCGGTTGAGAGCAGGGTAGTAGTCTGGAACGGCCATCAGACTGCACCAGTGAAGGGACGCGAGGCTGGGCCTGTGCTGGTCACTGCCCGTCTGTGCCTCAGGGATGCCTGTTTCGCACCTGCCTGTTTTGTAGGCCGGTGGGACACACAACTGCTCAGGTGATGGTTGTTGAGTCACCGTAAAGCAGGTGAGAAACATGACTGGTTGAGTGCTAGGCCCCGGTATGTGTGACACTGGACCAAACTCAGATGTCCCTGTTTGCTCAGCTTCAAGAACAAGGAGGCTTTTTCAAGCAACTGACAAATACGTATAAAACTAGGGGTATGTTTGTCCACGGGGTATGTTTGTCCTCAAAGGCAGTAGACAGCCCCAGCCTGCTGTCCTGATCCATCTGTGCTCGTCTGCTTCCCAGGAGACCAAATCCTTGTTGCTCCTTTGAGCCTGGAGCCTTCCTCTGCCCCCTCCTTTCCCAGTGACTTTATTTTCCCACTCCAGAAATTTTCCCTCAATCTTACCCCTCTTCAACAAAATAACCAAAGGACAGTGTAGCAACAGAAATCAGACAAACAATGGGATCAAACAACAACACTCATCATTTAACAACAGACAAGTATCACTTGTATCTGCACGTCCATTCTTCGGGTTGTTTTTGAGAGCGTACTCCTGTAACTTCCTCTTTGGTGCAGGCCACTGTGGGTACTTTGAGTCACAGCATCTCAATGTGTAAACATGGTCCTGAGCAGACTTCATCTCACAGAGAAGTCACCTCTTATTAATGATCATGTCAGCATGATCTGACCCATTGGATTCATTGCTAAGGACTGAATTTAAACAAAATTACTAGAAGTTTAACCCCTTCTTACTTTTAAGTGTTGATGATTATTAAGCGAATAAATATTAGGGGTATCCAGGACATTTCAGGAATCTTAAAGCTAAACACTAAAAGCTGGTATTCTAGCATTTACTAAATCTTTGAATATAATGAGGATTTTATTCTGTTTCTGCCACAAATAAATCATTTATCCAAGCAAGTAAATTGGGATTGCAGAAGTACCCTGTGAAAAGTCACAAATGCCTCCAAGTTGGTATCCAGGCTAAATAGTTCTAGAGTACAAATCACATTAGCTCTTAGTTTTCTTTAATACGAATAAATGAGTTTTGAGGGGGCCTTTTATTTTTTCCTTTCTGTGGCTAGAAAGAACTTGACAGTTCATGTCAACATGTCTGGTTATGCAAAAATGACACGATAGTGTCTTAAGAAACACTAGCTACTCTATTAGTGAGGAAATCAATTCTAGAGAAAAGCACACACAGGCCCACTTTCAAAAATGTAAGTGAAAATACTTCGTAGGATATTTTGCTGTGGAAGAACTTGCTGTTTTACACGTTAGGATAATAGTAAAGTTAAAAGGATCAATATTGCATTACAGAGACAAACCTGAGATAGCCTCGTTTGCTTATTAACAAAAATGTTAAGAGAACTGGCACAGATGGCTGCCCCGTAGTTCCTTGGGTGGAACCTGAATAAGGACCCACACTTCCTGCAGCCCAGGTACTATCTGTGCCCTCAGGGCAAAGCTTGCAATCCTCATTCTTGTCTCTCAGCTGTGAGGCACTAAGGACAACTTAGGGACATTGTACATCCTTTCATCAGAAAGCATTATGAGGAAATTATAATTATTACAGGTACAAGTATTCTAAGGAAAAAAAATTTAGAACAAACATTTCTTTATGCTTTTCTTCAGGCAACAAAATGACGAGCCATAGTTTCAATACTTTCAAGTACAACTCAGTATATCTATCCTAAATACCATGTCAGACGCTGTTGTCTAATGATTATGACAAATACTTAAAATATAGTGAAAGAAAGAAAGAAAGGATTTAGTTATGACTAAAAGAGGAAGGACTAGATACAGTTAAAAGGGGAATTTGCAATCGAAAAGTTAGTAAAGGAGCACTGTAATGCAAAGAGCAAGCAGAACCCGGGTGTGTGTGTGAGAAGAAACATAGCAAATACTGAGATAACACCTCATTCAGACAACAGCACATTCCCAACATCCATCCTTCAGTGTGAGGTCCTCAGACATTAAAAGCTATCATTTCTGAATTTCCAGGATCTAGCATATAGAGGAGGCACTAAACCCAATTTTTGCTGAATAAAAGAATGGAGTAAGTCAAGGTTCAGGAAAGTAATCCTGAATCCTAAAATGATTAAAGGAAGGGATAAAATAATATTTCCGAGGGAAGATGATAATAAATTGGGATTGGTTGATATAAGAACGGGATAACAACAGTCAAGTATGTGAAAGTGGCTTTCTCTCAATTTGGAAAAGATAAAATGGACTAAAACTATAGCATTAGTAACACAGGATAAGTAACACCAAAGGTAATATACTAGAGCTGTTGACGGATGGAATCAACCTTCCAGAGGTTACTAAATATCCAAAAGAACACATTTCAAAACAGCCCAGAGTCTCCTTGACTTGAGATCCTCTGGGTCAGCCCATTTACACATCCACGTTGTGCAAGTGCCTTTCTTGGACCGACTCGGGGCAGGGGCGGGCAGCAAACAGCCCTTCCCCAGTCTCCCCCTCAGGGCTCCATGACGCAGCGTCCACCAGTCTGGCCTCCCACTTGGGAAGGCACCTCTCCTGGAGTGGGAGTCCCGTTGTCCTCTGGAAGAATCGTCTCCCTGCTCTGGAACGGCTAGGCCACACGTGCCCCGGCTGTTTGTGTACAGGTGAGGATGGCCCTGAAGCCTAGACCAGTTTGAAACTACAAACGCTCAGTTCTTGAAAGGCAGCGTGAAGCAGCTGCCCCTGCCGAGGACTGGACAGAGTAGGAGGCTTGAAGCCAGGCTGGCAGAGAGAAGGATCCAGCATGACCCTTACCTTCTCTGACAGAGGTTTCCTCGAGTGGAGAGTGGGTGCATGATGGCAACACCTGGCTTGCAGGGCTGCTGGGACGGTTCTTCCAGACATGACTTAAGGTAGGCATCTAGCGAAAACTAAGGCATAAATCTGAATAAAGAGCACTAGCTTTGAAAAGTATGTCAGAGGACAAGGCTTTTGCAAGAAGAGCTGAATTTCAAAAAAGATTTCTTCAGATTAAAAAAAATTATTTACCTATTTACTCATTTCATAGTCAATTCATGTTTGGTGTTAAAAATTTAGAATATATGATGAAACTCAAAAATTACTTGTACTTGTGAACTATGTTTTGGCCTATATATCCATGCAGGGATGTGTGTGTGAACAGCTGCTTTTCCTACCCGCAAAGTGGCCTGTTGTGGAATCTGCTTTCCTTACTTAACATCCTCTGTCAGGAAACAGGCATCTACATTACCATTTTCAGTGGCTGCATCGTGTTCTACTATACGGCCATAAAATACTTAACCAGTTCCCTAATGACGGACATTTGATTTGGTTGCAAATTTTCGCACTTAAAATTAACACTGTGTTAAACGTCTTTTTCTTAACTTAAAATGTTCTGAAAACACTGCCTTTTGTGACTCTACTGGGTGCTTTATTTCATTCAGTGAAGCAGCTGGGCGTGCATTTGCAACTGGTAGGCAATGGCACATTCTCTGATTCATACATTAGTGTAACTTTCCTAATCTCTACAATAATTATTATTCAGATGGAGGATTAGCAGACTCCACAGTGTATTTTTTCCCCCACCATGTATTTTAAAGGCAGTTCCCAGGAACCTGCTTTGGAAGACTCCTCGAAATAAAATTTACATGTTGAGATTTTCAGAAAAACATTTTTTTCACAAAAATTAGAAAAATAAAGGCAGCTCTTGATGCCTGTTCCTAAACTGCAACCCGTGCCTGGAATTTCCACCTCTCCCTCATGTCCGGTCTCGGCTCCTGAAAGCCACTTCTCACACGAGCGAAGCCTTTCCCTACTAACTGCAAAAAGTTTTCCTACTTTTATCCCACAACTGCAATTTACACAATTTCCCTTTCAAGAATCACTCCATCCCCCCACCCCCGCACAAAATATAAAGTCCATATTTATTGGTTTTTGTTTGTTTTCTATTTCATTAATATCTCCAATTAATTTTATTGTTCTACTTTTTTGGGGCAAACTCAGTTCTTTCCTAGCTTCTTGGAGCTGTATATTTAACTCAGCTATTTTCAATTTTTAAAGAAATGAATGCATTCAAGGTTTTGCATCAGTCTCGGATTAACTCTTTAGCTGCATTCCACAGTTCTGTAGTATTTTTCTCCTTCGGTTCTAAGCACTTCAAATTTTGCACTGTGATTTCTTAACCCATGAGTTCCTCAGAAAAATATATCTTTAGATTCCAAGTGCATCCTTTATCTTTTTATTTTTGATTTCTAACTTAGTTGCACTGTACTACTCACAAGGAATGTGAGCTGCTAGCTAATGATTTTCTGAGAAATCTGAGACACCTCTCATGATCTAGTACATGGTTAAATTTGCAAATAATTCTAATGTGCTTTCAGCACAAATTCTGTTAGCTTTTAAGTCATGTTGGGTCAATCTTTTTTTTACCTGTCATATTCTAATAAAAATATGTTAAAATCTCCCATTATGGCTGTGGATTTGACCATTTCGCCTTTAGATTCTGTCAAATTTTGCTGTTACACGTACAGTTCATGATTCTTTTCATGCCCTTTGGTGAACTGTTCTTTTTAACTTGTGTAGCGACCTTCTTTACCCCTATTAATATTGATTGTGCCTTGGATTCTATTTTTTTCTGATGTTAATATTGCTACTCTGGCTTTCCACTGGTTGGGGTTTGCCTGGTATGCGTTTTCCCGTGCCTCTGTTTTCAAACTTTCCAAATCGCTTTGAGTTCCCTCTTTTCTAAGCAGCATACAGCTGGATTTTTAAAAATCCAAACTGACAGTCTCTGTCTTCTAATCGGTGAGTTCAAGCCATTTAAATTTGTTGACGCATTTCCTACCCTCTTATTTTGTGTTTTCTACCTATCATCCTCATCCTTTGCTTTTTCACAGTCTCCTTTCTTGTATTCCCTTGATTAATAAGAAGTTCTACTTCCTTTGTTGCTTCCTTTTGCTTTAGGTTGTATTCCCATATTTTCATGATTAACCTATCAACACTGTGGATAATGCACACCTATGACATTAGTGCAATCCTCTCAGAACCCTCCTTGTCCGTCAGCATCACTGTTTTAAGACGGTTAGAACTAAGTTAGCAGAGCTCCAGTTCATTTAATACCGCAGTCGGAGAAGTAGATTTGTAGTCACTGCTTGATAAGGCTAGGGATAGAGTTCTTTCCTTTAACATACAGTACCATCATCACTAGATATATTCAACTTTTCCCTCAGCTTTGGTGACTTTCAGATTTGTGCATAGAGATAGACCTATCAGAAAATTATCTTTCTTCTAAAAATAACTTCACAGAATTTGTTGCTCTTCTCTTCCTTAGTTTTATCCAAGTTCAGCCTCATAAATGGAGTTTTATTGTAGGAGTTTTCCACTTTTCAACTGAGGACTTGAAATTTCATCTTAGACATTATTTATAACAAGAAAAGAGTTGGAAATAATCCAGATATTCATAAAGGGAGTAGGTAAGCAAATTATGCATTAACACACTGTAATACTGCAGAATATCTATCAAATGTCTATATAAGATCTACACATAGGACAAAAATATAGATTACACTGATCCATGAACATGGTAAATGAATAAAGCAGAACACAGAACACCACATGTGGAATGCGTCCTACAGTGTGTCCATGTAGGAACACATACTGCATGCATCAGCGGGGTATCTGCATTAATTTTAAAGTTTCCCCTTGAAGCTCTCACATTTTTTCCCTTTGTTTCTTTTTCTTCTTTTTTGTTGGGGCTGCTGTGGTCATCGTCTTCTTTTCTTTCTTTCTTTCTGTTCCTTTTTAAGAGAACCTAACAAAGGCATTAGCTTGTTTCTCACAATTTTTGGGTTAACACAAATCAGATCACTGTGGTGAGTCCATATTTCACTACATAAATGTGTGACTGACTTCATTTCCTGGCAGTGATATGCATTTGGCGGAAAAAAAAAAGTCCAACTGATATTCAATTTAAAAGCAAAGTGTTACGCTTCCTGAAATGTGGGGTGCTTTACATGATTTTACTCTTAACCAGACAATGATTCAGAAAAAGGAAGGGGAAATTTCTGCCGAAAAAGTTAGTGCATTCCCTCTTCTCGCAAAAATACATTTGCCCTATTTAAACGGTTCTATTTCCTTTGCCAGAGCTTTGCCAAAACCACCAAACTGTGAGAGTAAAAACATAAATTTTATTCTCTGCTCTTTCTGTTACTATATAGTATGTAACCACATTACGTATCACAGATTATAAAAAATTATATCAATCTTGAAATTTTAAAAGTTAGATCTATAGGAGGCAGTTTTTATCGCTTTTAGTTAAATATGCTTTTTTAATTAAACATACCCTTCTTGGTTTTTTTAGAGACCTTGAACACTGCTGATGGATATAAAAATGGACAACTTTACTACACCCTCTGCAGCTCCCCTGGAGAGCGACTGTGACCTCTACGCCCACCACCGCACAGCCAGGATCCTCATGCCTCTGCATTACAGCATCGTCTTCATAATTGGGCTCGTGGGAAACCTGTTGGCCTTGACGGTCATTATTCAAAACAGGAAAAAAATCAACTCTACCACTCTATATTCAACCAATTTGGTGATTTCAGACATACTGTTCACCACCGCTCTGCCTACACGGATAGCCTACTACGCACTGGGTTTTGACTGGAGAATCGGCGAGGCCTTGTGTAGGATAACTGCTCTCGTGTTTTACATCAACACGTACGCAGGCGTGAACTTCATGACCTGCCTGAGCATTGACCGGTTCTTTGCCGTGGTGCACCCGCTGCGGTACAACAAGATGAAAAGAATTGAACATGCAAAATGCATTTGCATATTTGTCTGGATTCTCGTATTTGCTCAAACACTCCCACTGCTCATAAAACCTATGTCAAAGAAGGAGGCTGAAAGGACTACGTGCATGGAATATCCAAACTTTGAAGAAACCAAATCTCTTCCCTGGATTCTGCTTGGTGCATGTTTCATAGGATATGTACTTCCGCTGGTAATCATTCTTATCTGCTATTCTCAAATCTGTTGCAAGCTCTTTAAAACTGCCAAACAGAACCCATTAAGTGAGAAATCTGGTGTAAACAAAAAGGCTCTCAACACAATTATTTTTATAATTGTTGTGTTTGTTGTCTGTTTCACACCTTATCATATTGCAATTATTCAACACATGATTAAGAAGCTTCGTTTTCCTGATCTCCTGGAATGTAGCCAAAGATATTCATTCCAGATATCTCTGCACTTCACAGTATGCCTGATGAACTTCAATTGCTGCATGGACCCTTTTATATATTTCTTTGCATGTAAAGGGTACAAGAGAAAGGTCATGAAGATGCTGAAACGTCAAGTCAGTGTATCAATTTCCAGTGCCGTGAGGTCAGCCCCTGAAGAAAACTCACGTGAAATGACGGAAACTCAAATGATGATACATTCCAAGTCTTTAAATGGAAAGTAAAAAGGAATTAAATCTTGGATTTATAGCAAAGTAAACTGTATGACAAACTTTGCAGGACTTTTCTTATAAATCAAAATGATTGTTTAACTTCTAATTAGGATTCTTTTAAATTCCTTTCATTGGGCACTATATTTCTCACCTCCAACTTGGAAGTAAATTGATATATATGCATTTTTTTTACACTCGAGAACAACATTAAGCAAAGTTCTAATTTGTAAATGAAATACTACACCAAAAGGGAGCATATTTCAATAACTCACAGTGTAGAAAGAAAAGTTTTGTGTTAATGAAAAATTTAATCATTAATATTTCCTGCCAATAATTTGGCAAGAGAAAAAAAGACTGTTAAAATTGTATATTGCCAGTGTAGAAATGTTAATATTGTAACATATTTCTTTCCTTTTTTTTGATAACATATTTCTTCAGTTCATGTTTCTTTCAATCTTAGACTTTATCTCCTCGATAGTAAGTTTTTTTGTTTTGTTTTGTTCTGAGTCATAAATTTTTGTTTCAAAAAACTCTTTTGGAATAAAGAGCTGGATGCTACAAAATTATGAGTATGTCCTTCAGTGCTCACTGTCAACTCTCAGCAAAAGTTACAGGGAGGATAAAATTAGCAGTCGACAGAGTTTGGACAGCAACATTATGGTGATGAATGCAATGAAAGCTCTTCCCAAACAGCCAGCATGGCATTCAAGGGCCACTGCTCAGGAATATGACGAGGACTTCCTGTGCAAGGAGGCACCATGTGCTAAATTCTCCTTGAGAATAAAAAAGTATACAAATAGCCTTGGTTTTTCTTGGGTCCCTAGGGGATGGTTTCTTATTTATACAGAAGTTGACAGTACCCTGTATCTGTATTTCAGGGGTTTCGGTTACCAGAAAGGGTAGGGAGGATGAGCAGTGGGGTGTAGTTGTCACTTGCCTAAAGAAGATGGGGAGTAAAATGCAAAATCATAAACTTCAGAGTAGCCAGGATTCTTTACAACATTATATAAATAAATATATAAATTTTATATAAATAAATACCTTTTTATGAGTAGCATGACCTCTGCAAGTACAATCACCCATCTGCCAGCTCAAATTTGCTTTATTGAATCCCCAAATTACCCCAATACAGTATCCACGTTAGCAATGATACCAAGTTTGATAACGGAACTAAAGAAATGAAATGCTGTGTCATGAGTCATACTTAAAATTTTTATTAGGCTTTATATCCTAGAAATATTTTCTTTCAAAGTCTTCTCTTACTCATTTTCAACTTTTATCCTGTAAGAAAACTAATCTTAATGGTTGATTCAGCACCATTTACTGAGTGCTTTCTGATTTGTATTTTGTTAATTTCATAGATAGCTAGCTGACCTTAAAAAGCCACTGTCAAAAATAGGCACTGGTCCTCGTTTCACCTTACGGAGACAGGTGAGACCACAAGGATGCAAGTCAGGAACTTAGGGCCTCTCCTTCACTCCATCTAATAAACATTTCCAAGTGAAGGAGAAAAAAGGGCAAAACACTAAATTTTATGCAGGGTGGCACTTATGTACCCATTTGAGTTGGATCCCAAAAGAGAAACCATTGTGAAAGTTGCTGAAGGAAAACCAGAAACAAAGCTTCCTGAATTTCAGATCATCTTCATGGCACACTAGCTCTATGACTATGTTCCAGCATAGACTATTGTATGTATAAGCCAACATATGCTGTTTCATAGCAGATAAGAGAGGCCTCTCGGTGCTAATGGTTAGTTCCTAAGATCCTCCAAACAAGGTAGTAAATACCTATGTCACTTGACAAAGGAATGATACACGCTTCTTTCTGAGTAGTTTTCTCCCTCCTTCTTCCACTATATCACAAGTCTGCGCAAATGATTTTATCCAATCATCAGTAGCCATACTGCCAAGAAGGTAAACTTTAAACCTACTTCCAATCAATCTTTTTTTTAAAAAAAAGGTCTGTATTCTAGTCAATTCAGCTATTCGCTCTCCTTCAAAAGGACCTTACTTCCTATTTCATTCATGAAGCCACTGTTCACACACGGCCTTGGGGCACCCTCCCAGTGTCTTGTAGTATTAGTTGGCTTTAGGTTTATCTCCCATGCATTTCCCTCAGGAGTAGGTAAACTTGGAGAACAGGGACAATGCTGTATAATTTTGTGTTCTGTTACAGAAATAAGGAGGTGGCCTTATATATAATACATGATTTGAAAATCACAACCTATAAATATTTTCTACAGCAGTCAGGTGATATATTATTAACAATTTTAAATAATAACATGTAGCTAGGAAAAATCATCTAGGAAAGCTGATAGTTACATGTCAGCTAACCATATTTACCTCTTCCATAATTTTATTTTTATTTCTAAAAGGATCATTTGATTAATTTAAAAAAACCTCTCAAAGCTACTTAATTTGAGTCAGTATAAACATGTAGACACTTCAGTGATAGTACAGAATAGATAGTATAGAATAGTAAAGGTTAGATTTTAGAAATGACATCATGTATATATGAAGAGTGCAATAGTTCACAAAAATAGTCCATGTAGTATGTAATGTCTTCTGTTTCACAATCCTGTGAAACAGGATGAGCAGATTGTATCACCCACACTTTATAAAGAAACCTAAATTCAGAAAAGGCACCTGGTAAACTAGAGGCAGCATCAGGAATGTAACCCTAACTTCATATCCCAGACATAAAAAAGACAGAACTGAATCACACACAGACCCTGAAAAAAGTATTACAAGGCTTGTTTCATTATAGGCCAGCAGGTTAGCTAACCCTTAAATAGGACAAATAACCAAGAGTAGGTAGATTACAAACTCAGGCTATGAGTTCCCTGAGGATGAGAATGTCTAGGTTATATACACAGCACGTGGTACAGAGCCTCTCCCACAGAAGGCTCTCAGATATCCATCTAATTGAATAGCACCTGTTTTGTACTATTACTAACAAAGTACTAAAGCCCTACTGAAATATCTGTGAAGTTCTTAATTTTTCAATGAAATGAAAAGAAACACTCTAAATGCTTAATTACATATGCTAGAGAATATGTAATTGTGTAATTGAAGACAAAGACCCTCTAAGACCCTGCAATATAAACTAGACATATTAAAGAACAGAACTAATTTCCCAAGAAGCCAATTTAAATCTAGATACACAAATATGTTCTGCTTGAAAACAATTTTATATTTCAAGAGGCCAGGGCAGTGACTCTTACCGATCAGTAAAAAGTACCAGGCAATTTTAAAAGAGGAAGCATTGACCTTAAATTAGCCTTTAAAATGGTCTATTTTGGTCACTCTTAGCCCACTGTAATTTGTTATTCTTTGCAAAGCTAAAAACATTTGCTCATTGACTATTCAGGTAAGAGTGAAAAAATGAACAGCTGATCTGGTGACAACACAGCCCACTCTTTTGGATCCAGGGAAGACTAAATGCACTCATGAGAACCGACGTCACCGGAAGTTTGTTTTATGTTAAACTCTGAAGAACTGGTCACTTAAAAAATAATCCTCAAATTTCTACTCAACTAAAGGCTCAATTAGCTGAGAAGGAATGACTACTGACTGTTTACTATGTGCCACTTTTTCGAGCACCTGACAGGCATTATCTCATTTAATCCTCATTACCTTAAGAGGTGGGTATAACTTTTTCTCCATTTTGCTGATGAGGAAACTGGAGTGCCAGGCCACGGAGACATGGAGCTGGGGACTCAATCCAGTGCACTACAGGCACTGGCCCCAGTGCCTGTAGCCTGACTTGGAGCACAAGGATGTCACCTCCTACAGAAACATGTTCATTAAGAGATGGCTCCATTCCTCCGCTTCCTGTGGCTTCCCAGGCCTCAGACACTTCCCATCACCACATCGGACTTTCAGCTTATCGTCGTTCTCCACAGGGGCCCCCTAATTTCTCTGCAAACTCAAGCTCCATTCTCTGGGTCACCCACACCTGATCATCCTCTCTCATCCACGGTATTTGGCCAGTGAACCCTGCTTGGGTTTTCTCCTCTTGCACTCACTCTTGCCCGTCTTTTCTTTGTCCCAAATCATCATCCTAGTCCGGACGCTGGCATCACACACCTAAATTACTACAACTTCTTTCCCACTGGTCCCATCAACTGGAATCAGAAACTTTAGCCTTCCTTTCAGGTGCTATAGTGGAAGCCAGCAGATTAATAATAACAGAAATGGGCTTCCCTGGTGGCGCAGTGGTTGAGAGTCCGCCTGCCGATGCAGGGGACACGGGTTCGTGCCCCGGTCCGGGAAGATCCCACATGCCGCGGAGCGGCTGAGCCCGTGAGCCATGGCTGCTGAGCCTGCGCGTCCGGAGCCTGTGCTCCACAACGGGAGAGGCCGCAATGGTGAGAGGCCCGCGTACCGCAAAAAAAAAAAAAAAATAATAATAATAATAACAGCAATACTAAATAATTCCTAACAATTACATGGCATAATGCTCTAAGCAATTTATATATAATCAAGCCTCACAATAATTCTGTGAGGCTTGTCCCATTATTATCCTTGTTTTACAGATGACGAAATTATGCTCCAGAGAAGTTCAGTAAATTGCCCAGATCCACACAGCTAGTAAGTGGAGAGGCAGGCTCTAGCCTCTGGCAGTCCGGCTCCAGGGTCTGTCACTCTTAATCACTACATTGTCTCTCTTAAGCAAGTAGAATTATATGCCCAGGTCCTCAGAGAGCCTTGGAAGAGACACTTACTGCTCGAATATCCTCAGTTTCCCTTTGGGGCTGCACATGACTACCTCTGGCCAATGGGTTGGGGGCAAAAATGATATAGGTCACTCACTTCCAGGCTGGAGCTCTGGAGAGCAGCGATGGAGCTTCCATACTGCTCTTCTCTCCTCCCACAGCGACCAGCAAGGTTCTAAGTGGTGGGACCTTTGGTCAGCCTGGGTCCCTGAACGAGTAAATGGAGAACTCCCCACCCCTGTACGCTATCCACCTATGTTGGCCAAGTAGCGCAAATAAGAAATGCATTTATGTATTCAGCCACTGAGATTTCAGGGTTAACTGTGGCCACAACACAGGCTAGCCTCTGATCAACACAGTGTTTAACCTACTTAGAATGCAACTGACCAATACAATGAGTGTAAGAAAAGAAAAATGCACACACGATGCAGTTCTCCCGGCAAACAAACATAATCTTCCTTAATCCCAGTTTCATCGTGTCATTTCACGCTCTAGGACTGAGCGTATTTCCCCATGGACTACCACATGAAGTCCAAATTCTTCTCCCACACTTTCAAGCCTCTGCAACCTCATTTCCCTCCACTGCCCAACATGTACCTTTCAAGATAGTATACTTGGTCTGTGCTGTGAATATAACAAATATTTGGTTCTCCTGGTTGGATTATTCTGCTTCTGCCATTTATTCTTTACACTCATAGTCTAATCATACCTGCTCCTTTAATTCTCCTTTGACTACTCAAAGCCACGCATCTTCCCTTTCCTCAACTTATTTGGCTTTTATACAGCCTATGCCACATAGTTTTAACTTTAAACAAATATTATCTTGAAAACAAAGGGAGAGAAAAAATACACTGGCCTGGAAACCTGGTTCTGGTTTGACTGCATGTCAGCTACATCACCTCTTTCATCACCAATCTTTCAGCCTTTGTAGATTTCCGTTATCTTATCAACGAAATAACGGCACTCCAGAATATGTATGCTCTTTGCTAACCATCAAACAGCCCAGGGTCTGTTATTTCACGCGCATCACTCTTATATCCCTCAGCTGAAACATAAACTCCATCAGGGCAGAGACCCTGACTTTTACTTCTTCCTATCCTGGGTAGCTCCGAGCACTGCACCTTGCATAGAGATAATGCTCAAAAATATATATGTTGACTACAGGTCATCAAATGTTAGCTGAGGACACTCTATGATTAGTACTATTCAAGTATGTGGATGAGAGGTTTTATTTTTGTGTGTTGTAGTTTGTTAGGCAGTAACAGATCACTAATAGATGCTCAGTACTGAAATACTAATCCTGGAAAATACATGAAATCAGAAACTGGAATGACATTTAAATTAGCCAAGATTTCTTTTCCAAAAAGAAAGTTTTCTGTTGAAAGTATAAGAGCAGTGCCACTAGCTTTCCTTCTTCTTCCACATACAAGGAAGCTACAGAGGACTACTCTCATTTATTTAATTTATCCCAGATAATGCATATCCAGACTCTTCAAACTTAGAGAAATCTCTGCAGCACTGTAATTGTCAGAAGGAAGAAACTGTATAAGAGGGTCTGTACATGGGAAAATACATGCTATGATGTTTCAATAGTTTATCTTCCCCCCAAATTGTAAAGACCTGCTTTCTCTATTTGCACACTTACTATGTTGCTTCTTGTTGTTAACAGTGATCTTCAGCTGTCTTGCCTACTTGAGTGAACTGCAAGTTACTCCTGGGCAGGAACCGCACCACCTTCTGTCTCATGTGGTACCTACCGCAATGGATCTGAACCAAGAACTCAAGTAATTTTTGACAGGCTTTTAACAGTTTTCTCAGAGTGTGAGAACATTTATTTCTCTTTCCATATCTTGTAAGAATGATTTTTCCCATGCAGGTTGAGAAGAAAAAAAGTGTGTCAGAATGAAACTACACAAAGTCTGCAAAAGGTTTTAATCCTACTCTAAAAAAAGTAACATTTTGATGTGTTCTTACGACTTCAGTTCCACAATTTCCCCCTTAGGTCCTACAGTGAAACATCTGCTTTTTTTTTTTTTAATATGTAGTGAAAATATATGGGGTTACTGCCTATGTTAGAGTTTAAAAAAAATCAATGCAAACAATATTATTGGTCTATCATATATTATAATTCAATGCAGTCCCTGTTGTGAGTCCCAACACAGGGTAAGGGCTCTACCTGAGACGAGGCCTATGATGGTGCCTGAACCCACGCACTCAGGTCCCCAGAGACCCAGGGAGGGGAAACCCTGGGAGGAGGGAGAGACCCCAGGGGGAGAGAGCCACGGAGAGGCCGGTCAACTGAAGGCAGGGGCAGGGCTGAGAGATACTGTAGGTCTTGGCCATGAAGAATTTAGAAAGCAAATAGTAAAATGGAAAAGAGAAAGAAAAAAAAGTGTACCATTAGGGATCCAATTGTCAAATTATTTGAAGTTTGTGTGTTTGATAAAATGCTGATAAGGTGATGGGTATGTGGTAGTCATTATATTATTCTCTCTGCATTCATGTATGTTTGAAATTTTCTGTAATAAATTTTAAAAAATGGTAAGTGCAGTCGCCAACACATTTCCCATACTGCTGTTACATCAGGGGTGGAAGCAGAAATTCAGGAATGGATTCACAGGGGACTGAGAGGCAGAGGCAGGTGGAGGTCACACGGCTGCTGGCCTCCATCTCTCACCAGTCAGCCGCACAACCCAAGTCATCTGGGAAGACAGGAATGGGATACACGGGGCCACGTTCATATCCTAGGAGCACAGGGGAGGGTGGTGTCAACAGACCTACAAGAAGTCCTAGTAAGAGATGGCTTTTGTTGACAAAGTCACCCACAAAGAACAGGTTACACCAGGAATCTGCATGAAAAGATTGTCAGGGCTTCATAAACACACACACACACGGGCAAAGAGCTGCTTCCTTTCCCTTAAACCACAACCCAGTTCAAATCTGAATGTTTCAGATTCAGGTACATTGCTTTGTACATATACATTTGAAGTCAAAGATAAAAGTTACGTTCTTTTGATTACCAGTTCTGTCAGTCAAGTTTCACTTACAGATAATAGAAACCTCTCCAGCTGTTTGGGGCAGAAAAAGATTTAATATACAGACCTAGGTGTTTGTGAAATTTCTGAAAGGGCCAGAAGGGCAGATCCAGGCTTCACGTCCAGGAACAGGCTCCTGGAACAACACATAAGGACTGGTCTACCATGAAGACTGCTTCCTCTGCCACATTCAGGATGCTGGGAATCAGGAAGTCATTACGTCATTTCAGCAGAGTCTAGGGATCAGGAAGTTGTCTGAACACTGTAACCTCCAGGGCCCCGTTGGGTCTGTAGAAATGGACCAGCAAAATGGGCATCTCATATGCTACTGCCTCAGCTCACACTGAACTCAAGCACCATACAAGAACCTGAATCACAGGCAGCACTCTGGATGCAAGGGACTTTAGGAGAGACAGCATCCAGCTTTCCAACCTCTGCTTTATGTGGATATACACTAAGAGGACCCTGGAAAAGATAATGAGCAAGCTAATCCAGGCATATGCACTATACCATAAAAAATACTATTCTACCAAAAGGGAGGAAGAAGTGTCTAATTAAAAAGAGAGAGAAACTTAACAGCTATCACAACCAAATGCAATACCAAATGTAAAGGGCTTTTGCAAAGAGAAAAAATGACTATAGGAGAAATTTGAATATAGTTTTGGTAGTATATAATATTAAGGAATTATAAATAATTTTGTTAGGTTAAAGTAATATGTTTATATAAGCAAACGTTGTTACTTTTCAGACCTTACTTAAATATGGAATATTACGATGTCTAGAAATTGCCGCAAAATGCTTAAAAGTATTTAGTTTTTAGGGGAAGAGAATAAGAATAAGGAAGGGGAGCAAAAATGTTAATGATTAATTCTGGGTAATAGGGCTCATTTTATTATTCTCTCTGCTTTTGTGATTGAAATTTCTCATAATAAAAATCTTTAACAGGTTATACCAAAAAAAAAACAAGGGAAGTACAAATTATTTTCATCTAATGCTTCCTTCAAAATCTTTAATTTTACCACATTATTAAAATAAGTACCACCTTCTATTAAAGTAACTAACATACTCTTCAAAATGTGAAGAACACAAAAGACAAAGACAGAATGAAGACTGTTCCAGATTAAAGAGTAAAGGGACATAACAACTAAACATAAGATGTAATTCTGAGATGTCCCATGGACCAGATTTTTTTTTCTTTTTTGTGACAAAACTGGATAATTGCCAATTTTATGGTAATACATACTGATGTATTCAGAGGTAAAGGGGCATTACATCTCCAACTTGCTCTCAAATGATTCAGAAAAAATACCATGTGTACATAGAGAGAAAATGATAAAGCAAACGTAAAAAACATTAATAACTAGGGCATCTGGGTTTAGGGTCCTATTCCTGTAACTGTCCTATAAGGCCTGAATTATTTCAGAATTTTTTTTAAAAGTATAAAACACAGTGGCAGCACTCGGAAGCTCTGAAGAGAAACAGCACGGATTTTTTTTCTGTCTATTAAATTAAAATGAATATTAAGAGCTAAATAACTGGAGTACTTCATAGTGCTTTTTCAGATCCCATTCCATGGGGGATTATTTTTGTACTTCTCATTTTAGCAGCAAAATTTGAGTGTAATCATAAACATTGTCTTTAGAGACTAACATTTACTTTTATAAACATTTGCGACACTGTAGTTGAAAATCCAAATAGGAAGCCTCAGTTTGATGAGTCTATACACTCAAATTACTTTCTAATAGAATGAACAGGTGACCATTAACTAGATTTTTTTTTTAACCTAAAAAAAAAAAAGAAAGCGGCACTGAGGCTGTGTTGCACAGAGGGGTATGTCTGTGCTAAAAGTCAGACAGGCATGAATATCAATCTAGGCTTTGCCACTTAAATAGCCGTGACCCTGATGACTCGATCAATCCTCAGAACCTCCACTTTCTCACAAAGGATACAACCATATCAATATCTCCTCTTGCAAGACTGCTGTGGATGTTCATTTAAATCAGGAACATATGTAAAATAGGGCTCTATGGTACAAAAGAGTCATTCAATATTTATTTGTCAAGATAACTAAAGAAAAAGAATAAGTTTTGCTGCCAAGAAAACCCCTCCCAATAGAATGTATAATATTAACATTTCAACACCACTGTATTTTTTCTCCATGTTGTTGCTGATACTAACGAACATATCCTCTGTCTAGTAACTTACTTATACAAAAAATATTTATTAAGGGCCTACTATGAGCTAGGTACTGTTCTAGGTACCAGGATGTGAGAGCTGAAAACAACAAAGACCAAGGTGCCCTCATGAATCTTATGTTCTATAAGCCAACATTAAACAGTAAATACCCAAACAACATCAGCTTATGGGAGGGGATAAATTTAAGTATTAATTATGGTTTTATTGCATCAAAGACCGGATCTTTGCCCTCCCAAATAGTCTCTGAACTACTTTAATAATAAACCTCCTTTCTGCTAAAGAAGCCAGAGTCGGTTCTATTACTTCAACTAACAGGTATGCCTGTGTCTTGTAACTGAGAAAGCCTCTTTTCCTTTGACCTCAGATAAAAGAAGCAAATTAGATACATCAGAACCCAACATATACCATATACAAAAAAATTCAACCCTAAGATAAGTATGAGATTATTTTTGTGTGTTGTATATTTTGCTATGGTTACCAAGGCGTGGTTAGCATTTTGAATTTTTCTTCTTAGAATAATACAATGATCTGAATCTAAAATCTTTCATAAGGTGCAACTTTCCAACCAATGATAAAAAAAAACAGGAAGTGAATATTGAATAGAACCAGACTTTGAGTTCCCTTCAGTATTATCTACTCTGCTGTCATCTAGCCTGATTAACAACATTAAACTTTTCACCATCCTATCCTAATTTAAAGTTACTAACATTTTCACTTCTGTTTGAATAAAACATATTTCCTACCAAACTAGAAATTTTGACATATACTCAAATATTTTAAGTCCTAAGAGGAAGACAGCTAAAATACAGGAATTGAGTAGCAAAGCAACTTACAAAAGCAGAAATGAAAACAGATGTTAAACTTCTTTGAAACAAATTTTTACTAACAGCCTCAACCAAAGCTATTTCAGTCAAGTAACTAGAAATATTCTACCTAGTCAAAAGATCTCAAGCTTCATAGGTCATCGGCTCCTCAAGGGTGTGCACCAACTCTTTTCAAGGTTCTGTTTACCACCCAGCACCATGCATGGTGTGGGATTTCGAAACAGGTGATAAGCTCTGTAAAAGCTTGGTTTAGGTCAGTGGCCCTCCATCAGGGGTAATCTTGAGCCCCAAATGTCATCTGGCACTATCTGGAGACGTTTTAGCTGTCATGACTGGGCTGGGGTGCTACAGGCATCTGGGGCAGAGGCCAGGTGTGTTACTCAACATCCCACGATGCAAAGGACAGTCCCCCACGGCAAAGAACTGTGTGGCCAAAAGCGCCAGCTGAGGCTGAGAAAACTCTGGTTTAGGGTAACTGTATCGCTGCCCTTCACATTCAAATATAAAATCACTGATCGTGTGGCTTTACATACCTTCTGATGACAGCTTACAAAGTCTTTCAAACAAGATACAGTACATTAAATCCGTTCCCTGGAAAGATGCTCTGGCCACTGAAACTGTCAATGAAATCCCTGCAGTGCAAAAAACCTGAGTCTCCTTTCACAATCAACCAGCAATCTCCAAGCGTAAGAAACTCGCCATTTATGCCACTTAATTTGATTCGGAAGACACTGGGCTGATCATTTCTAATCATTCCTTAGACAATGTCAAATGCACAAGTGAAGTAACAGAAGCCACTTCCTTTCCTTATGCATCTTCTAATATCATCATGATTTTTCTTTCACCACTTTACAGAAAATGGTGCTCAAGGTTTCTGAGCCTGCTTCCTCAAAGAAGACGACAGTTCTCACCGTACAGAGGGTTACAGTGACATCAGTGTGTGGGCATAGTGCCTGGACAGGCATGGCGTGTGCTGATTCCTGATGCATGACATCAGACACACAGCACTAGACACCCGGAAACTAAACTGATGGGAAGTTTGAGAACTTTCTGGTTAAGAAAAGAGCTATTCTGAGAATATAAGAATGAATGGATTATATGTTTTCCTTTAGGTAAGATCCTGGGAATGATTTGATAAATCTACAACATTTCAATCCTTTAAACATATCATTGAACACAAATTTGAAATTCATTTTTTACATTTTTCTTGTAACAGCTTTGAGGTGACTTACAAAAAAATAAAAGAAGAAGGAAGAGAAAAGAAAAGAAAGGAAAGGGCATTCGGGACTTCCCTGGTGGTCCAGTGGGTAAGACTCCATGTTCCCAATGCAGGGGGCCCAGGTTTTATCCCTGGTGGGGAACTAGATCCCGCATGCTGCAACTAAGAAGCCCGCATGCTGCAAGGAAGATCCCGTGTGCCGCAACTAAGTCCCAGCGCAGCAAAAATAAATAAATAAAATATAATTTAAAAAAAAAAAAAGAAGAAGAAAGGAAAGGGCATTAGTACAAAAGAAAAATTGAAGTAACTAGCATGTGGCAGATCAAAATTTCCGTCGCAGCCAGGTCTCTCTGGTGTTTAAGAACCCTCTTTTCACTGCACCATGCCGTCTCCCAGATGCTCCACACTGAGGGAGCTTTAATAAAAGAAAGTAAGATTTTGTTCCTAAAAGCACTAAGTTGAGAGAGGGGTCAATTAGGTAAACAATTACAAAACCAAGTAATAAATATTATACGTAACTTGTAAGCATAAAGTCATCTGTGAGCACAGAGGAAGGCGTGATCACTTCTGGCTGGGGTAGGGTTTCATAGAGCAGAGATGTCCAAGGTGAGCCTTGAAGGTCAAGCAGAATTTTGCCAGCCAAAGGGGAGAAATGATGTTGTGCTCAGAACCATCTGATTTATTAATAAATTGATTCAGAGACGTGAAATGACAAGGGGTGACAGATGGTGGTAAATAATGTGATTAGGCTGGTGTGAGGAGCACAAGTGGGGAATGAGAGTAAACGAGGCTGGAAAGGTTGGTGGGAACTCAACTCTGAGGTGTCTCACTAACAAGTTAAACTTTACAAAACAGCAGTAGGAAGTCACAGCTTTATGAAGGTGTAAAGGAATAAGATAAGATCTTTTTGGAGATAAAATTACAGAGGTGGGGGGACAGTGCAGATGATAGCTTTGAGTTGGTGACAGGAAGAACAGCTGGGAGGCTACTGCAATAGTCCAAACAAAAGGAGATGAACTGGAATCCAAAGACCAATGGCTTTTCATTCATTTATTTACTCTATCTGCCCACCCGCCATCCGTTCACCCATCCAACCACCCACCCATCCAACACAGTGCCGCCTATGTGGGAGCCACTATGCTGAGGCACGATCAGTGGGTAAGACTGGTACGGTCTCCCGCTTGCACAGAGCTTACATGCTAGTGTAGGAGACAGATATTAAATGGTCTATTACACAATTATTTAATCTCTGCGGTGACAAGTGTTACGAGAAATATTCTAAGAAAGCGCATCACAAGAGACTGTGACCTAATTGCAAGGTGGGGATGGTCAAAGAAAGCTTCTTTGAGAAGTGTCGTTTAAGCCCGTCCTGAAGCCCTGGAGTCCAGGCTATTTACTATCTCACACCTCTCATTCTAAATAAAGATTTGAGAAACTTCTCTTTCATTAGTCAACTTCGCTTTTGTGCAGTCACATTAAAGTACTTACTTCCTAAAATCCCTGGTAGGTTTAACCAAACCAGTAGGTATTGCTGGGAGGGGAGAGGAGGACTGAGGCTAAACGGAGCAGGGTGGGCAGAAGCTAAAAGAGAAGAGAAGGGGAAAGAGGAGAAAGTGGGGATTGTGGGAAAAGGAGTGGGGAGATAACAGGGCTCAAGCTCCAAAGGCTTTAGCTGCACAACAGCAGACTTTATAAAGAGGGACTCATTAAGGAAAGAATGTCTACATCTTTGCTGTGACCAACACTCAGAAACATAATCCTCTGCAGACTGATAAACATGATGAACTAGCAGCCTGTCAACTTCCATTGCTTTATCTTGATTACGAGGCATTCTATTTTTAGAGTGGAGTAATTTAGGTCAAAGTTCCAACTGACTTATATGTCAAGATTGGCAGATTTCTTAGTCTCTCTGAGAATCAGTTTTCTTACCAATAAAATGAGATAATCATACCAATTTCACAAAGTACTTTCTAAAATGGGAATCAAAGGAGATAAGATATTTAAAATATCTATTAGTTCAACTCATCTAACTAATCTAAACACATTAATGTGATCACTTCAAATCCGGAGGCCCTGGCAGCTCTATCTTTGAGAAATATCACTTTACTTCTAAAGTAAAGGCACTGGACATTATTCAAGCTGTGATGATTATTTACGTGTTGAATATTTAGCCCAAGTTCAAACCAGAGGGACAAGTAACTTACAAAGCTAACTGTCACTTATTGTTAACTCTGCCCACAATACCCACTTCCCTTAAAATATCCCAACGGTTGATGTTCAAGATGCCCACAGATGATTATAGGTGTGCTGCTACTCTCCAATTGGCCCTCAGCTGGAGAGAACTCAATCCCTTAGCACTTTTGAGATTAAAAGTTAACACTACCTCTTGGTACCAACTGTTACTACAGTAACAGTGGGGTCCAAATGAAAGTCTCATTTAGAGCAACAAAATTAAGAAAGAATTACATTAAATATCTATGACTGATTTTTTAAAATAGGTCTAAATAACCAAGTCTGTCCACCAAATAAATATGGTAGCACCGTAATATCTGTTTCTTAGCCTCCTGAATTGGCTGTGTCCAGTCCTAAAAAGTTTTATCCTTTGCAATGTCATGAGGCAGAATTAGACCTATGTCAAACATATAATGTGATCATCAAGGACATCAGGAAAGGTCCCTCTATGATAAGACTAACAGGAGATTTATCCTGCTGGAAACTGGGTATTTGCAAAAGTGAGAAGAACAATAAATTCCTGTAGACAGATCCTGAGACTGAGCAGGCCCCTCCCTGCTCCTTTCCCACCAGCACTCCAGCAGATTCCAAGTGACCGGTGTGGAGATGCCTAAAACACAATTTGCAAAGAAATAGAGAACGAGCCTTGAAAAGATGCTCACAGCTGTTGGGATTGGGTGAGAACAGTAGAGTAGTAACTAACTTGGCAAACCTGAGAAAACTAAATACTAAAGCAGCCATGGTGAAATCTGAGATGCAAACTGATTAACACCCAAGCTTCCCAAGGGCTGCAGGATCAGTGGCACCGAGTTTTTCCAGAACTGCGAAGAGGCAGTCAGGGCACTGATCCCCTCCCAGCACTCTGTCCACCTGCTGACTGCCCCTCTCCGTCCCGGCAGACAACTCGGGGTGGGGTTATTATCTAGAAATGGTAACAAGGAGGGCCTTGCGACTAGGGGACTCCTATGCACGGTTGAGAATACAAATACAATACTGGAAATCAAAGTTTATGTATGAAATGTTGAGACTCCCAGACCTACACCCTACAGGTAGTAGGCTGAAGAGCATGCCCTGAGGAATCTGACAGTTCATGAGGGAAAAAAAGGCATATATTTATAGACCCTGATATTGCGAGTTCACAGTGGAACATCCCAACGAGGGGACCCTACCATGAAGTCCATAAGGGTCATTCAGCCCCTCGCACACAATCCATTTTTTCAATCAGCTTTTTTAGAAACTGGCTCTTAAATATAAACAGGTAACCAAAGGCTCAGCGATATTTAAGGGAAGCCCCTAACAGCAAAAGCAGAAAACAAGGAGGAAAAAAGGAACTCAGAAGAAACAAACTGTGCAGGGAAATGAAAACCCTGAGGCAGAGGGAGGATTATCCTTAATATCATAAAAGATACAAGAAAAAAGACTACATCTATGAAACAAAAACAGGATGCCAGCAAAAATGAATATTAAAAAAGTAAAAAAGAACTAATGGAAATTAAAACTAGAATAGCAAAAATATTTAAAAGGTACTCAATAGATGAAAAGGTACTTAATGTCATTAGTCATAAAGGAAATACAAACTAAAACCACAATAATATATCACTACACATCCACTAGAATGACTGAAATGAAAAGGACTGCTAACTCTCTTGGTACACCTGCGCTGGGAGAATCAGCTGTCAGGTCACGTAGACACTCAGGCAGCTTCGTGGTGAGGAACTGAGGCTTCCTGCCAACAGCCATGTGAGTGCGCTACACTGGAAGAGGGTCTTCCAGTCGAGTCAGGCCTCCAAACCACCATGGTCCCTGCTGGCATTCTGACTCCAACCACATGACAGACTCAGGGCCAGGGTCACCCGGCTAAGCTGCTCCCAAACTCCTGACCCACAGGGAAACTGGCAGCATCTGCCAAAGCTAAACATATGTATCCCTTACAATTTAGCTTTCAACTCCTAGGTGTACACCCAAGAGAAATGTATACATACACACAACAAAAGACAGACATGTTCAAGGGTGTTCACAGCAACAGTGTCTATAATCATCCCAAATCAGAAACAATACCAATGTCCATCAACAATAGGATGAATAAACAGCAGTAATTCATACAACAAAACACACTCTACAAGGATAAATAAAGCACGAACTACTGCAAAGTACAGCAACATCAAGATGATATTGAGAGAAAGGCACTAGGTATAGCAGTCCACATTTCTACTTATATAGAGGTCAAAGCCAGACAAAATTAGAACAGGGCTAAAAGTCAGGACAGACCTCGGGGAGGAAGTAGTGACTGGGAGGCAGCACACGTGCATCTTTTAGGAGGCAGGTGATGTTCTATTTTTCCATCTGGATAGTGTTTAGAAGGGTGTCACTTTGTAAAAATTCAGTAGGCTCCAAACTTAGGATATGTACACTTTTCCATGTACATATTGTACTTCAATAAAAGTTTATATTAAAATGATAATTAGAATTAGAAGACAGAGCCCAAGACATCTCCTAGCAAGGAGAACAAAAAGACAGAAAGAAAAAGGAGAGAAGAGAAAAAAAAAGATTAAAACTAGACTCGTCCAAGAGGCTGAACACCCGGATAGTACGATTTTTCAGAAAGAGAGAACCAAGAAAATAGAAGGGAAATAATCAAAATAATTCAGGAAAAATTCAAAACGAGAATGTCTGACTTCCCTGATTGACAGGGTCCACCAGGTGTAGAACCAAAAGAGATGAAAGCACCTCATCACAAACTGTCACAAAGTATTAATAAGCAGATCTCCACTCAATCTGTCAACAGCAACACTGCAAGGTTGGTACTGGTGACAAGAGGTAGCATTCCCTCACCTATTTCTTCCTTTACATCCTCCCTTCCCCACTCAGACAAATGACCATATTAAAAAACCTGCTTCCTCTCAATATTGTTTCTTTCTAAGAGTTTGAAGGTGAATCCCCAACTAGCTTGCATGCCTGATGGGATGTCAGCAAACAGGAATGGGTAACAAACGGGCTCTGTGGTGACTGGGTTTTCTATCCTGCGGGGGCTCACTGCCCCAGGGATCTGCTCTGACATTGCCAAAATGTTTAATACGCCTCAGGGGAGCACAAGTTCAGAGGCCAAACTAACTAGGCATCCTTAGAATACAATCACAACGAAAGAGAAAGAACAAACTGAACAATATTACTAATGAAAGCAGAATTTTTATAATAGATGAACCCCAAGTTATAATATGTACTAATATCTATACTAATATAAGAGAAAATATTAAAAATATGAAATCAGACTACGTGGAAACATTAAATATGAAAAACTTAACAGATGGGACAAATACAGGTGAAGAACAAATTACCAAGCTAGAAAAATAAACTAAGGGATCCTACCAGAAGTCAGCACAAGAGGCTGAACAGGGAGAAGACATGGAGGTAACACGTTTAAAAAAACCATAAGTCATTTTAAGAAGGCACACAGGTGGGAGGGAGGGAGACGCAAGAGGGAAGAGATATGGGAACATATGTATATGTATAACTGATTCACTTTGTTATAAAGCAGAAACTAACACACCATTGTAAAGCAATTATACCCCAATAAAGATGTTAAAAAAAAGAAGGCACACATATTTCAACTAAAGGTCTCTTAGCTATACAGTTGAGATAAAAATAACGTACACGTAGACACATTATGGTGATATTTAAGAAAGACAAGGGGAAATTCTAAAAACTTCCAAAGGCAAAGAATAAACAATTGACAAAGCGATAAGATCAACCTCAAATTTCTCAAAAGACACGGGATTCAATAAGGTAGTACAGTGATACTATTAAAAATATTGAAGAAAGAGAACTTCAACCTAGAAATTTTGTATATCCAACTTATTTAAAAGTGATAGCAAACGAAAAAATATCTTTATGTATACAAGGACTCAAAGCTTTGCCACACACTGTGAAAATACTCGTGGAAAGAGTACTCCACATGTAAACTGATACAGCCACTATGGAGAACAGTATCGAGGTTCCTAAAAATACTAAACATAGAATTACCATATGACCCAGCAATCCCACCACTGGGCATATACCCAGAGAAAACCATAATTCAAAAAGACACATGCACCCCCATGTTCATTGCAGCACTATTTACAATAGCCAGGTCATGGAAGCAACCTAAATGCCCACTGACAGATGAATGGATAAGGAAGATGTGGTACATATATACAATGGAATATTACTCAGCCATAAAAAGGAACGAAATTGGGTCATTTGTAGTGAGGTGCATGGACCTAGAGTCTGTCATACAGAGTAAAGTAAGTCAGAAAGAGAAAAACAAATATCATATATTAACGCATATATGTGGAATCTAGAAAAATGGTACGGATGAACCTGTTTGCAAGGCAGAAGTAGAGACACAGATGTAGAGAACAAACGTATGGACACCAAGGGGGGAAAGCGGGGGGCAGGGGGAGGGTGGGATGAATTGGGAGATTGGGATTGACATATATACACTAACATGTACAAAATAGATAACTAGTAAGAACCTGCTATCTAAAAGTAAATAAATTTAAAAAAAAAAAGAAAAGAAAGAGTACCCCACTAAGAATTAAGAGGGAACTACAGAAAGCTGAAGTTAAGGGTGATCAAAAAGGAGAAATAGACAAATCCACAAGTGGAGTTCAAGTAGTCAACGTTCCTTGTTCTGTAACTAACAAAACAAGTGGACAGAAAACCACTCAGGATACAGAAAACATAAAAAGACACATCAACCAACATGACCTAATTGACTTTCATAGAACACACTACCCAACAACATCAGAATACACACACATTTTTTTTTTTTTTGCGGTACGCGGGCCTCTCACTGTTGTGGCCTCTCCCATTGCGGAGCACAGGCTCCGGACGCGCAGACTCAGCAGCCATGGCTCACGGGCCCAGCCGTTCCGCGGCATGTGGGATCTTCCCGGACCGGGGCACGAACCCCGTGTCCCCTGCATCAGCAGGCGGACTCTCAACCACTGCGCCACCAGGGAAGCCCAGAATACACACACTTTTTAAGTGCATTTGGAATATTCAGCAAGGTAGACCAAGAAACAAACTTCAACAAACTTAAAAGAATTGGAATCGTACAAAGTAGGTTTTCTGACTACACAGAATTAAATTAGCATTCAATACCAGAAATGTATTTGGAAAATCCTGGAAATTAAAAACTTTTTTGAATACTCCATGAATTAAAGAAGAAGTCATACGGGATGTTGGAAAATTTTTTTAATTGAATGAAAATAAAAACAACATAAAACTTGTGGGATGCAGCTAAAGCAGTGCATAAAGAGAACTGTAAAGTATTGAATACATCTAATATTGAATATTAGAAAAGCAAGGTCTAAATCAATGGTCTAGACTTCTGTTTTAAGAAAGTAGATAAAGAGGATCAAATTAACTCAAAGCAAGCAGAAGGAAGGAAATAATGATAGAAGCAAAAATCTATGACACTGAAAAGTGAAAGTTGAGAAGAATCACTGAAACTGTTTTTTGTTTTCTTGTAAAGACTATTCTTTCTAGCGCAGTTTTAGGTTCACAGCAAAATTGAAAGGAAGGCACAGCGATATGCCACACACATGCATAGCCTCTGCATTATCATTTGTTAAAAACTGATGGACCTATACTGACATAAAATTATCATTCAGTTCGTAATTTACATTATGGGTCACTCTTGGCAGACATTCTATAAGCTTAGACAAATGTGTAATAACATATGTCCACCACTTTGGTATTGTATAGAGTACTTCCACTGACCTAAAAATCCTCTGTGTTCTCCCTAATCATTCCTCCCTTCCCCTTAACCCCTGACAACCACTGATCTTTTTACTGTTCTCATAGTTTTGACTTTCCCCAGAATGTTATATATTTGGAATCATACAGCATGTAGCCTTTTCCGACTGCTTTCTTTCACTTAGTGATATACATTAAGGGTCCTCCATGTCTTTTCATGGCTTGTTTATTTCTTGTTAGCATTGAATAATTCCATTGTCTGGATGTACTACAGTTTGTCCATTCACCTATTCTAGGACATCTTGGTTGCTTCCAAGTTTTTGTAATTATAAGTAAACCTACAAAAAAATCCGTGTGTGTATAAACATCTGTGTGTATATAAACATCCGCATAGTTCTTCTGACTTGTTAATATGTAAAAGAAACTGAATTCATAGAGGAATAAAACAAAAACAAAAACACGTACCAAAAAAGAAAGCTCCAGGCCCAGATGGCTTCACTGGCAAAATCTACGAAATATTTAGGAAAAAAATTATACTTATCCTACACAAACACTTCAAGAAAATGCACAGAAGGCAACATGTCCCAGACCAGCACTAACTTCATACCAAAACCAGACAAAGATATTACAAGAAAATTACAGACCGATGTTACACATGAATATACACACAAAAATTCTCAACAAAATATTAGCAAATCAAATCTAAAAATATATAAAAGGTATAATACATCAAGTGGAGTTTATCACAGGAATGTAAGGTTGGTTCAACGTTCAAAAATAAATGTAATTCTCCATAAAGCAGTCTAAATAAGAAAAACCATAGACCATATCAACAGATGCAAAACAATTTTGACAAAATTCAGTCTATTCAAGGTAAAGAACTCTAGGCAAACTATAAACTAAAAGAGACTTCCTCAAACTGATAAAGAGTATCTAGGAAATATCTCTGCTCACATGGTTAATGATGAACGAATGTTTTCCCCCTAAGATCTGGAATAAGACAAGGATGTCAACCCTCTCTACCTAATCAACATCATACTGGATTGTCTTTGTCAGTGGAATAAGGCAAGAAAATGAATAAAAGGCTTACAGATTGGAAAGGAAGAAACAAAAATGTCTATTCTCAGACAACGTGAATATCTACAGAGAAAATCCTAAAGGATCTCCAAAAAAAACAGCTACTAGAACAGCTCTGTGAGAAAGTAGAATGCTGGGTACAAAGGCTTGAAAAGAGAGTAGGAAATGGGGAGTTACTGTTTAATGGGTGTAGTTTCAGTTTTGCAAGATGAAAAAGTTATGAAGATCTGTTGAACAACAATGTGAATATATTTAACAAGACTTAACTGCACACTTAAATGGTTAAGATGATAAATTTTATATTATGTGGGTTTTACCACAATTAAAAAAAAAGCAATAGAAAGCCAGGTTTCTGTTTTAAGCATGGCCATGACTTGGTCATATTTGAATTGTAAAATGATCATTTTTGCTGCCTTTGACCCACTGATGTAGTGAAATACATGATATATGCTA
The DNA here is from genome assembly GCF_964270905.1 of Leucopleurus acutus. Taxonomy (NCBI): domain Eukaryota; kingdom Metazoa; phylum Chordata; class Mammalia; order Artiodactyla; family Delphinidae; genus Leucopleurus; species Leucopleurus acutus. The sequence goes on along the minus strand of NC_139160.1, from coordinate 67,608,348 downwards.
ATAGGTATCGATATCTTTACATTGAACTATATATCAGTATTCCTGGAATAAATCTTACTTGAAAAAAAGAATCAATTGTATTTCTATATACTAGCAAGGAACCATTGAAAAATTTTTAAAATTTAAATAACATTTGCCGGGACTTCCCTGGTGGCACAGTGGTTAAGAATCCACCTGTCAATGCAGGGGGCACAGGTTAGAGCCCTGGTACGGGAAGATCCCATGTGCCGCGGAGCAACTAAGCCCGTGTGCCACAACTACTGAGCCTGTGTTCTAGAGCCCATGAGCCACAACTACTGAGCCTGTGTGCTGCAACTACTGAAGCCCGCACGCCTAGAGCCCGTGCTCCGCAACAAGAGAAGCCACCACAATGAGAAGCCCACACACTGCAACGAAGAGTGGCCCCCGCTCGCCGCAACTAGAGAAAGCCCACGCGTAGCAACGAAGACCCAACGCAGCCAAAAATAAATAAAATAAATTTAAAAAAAAAATAAGTTCACAATGAAAAATCACAAACTACAAGATGCAATAACAGAATGCCCTAAGGGAGAATTTGGTAATATGAGAACTACAAGTACCAGAACAATGTGTAAATGGGCAAAACGATTACATGCTTTTTTACACGAATAGGAACCATAATAAAAAAAAAACCCAGTATAGCCCAATATGCCTCCATCTCCCAAAGAATCATGAATGGCTCCCTATTGCTCGCCGAGTAAAAGCTAAAGCTGGTACAAAGGCCTGTAAAGCCTGGTGACCTCTCCTACCTACCCCGACTTCACCTCCTACTATCCCCTCCCCCCACCTATTCTGCTCCAGCTACACAGTTGCCTGAGTCAGGCCTCCAGCTGAGGGCCTTTGCGCTGGTAGTTCCCTACACCTGGAATACAACGCCCCCCACGCCCCGACCGCCCCCCGCCCCAGATCACATGGCCCTCCCCTTGAGTCCTCGTTCACATGTCACCCACTCACCGAGGCCTTTCCTGACCACACTGTTTGAAACTGCGACCCTGCTTGCACCCTGGTATTCCCTTTCCCGCTGCTGGCTGACAGGTGGAATTGTTTTTACACAGCATATATCATCACCCGTCATACTATATATTATACTATATTGTTTACTGCATTCTATCCCCGATTATAATGCAGAGTCAATGAGAAAGACTGTCTGTTTTGATCAGTGTAGGAACCTCAGAGCCCGGAACACATACTGTCTACCACAAAGCAGGTTCTCAATAAATGTGTTGAATGAAGAAATGGGGAAATCAGAGGAAGCTGATCATTCTTCCAAGAGATGAGGTAGAATTCTCTCATTCATTCATGCATATATACATGCACGCTCAAACACTACTAAGTGTTACCTTATAATACAAGGGAGTGTCAAGGTATTCCTTTCCTTACTGTGGAAATTACTCCTTCATTTCCTAAAAAAACGACTAAAACTGACTTTTCAAAAAATAACTTAGATAAAACATTAGAACATTTTCTAAGTTATTAAAAGTACACAGACAATATAGTAAAAATCACAGTTCAGCTTCCTGTTCCTTATTTTTATCCTTCCTTGGAAGGCTATTATGTCCACACCATCAACCATCAATTTCTAAATATATATAGAAACTATATAGTTTGTCTTAGGGCAAACTCTTATCTCCTACTTCCTCAGTTTATGGGCTTTGAAAATATTCTATTTGTTGCCGATACCTATACCCTTAGATATTGTATAAAAATGCTAGAAGTAGGGATTAAAATCTACCACTCCATTCTGTGCCCAAGAATCAGCTAAGGTACATTATTTGGGAAAATAAAAGTTGATGACTATAACATGGTATTATATTATCACCTCTGTTAAATTCCAAGCGTTTTCTTATTAACTTTTACATACATGTGCATTCTGGTAAAAATATAGCTTGTGCCTCATATAAGACTTCAGAGAAACAAAACATAAAACAATATTACTGTATCCCTTTGACAAAAATCTCTGCTCATAATTCTCTTTGGTTAGTCCAGACAACAGTATTTTTTTTTCTTACGATTAGCATTGGGACCAAGTAGGGTATTACTTCATCTTGCATAATTATAAATTTGAAATTGTGCTATATTGAGCGCACTCATAATCAGAACCTAAAATTATTCTTAGGTTTTTTCTCCCGTTGCGGAGCACAGGCTCCGGACGCGCAGGCTCAGCGGCCATGGCTCACGGGCCCAGCCGCTCCGCGGCATGTGGGATCTTCCCGGACCAGGGCACGAACCCGTGTCCCCTGCATCGGCAGGCGGACTCTCAACCACTGTGCCACCAGGGAAACCCTATTCTTACGTTTTTATCATAGGATTTTCACAATTGTTATACCAATGGTGTCTGAAATAATTTGCCATGTAATTTAGGAATAAATAAACACACATATACAATACCCATTTTAAATTCTAACTATTGTATATATGCTCTAAAGACACTCACAGGGTATCCAAACTGTTCAAGCTGTTTGTATAAACCACAATATCTCTCTAGTATTTTTTGATTACAAAACTATTTCACCATTTGAGCCCCATTTAATAACTTTCAGAGTAAATTTAGTTTTTATCAAATTCTGCCTAACACTGCCATCTAATGGTTCACCACGTGACTGCAGGCAAAGCCAATTAAACTGCTGATGGGCTCACTCAGAAAGGGAAAAATATCCTTAACATGGAAGCTTAAACAGTTCATATTAAAGTTCTATAAGAATTGTTAGTAATATATGAAAAATAGAAATTATTTTGGATACTTTATTTTACAAATGTTTCAAAGATGTCACCCTCTCTACGAACTCATTATTTAGGTCTAGTCATTTTAACCCTAAATTTTAATTTTGTCAAGATTTTTTCATTCTGTTTCTCTTTAATTTTAAGTATTTATAAAGTATTTTCTGGAAGTACATATACTTCAAAAATTTAAAAATATTCTTTGTTCATAAGCAAAAGCAATCATTTAGATTATATAGGAAAAACACCTCCTCGTTTTACAAATAGTTTATTTCACTAGTATAATAATCTACTACAGTGAATTATGTTCTTGTTATTTTATATTTATTGAGTATAATTGACATGAAAGATTATATTAGTTTCAGGTGTACACCAGAATGATTCAATACTTGTATATATTGCAAAATGATCACCACAATAAGTCTAATTAACATCTATCACCATACAAAGTTACAAAACTGTTTTTTCTTGTGATAAAACTTTTTCTTTAACTAGATTACCAGTTTATTATAAAAGGATATAACTCAGGACCAGCCAGATGGAAGAGGTGCATAGGGCAAGATATAGGGAAAGGACATGGAGCTTCCATGCTCTCTCCAAGTGAGTCACTCTCGACCCTCCCTGAATCTCCGTGTGTTCACCAACCCTAAAACTCCTGATGAGAACTTTTAAGATCTATTCTCTCAGTAACTTTCAAATATGCAATACGGTATTATGAACTACAGCCACTATGCTGTATGTTAGATCCTCAGGAGTTATTTATTTTTATTTTATACCTTTTGACCCCCCTTCACCCATTTTGCCACCCACCTCCCACCTCTGTCAATCTATCCTCTATATCTATGAGCTTTTTTAAGATTTCACATATAAGTGAGATCATACAGCATTTGTCTTTCTCTGTCTTATTTCACTTAGCATAATGCCCTCAAGGTCTGTCCACGTTGCTGCAAATGACAGGATTTCCTTTTTATATAGCCGAATAAATATTCCGGGGGGGGTGTGTGTGTGTGTGTACACGCACCATATTTTTTAAATCTATTCATCCACTAATGAACACTTATGTCTTTGTTATTTAGAGAATAGGAGAACAAGGTTGCTATACCACTGCTGGGCTGCACAGAACTTCCTGGGAAACACTGTCCCTCTGCTAGACTCCTATTAATGTCTCTAGTTCTCTAAGCCTACCAGCGAATCCCACAGTAAGGAAGAGCATACGAGCAGAGATGCTCACAGTTTCAAGGGCTTTCACGGAGATTTCACTCCTGCCATCTGCCCAATGTGTATTTCCTGGACATCCCTGCCTGGTGCTTTTCCAGCCACTGCTTGAGTATCTTCAGTGTCCGCAAGTCAGCACCTCCCAAGGGAATCACTTTGCCTCAAGACAGTGAGTGCCTCTGAGTTACCGCTTACCAAGCCCAATAACCTCCTGCAGCATCTCTGAAGTCTTAATTCACCCTTGGCCATGCCCCACCCCCCCAATTTTTAACTCCTCTTTCATACTGCAGCCCCTTTCAACAGTTGAAGACTGTTCTCCTGCCCCATCGTCTCCTCTCCAGGATCAACACTGCCTGCTCTCTCAACTGTTCCTCACATGGCAGGTCTGCATCCCCTCCCTGTTCTGATGCGGACGAGGACCACCAGAGCCGTGCTTGTTGCCCTGTCATACTACCTGCAGCATCCATGAGCACATCAGTGTCAACTGGCAGTCACATCACAATGCCATCTCACAGGCTTCCCTTAGCTTTCCCAGACACACGACTACCGAAACAACAATCCTGCCGTTCAGTGACTCTGCAGTTGATTGTTTAGGCTAAAGAGAAAGACCTGATGTTCTCTCTCTTCAGTGTTTTATAGGTTGATCACAGAGCCCATAACTTGCTAAACCAGTTAATGTATTACAGCTCTTGGTCTTTGAAGGCGACTGCTAGCAGTTCCCCTCAGACCCATTCTCCCTTGTCTCCAGGGACTTGGCTCCCTCGCTAAAGCTAGTTTCCCAGCCTTCCCTATGATTAGGTGTGGCCACGTGACCAAGCTCCTGCCAATGGTGTATGGGCAGCAGTGACATTTACAACTTCCAAAGTACCTGGTGAAAGAGCAATCCCTTATCCTGGACTTCCCTTCTGATTCCTCCCTATTGCTAGAAATGGAAACCTTGGAGGGCACATGGTGAGGATAACAGAGCTGCCCTACCAGCTGGGTCCCAATGACTTCCTAGAACAGAGCCCACCTGCCCACCAGGGATGTTACAAAAGAGAAACAGACACCTGTGTTCTCTGAGCCACTGTGTTCCGGGGTTTCTTTGCTCTACTATTATTAAAATATCTCCCAAAGCATTTGTAATTTGCAAATTTCATTTGCAAACATGCTACATTTTCAAGGCAATCATTGATACATATTAATCAGGCCCAGCAGGGAATAAGAACACTACAGAAAGGTAAATGTTCTTTCATTTTCATATTATTGCAATAATAGAGACAAACAATTTCCAGAGCATAGGAAGGAAGCACTTGTAAGTGGAAGGCTCTGAAGTGAGCCAATTCTGGGATACAGCTTGTTTCTGTTCACCCTGCTTTACACCCTCCCGGATGAAGGAAAGGTGTTGAGGACTGGAGATAAATACTCTTCAGATTAAGTCACTGGGGAAAGTCTCTAAAGGACAAATGGATTTTACTGAGGAAAATCTATTCTACCCTATCTTAACATTTAAAATTTTAAAGCATTTCAATTCATCCTTATCATGAGAATATGATAAATGGGTGGACCTAAAACCATGCCCCAAAACTTCCTCACATCAAAGGAAACAAGCAGAGCAAGAAGGCAACCTATGGAGTAAGAGAAAATACTGGCAAATCACAGTATCTGATAAAGGGTCATTACCCAGAAAATATAAAGAACTCCTACGTGTTAACAACAACAACAAAAACTGATTTAAAAATGCGCAAAGGACCCGAATAGACACTTCTGTAAAGAAGATGTATAAATGGCCAAGAAGCACATGAAAACTCGCTCAATGTCAATAATCATCAGGGAAATGGAAATCAAAACCACAATGAGATACCATCTCAAACTCATTAGGATGGCTACTATCAAAACAAAAAACAGAAAAAAGTGTTGGCAAGGATGTGGAGAAACTGGAACCTTTGTGCACTGCTGCTGAGAATGTAAAATGGTACAGCTCTACGGAAAATAGTACAGTGGTTCCTTAAAAAATTAAAAATAGAATTACCACATGACTCAGCAATTCCACTTCTGGATATATACCCAAAAGAACTGAAGGAGGGTCTCAAAGAGATATCTGTACATCTATTAGCCACAATAGCCAAAAGGTGGAAGCAAGCCAAGTATCCATCAGCAGATGAATGGATAAATAAAATGTAATATATACATACAACTGAATATTATTCATCCTTAAAAAGGAAGGACGTTCTGACACATGCTACAACATGGACAGACCTTGAGGACATTATGCTAAGTGAAATAAGCCAATCACAAAAGACAAATATTGTACGATTCCACTTACATGAGGTATATAGGGTAGGTAAATTCACTGACAGAAAATAGAATGGTGGTTGCCAGGTGCTGGAGGGAGGGATGGGAGTTGTTCAACGAGTATGGAGTTTCAGTTTGGGAAGAGGAAAGAAGTTCTGGAGATTGGCTGCACAACAATGTGAATGTACTTCAAACACTACTGAACTGTACCTTAAAAATGGTTAAGACAGTAAATTTCATGTGTGTACATTTTACTACAATTAAAAAACATTTAAACCATATCAAATTTGTTCCAAGGCCACCTTTATGTTTAACTCTTAGTAGAACATCAGGCACAAATAACATTTAAAGTGGAATCTTCTCAAGGCCCTAGCCCAGGAATACACGGTCTTACAGAGGAAAACACTTTCCTAAAAACGACAGAATGCTTCCCATGAAGGCAGAAATGGTCTCTAAGCCAAAACGTTTTAGAGGAATAAGAATATGTCTACTATATAATTCTGCATAATACAGAAATATTGAGAAATTAACATTAAAATATATGTATTATCTTCTACCAATTAACAGCTTTTAAAACATTGATTTCAATCTCAACAAGACTTCAAATCGGGTCAAGGTGAAGAGCTCCACGACCCGCTGTCACCTGTAGGTGGCAGTAAAAGCACAGTGTTTATGTCAAAACAACCTTGGATGTCAATCAGTATGGAACAGTGGAAAACATACATGAGCTTACACATGAGTGTAAGTCCTCCTACATGAAATAAATTGTATTAACTTTCCTGATACATCAAATATTTATCTTGCCGAAATACCTTCACCCTAGGGCCTCTCCTCAACCAACTCTAATCTATCTCTTGTCTCACTCTTTTGCTTGATATTGTCTTTGTGATCATATCTATTTAGAAACATTAGGCGTTCATTTTGGGGGGACACCGTATAGTTTTCTTTCCTTTAGAAAAAGAAACACACAAACACTTGTCAAATCAAAAAGCCTATTTACTGAGGGTCTACTGTGTGCGAAGCACTATGCTAGGTGCTCTGATACATGTGAAGACAAATGCACCAGGTCCTTGTCAACAAGACAGACACAAAATATGAAGAATAATACATGAGAGTACGATCAAGGGATGAATAAAAACACAACTGTAAAAGAGAGAGCCATGGAAACCTCCAACTCCCAACTCTAAAAACCTAGGATTACTGATCCCCAAATAAAGAACTACATTAACATTAGAAGAATAAATCCTCCACTAGAGGCAAGGCTGAAGCCAAGGATCTATGTCCCTCCGTCCAAATGCACACCAGCAGGCTGCCCTGCAGGTCTCTGAGGGTGGTACTACCCACCCACTTCCTTCCCTTTTCTGTTAAGATACTATACAGATAGCACGGCTTGTTGATGGCAAGAGGCCATATGAGTTAAAAGCCATAAACTTCTCGTAAAGAATATCCATATGGGGCCTCCCTGGTGGCGCAGTGGTTGAGAGTCCGCCTGCCGATGCAGGGGACGCGGGTTCATGCCCCGGTCCGGGAAGATCCCACGTGCCGCGGAGCGGCTGGGCCCGTGAGCCATGGCCGCTGAGCCTGCGCCCACAGCGGGAGAGGCCGCTGTGAGCCCGTGAGCCATGGCCGCTGAGCCTGTGCTCCACAGCGGGAGAGGCCGCAACGGTGAGAGGTCCGGTCCGCGTACCGCAAAAAAAAAAAAAAAAAAGAATATCCATATGAAAAGCATTAGCAATAAGGAGATACCATGGTTGCAAAAATGCAACTGATTTGTCACTGGGGCTAGACTAATTTTTAAGCATAAGAGGGAGAGTTCTGGTAAACAACAATTCTGAGTAACGCAGATGAGTACAGATTTATTACCAAGGAAACAAAGAGCCCGCACAATTTTTATGTCTTCCTCTGCAGGCTGATTATAATGTCTCAAGGAGGTTCTCCACCACGAAGAACAACAGCTCTCCTGAGAGAGTGGCGGAGGGCAAGTGACAGAGTGGGCAGCCTTGCAGGCTTAGGAGCTGGGCAGCCCTGGACCCGGCCCATCCTCACAGCTGCACTTCCTGCTTGCCACTTACAAAAGTAATGGTTAAAGGAAAAAGGAAAAAGCAGATAGGAAAATTAGTTGGAACAATCTAACAGTCTACTAGAAATGTTTAAATGTCTAAAGAATAAAGAATATCAAATATGTTAAGAAGATTAAGTTGACTTAAAGATAAATTTTAAATAAGATTTAAAACATATACACTAAGGTAAACAACAAGGTCGTACTGTAGAGCACAGGGAACTATATTCAATATCCTGTAATAAACCACAATGGAAAAGAATATGAAAAAGAATATATATATATACATAATTGAATCACTTTGCTGTACACCAGAAACTGACATTGTAAATCAACTATACTTCAATTTAAAAATTTTTTTAAAATACACACTAAAGAAATCAACACAATAAAGGATATGAAAGGAAGGCAACGGCCAGGAATTAATGGGAACCCCACAGGGTTCCGGGTGCTCTGAGTTTCAAGTAGGACCCAAATATCAACAAACACATTCAAGGCTCCCTGCAATGAGGTCTGACTAAATGACTCCTGGACACATTTGGGGTTCCACCCAGAAGCTGTGAGGGCACAGAGGCCCAAGTACTATCCTACGTCTCTCATCTCCAGTCCTACAAAAATTCAAAAGGAGACAATGATAAAGTACTCACTGCAGTGGGAAGAGTTCCTTAGAACTGTATAATGCCAGAGGTGGGAAGCCCTTCGAGAAAGCCTCATCCAAATTCCCCTCTCTTCCAGCTGGGAAGAGTCATGATCAGAGAAAATTAACTAACTTTTAAAAACAATAACTCAGCTAATTAATGAGTAGCATAGACAGACCTCTTGCACTGTTACTCACTCCCAGTCTGAAAATTCCCAGGAAAAATATGCTGCATAGAAAAAAAGGGTATTTGAGGCAGGAGAGAACAATACAATGAGAACTAGTATTTGGTGTCTAAAACATGTACTTTGCACAAGCTATAAGAATGAGATGATTCACAGATAAGAAGAGATGATTCATAGATAAGAAGAGATGATTCACAGATGAGATGAGACTCAAGGTGTTTAAAAAAAATTACTCACGGAAACAGCTTAGAAGAAGCAGATAGCCTCAAACCCAGTTTTGCCAACTCAAAGCCTAAAGCTTTTTTAAAGAAACCTCTTTGATACAAAATGTAACACTCATACAGAAAAACCCAGCATGCTGGAAAAATCCACTTGCTTCTTTTCTCTTCTCCACCCTGCTCTGTTCCTGAGGCTGAGGGTACAGATTCCACCCAAAGGCTCAAGGGCCCCCTGGCTTCTGCTGAGTTCTGCTAGCGCCTCAGAGGACATCTAGGCAAGGAGGAGCCTGAGGCCAGGGTACTTACTCCCCTTGTTCCTTGTTACTTCACACTTACTGTTTCCAAGGCAGCTGACTCTCCAGGGGTGACCCCTCCAGGTTCTAGTAACCTCTCCCTTCCTTAACCTCTTTGGGCCTAAAGGTGGTGGGCACAACAAGGAAACGGTCCTGCCAAAGGTCCCCCTTTTGTCACTAGGTTCCATTCTTTTGTCATTAGATCTTTATACATAAGCCCTTGAATTATTCTAGTTTAAGTGTGCTATCTGTTTTCTATTGAGACCCTTATAGATACAAGGGCAAAACAAAAATAGACAGATTAGTGAATTATCACAGAACAAACACTAAAATAATTAGCATTCAGGTCAACAAACAGAACTTCCCAGCATCCTGGGAGCTCTCCCGTGTGCCCTACATATTACATGCTCCCACAACCCTATGCGCGAATCCCTAAACTCTTTATTTCAGTTTGGTCTGCTTTCTGAAATTCATATAAATGGAATCGTACAATATGAATTCCTTCACGTCTGGCTCTTTTCACTTAACACCATACGCACAAGATTCGCCTGTGTTGTTCCATGCGCCTTCTATGTGATTCATTTTGATTGTGAAAAGCAGTCAACTGCTTGTCGACACAACTGATCTATCCACTCTACAGTTGCAGAACATGTGGGTTGTCCCTAATTTGGAGCGATTAGAAATAATGCTACTGTGAACATTCTTATCTCTAACTCCTGGTGCACAGGAACACGCATTTCTACCTAGGAGTGGAATGTGAGTCATAGGGTGTATGCATCTTCATTTTAGTACTTAATATCCAACTGTTTTCCAAATTTAAGCTCCCACCAGCCAGGTGCAAGAGTTCCTGGTTGCTCTGTACCCTCACCAACACTTTTCTTTTTTTTTAAATAGATCTTTATTGGAGTATAATTGCTTCACAATACTGTGTTAGTTTCTGCTGCACAACAAAGTGAATCGGCCACATGCATACATATATCCCCATATCCCCTCCCTCTTGCGTCTCCCTCCCACCCTCCCTATCCCACCCCTCTAGGTCGTTGCAAAGCACCGAGCTGATCTCCCTGTGGTATACTGCTGCTTCCCATTAGCAATTTTACATTCGGTAGCGTACATGTGTCGATGTTACTCTCACTTTGCCCCAGCTTCCCCATTCCCCTCCGTGTCCTCAAGTCCATTCTCTACATCTATGTCTTTATTCCTGCCCTGCCACTATGTTCATTGGTACCATTTTGTTTTTTAGATTCCATATATATGTGTTAGCATATGGTATTTGTTTTTCTCTTTCTGACTTACTTCACTCTGTATGACAGACTCTAGGTCCATCCACCTCACTACAAATGACTCAGTTTCGTTTCTTTTTCTGGACAAGTAATATTCCAGTGCTGGCTGAGTATATATAATGGAATACTACTCAGCCAGCACTTCTTGTTGTTAGTCTTTTTCACTGTAGCCATTTTGGTGAGTGGGTAGTAACATCCTTATTATGGTTTTAATTTTCGCTTCCCAATTACTTATGAGGTCCAGTATACTTATACATGTTTATCAACCTTTTGGATATACTCATTTTTGAGTGCTTAAAAGTCTTTGGCTCACTGAATGGCAGAGATCTCCCTCCCAAAATTAAACTTACAGGCTGACAGATTCCAGTTACAAAATCTTTCCTTGGGAATATCAACTCATTAGTGAGAAACAGGGAAAGGAAAGGATGGTCTATTCCCTCAGAAGATTCTTTTGCTACAGATCAAATTACTATTCTGATTATTCTCTATTAAGTAGGACCAACTTCAACAAAATTTACTAAAACAAAGTACAATACCATAATACAGAAAGAGTACAACACAATCTCACAATCTGAGACTCCTGAGTAAATATCCCTGGGTTACACCATCCATACAACTATTGTGTCCTCAACATACTTTGCTGTTGGCATAATGATTAAATTCAGTGAAGCATGTAAAGCACTTAGACCTCTGCTTAATGCTTGTTCACCTCTGATAATACAGATAAGAGTAATAGCAGAGATAATAAAAAATCCTATGTAACTTTTTAAACCAACAAACTTCAACCTATAGTCATGTAGTTACTTTTTAGTATACAGATGCCTGATACTAAAATCCTCCATCACACACACCAGTATAAAAGTTTGGATTTAAGTAACTCAATAACACACCTCTCATTTCTTTACCAATCCTGACTCTCCACAATACCTTTCTCTTCTACGCTGCTACTTCACCATATTACTAGATATTTTCCCCTAGAAACTCATCTCCCTCTACATGTCTCCTTTAACTGTGAGACCAGAATCTGTAGGAGGTGGCCATGTACATCACAATAACCAGAGAGTTCCAATTAATTGGCTGTGCCCGGGGACCACTGAATGGCTCTCCACGCAGTTAGTGAGACGTCACCCTGCAAACTCTTGGCCTGGGATTTCAGTGGGTCCAGGAATGATTTCACTGTCATGTTGATGCCTTCTCCTAAGATCCTCTAAGTGAAAGAATCTTTAATATCTTTAGGGAACTCTACTTTGATTGCCAATTTAGATCAATTTTATTTTTAGAATTATCTATCATTTTGGTTATCTGGGTTCAACTTGCTTGCTGTGAGGTAAGTAATCATCTGATTGTCCGTATGTCTGTGAAACTGAACAAAAATTGCCAAGGAAAAGGAATTTGGGAAATGTTAAATTTATAATACAATTTAGGAAATCAAGTGGAAACGAGGTCCATACTAATTTGGCTATAAGACTACAGTTGTAAGTTGCTGGATTTAAAATAAAATAGATTTAAACAAATAGTATCTCAGTCTTCTTTATCCAGAAACCACTATTCAATATATCTGCCCCTCAAAAAAAAAAAAAAAAAAAGAGCAGTGAGTTTAGATGCAAGCTTGAAAAAGAAAGGGGTATGGCACAAAGATTCCATAAGATCAAAGTGGGAGACCGTCAGGGCCAAATGATAAGATTTTCACCCTAGTTCGGGGCTCCCTCCATGTCCCTCACCACCTCTCCTTTCTGGGGACTGGCTGTCTACCAACTGCTCTGGCTGTGTGTGCTGATGGCCACCTGAGCTGGGAAAGATAAACAGTAACTACAGTGGGCCCCTCATCACAATACTGGTCTGAGGAACTAGGATAAGCCTCACTCACACTTGCTGAGGTACAGAGACACGTGTTAAGAACGAGAAATACAATTTTATCTGTGGCATAGACAAATCTCTGATAAAACATCATGTTTTCTTTTTTTTTTCTAATATTTATTTATTTGGCTCTGTCGGGTCTTAGTTGTGGCACACAGGCTCTCTAGTTGTGGTGAGCGGGCTCTAGAACGCATGGGCTTAGTTGCCCCGCAGTATGTGGGATCTTACTTAGTTCCGCGACCAGGGACTGAACCTGTGTCCCCCGCACTGGAAGGTGGATTCTTAACCACTGGGAAGTCCCAAAGAGCATGTTTTTATAATGGAGATTTACTGTGTCTATTAACAACGGGAGAGGCCACAACAGTGAGAGGCCCGTGTACCGCTAAAAAAAAAAAAAAATGGAGCTAAAACAGATGACTTTATAAAGTGAAGGAAACTCTGTGAAATCCCTCTTTTGCAAGGTGAAAAATTTCTTTCATTCATATCCCAAAATAAGTAAGGAAATTAAAGCTGCATGAATATTGGTCCCCGAATGAGATAAGCTCCTCTATTTGAATAAAAATTTCATTAGGTTCAAGTATTAAAGAGGCAAACCAGACACTATAAAAGTTTAATTCTTATTTATTTATTTATTTATTTTTTGCTACGCGGGCCTCTCACTGTTGTGGCCTCTCCCGTTGCGGAGTACAAGCTCCGGACGCGCAGGCTCAGTGGCCATGGCTCAGGGGCCCAGCTGCTCTGCGGCATGTGGGATCTTCCCGGACCGGGGCACAAACCCGCGTCCCCTGCATCGGCAGGTGGACTCTCAACCACTGCGCCACCAGGGAAGCCCCAAAAGTTTAATTCTTGATCCGTTGTTTACTTACTTGCTGCCAAATGGTTTGGGGGAAATTTTTTTTTTAACTGTAATTCTTTCCAACATAAAATTATTGTGTGACGAGCCAGGAGCACAGACAACAATGCTAAGTGCTGCAGGGTCATGGAGAGAAGGACAGTGGGTCTTGCCTCCAGTCTGCCTTGCGACTGGCGGGTTCCCCTCACATTAGCAAGTCAAAGTGTCCCTGATGCTGACACTGGGCTCAGTAATTCGACCCTCCATTTCTTCACCTACTTTTTCAGTCACACATTCAACCAGTATTTACTAACTGACTGTTAAATACATACATATACAACACATGCAAACCCTTAAGGACCTCAATGTAGTGAAGGATAAAAGGCAAATAAACTCCCAATAATAATACAAACACAAGCCACTACAGGGGTAAGAATCCAGTGCTAAGGAACCTTACAGGGGCTAATAACCAACCAGCTTCAGGGGTCAGAGAAAACTTCCTGGGAAAGGCAGCATCCAAGCTAACACTTTTCAGATAAATAGCCACCACCCAAGCCAAGAGACGGGAGTGCGGTGGGAAGGAATGTCACAGCTGCTGGTGGGACAGCCTGTGAAAGGCCAGGAGTAGGAAATCCCGTAAGGCTAAGATGGAGAGAAAGGCGGGACCCACCTTCCAGCTGTGCCCCTGGGTGCCTCTCTCTGAGAGACTGGCAAGTCAGAAAAAAGAATCTCCCTGTGTACAAGGGGATTTGTCTTAATGAGATATCTGCCTTCCCTGTGCCTGTTGATTTCAGCAGCACAGAGAACACTAATCAATACTGAATTTTAGCAGACCTGTCACAGGCTATATGAAATTAAGGCAATGAAAAGATTGGATCTGCAGATAAGAGGTTCCTATCTCCAAGTGAAATATCAAACTCCTAGCCTGCATATGAAACATAACTCCATGTATAAAAAACTGATTACTGTAATTCAGCAATGAGCAAATCATGTCTAGTGAATAAGTCAATGTAATCACCTCACAACGGGAAGTCTTTACAGCAGCTAGGGCAGAAAGGGGAGGGCCCTGAACTTGGCACAGAAGAGGCTCGGCCTGGTTGTCTGAGTTCTGCAGCAAGTCACTGGCCCTCTCTGGGCCTCAAATCCTCATTTACACAAGAAATAGTTGCTGTGGCTGTTGCTTGTGCTTCTAAAACCCATTACTCTGTCATTAACATAATCAAAAGTACTTTAATCACCAAAGGAAAGGATTTAAACAATTTATAAGTCACAGATTTACTACGGTTTTGTCTGAGGAAAAAAAAAAAGAGCATGTGCCCTCAAACTGTCTTAAATTAAAACACCAGTTAAGTTCATGTACCTTTTAAAGGCTGATAAATCACGCATAACCAAGTATAAAGATAATTAAAATTTTAGTACAAGCAAATGAAATTATGATTTTTTTTTAAAGAAAAGAGAAAGTAAAAACTTTAATGTAACTAGGCAGGCAGGCAATGATTGGGGTTGCCCACTTCCCTTTTCGTTGGTTTCACTTCCCTTCTTAGGTTAAAATACTCCTAATATGTAAATTATTCCACTAAAGACTTCCAAAGTTCTTAACAATTTGTAGAGATGTTTTTGCAAAAGGAATTACTTCTAGACGTCCATGTGACAGAAAAGGGATATGAAGCATTGGGGACTTAATAAATAAAGCAAACCAAAGTAGGTAAAGGTATATGCAAAGCAGAAGCAAATAATTGAGGGTCCCAAAATTTCTACCATTTAGAAATGGTTTAGGGCTTCCCTGGTGGCGCAGTGGTTGAGAGTCCGCCTGCCGATGCTGGGGACATGGGTTCGTGCCCCGGTCCAGGAAGATCCCACGTGCCGTGGAGCGGCTGGGCCCGTGAGCCATGGCCGCTGAGCCTGCGCATCCGGAGCCTGTGCTCCGCAACAGGAGAGGCCACAACAGTGAGAGGCCCACACACCGCAAAAAAAAAAAGAAAAGAAATGGTTTAGCAGTAAAAAGTGGATATTCAATGATTTTAGGAACTTTGTAGTAAAGGGTTAACGCTGTTTGGAAGTTACCTACTAGGTGCCAGGTTAGCCCTTGGACTTCTCTGGTTTAGAGTCCTCAAAATCCTACCAGATGGGTATTATCTCTATTTTAGCACTATAGAAACTAAGCAGGAACAAAGGCTCAGAGTGCTTAAGTAACTAGACAAAGTCACACAGCTTAGAAACTAAGTTATACTATGAGTTCTATTCAGTCAACATCAAATCTCATTCTCTTTCAACAGATGATGCAGACTTTAAGTACCAAGTAAACAAACTCAAGACATTTTCTCCTTTCTGTATGATTCTCTTAAATATATGCCATCATTTCATGGGGAGCTTATGCGAAGCATGACTTCATAAACAAATCATTTGTGAAAGAGAAAAACCACATCCAGGGCAAAGTCATAAGTTGAAAAAGCCTTATTTCAGAGAGTACTTCCTGAGAGAGACAAAGCAGCAATTACAGCTGAACAAGTACCAACTCGTATACCGAGTATTATATTTGAAACAACTTCTTAAAGCAACGGAAGAACCTAAAACAAAAGAAATACAGCATTTCTTAAATATACCATTTCTAGAAAGAGCTATTTTAACACAAGCAACTCAAAGAAATCCCTTTTACAGAACTGGGTATACCGAGAAATGTTCCTCTCAAACACAGCCTTTTGATGGACAGGAGGTAAGTAGCATTTAATTAACTTCATCACAGATTATCAGAAATAATGCTGTACTTATTTACTAAATCTCAAAATCCTTGTTTTATTTTAATAATATATTACTGAAACTATGTTGGTGAAGGACCCTCAAATGGGATATACTGTCATCTTCCTACATTATTAACATGTTGTTTCATTTATTTTCAATACTGTTTTACCTTAATAGTAAATGTAAGTTTTTTAAACTTAAAGAAAATGTTGATACAATAAATCATAAATATCTTTAGGAGTCTTTGTCACCTGGTTTCAATTACATTGTTTCACAGAATGTACTTAAAGTCTTTTAAGAAAAGACTATAGCTAATCATGGAATCTAAAGCTTTTAAAATGCTGACTTAAAAGCCAATCACTTTTCAATATTTATCCAAAAATTTATCCGTGTGTACAGAGTACAACCTGTATGGTAATGCCTTTAAAACACATGCATCACACGTATTTTAGTTAACCTTAAGCAAATGAACACAACTGTTGGTGACATAAAGTCAGCCTGAACCCAATGAGGGGAAAAAGATTTACTCAAAAATGGTTTGTAAGTAAGGAATTTATGTGACAAAATTCAGGAATAAGGATGGGTGGAGGGAGTTCTGATACAAAAGAAAAAAGGATACAAAATGTCATTTACATTACAATTTTTACTATTTAAAAATTCATGGAAAGTTAATAATGAGTTAAGTCTCTAAAATTATTTTCCTTTGTATGATAATACTAGAGAGTTAATTTTTCTATGTAGTATTTTTCTCATTTTAGAGAAATTAATATTCTAGTCAACACAATATTTGGAAATTTTAATAAATACAGGCTTTTAAATATATAGAATTCTACTCCAAAATCATATTTAACCTAAATATCTGGCAAACTCGCTAGTCAGGAAGGTAGGAAGGGAAGAAAAGAGGGAGAAGAAAACAAATTCATACCTTGTGTTTGTCCTCAGCAACTGCTCAAATTAATTTTAAATTACAGCCCATGATGCCACTACCAGATGGCTAACCTCCCCCAGTTTTCACTAAAGAGAGACTCAGGGCTGAATGAGAGAGAGACCATTCTGCAAAGTGACATTTTTGAGGGAAACTTTTCTTACACCTCCATATTTCAAGGGGGATGCCACAAGGTTCCATCTCTTTGTAGCGAGTCTATTTTTAAAATCACTGTTGTTGATGTTATATCGTGGGTGATAGAAATTTCACACTGAGGGGGTCACAGTTAAACTCCCTTCCAGTAGAAATGGGCATTTGGCGGGGGTGGAAATTAGTTTCTGCAAACACATAAAGTTACTGAGTGACTTCTTACTAATAACTATTTGTCTTTGATATTCCTTTTTTAAAATTAAATTTGACAAATAATACTTACGCTTCTGGATCTCGGTAGAGTGAGGGCGTGAAAGTTACTATACTAGCAATATCTTATTCTCAAGGTGTTGCTCTCCGTGCACCACTGCAGCAGTGTAATCTGCTTCTGGGGCACTGGTAAACACCATCTGGAAGACTCAGCATTAGGCACTCCCAACTGTGCATTAAAAACTAGCCCATCTATTGTTTTAAGAGTCAAGTTCTTGTGGGACTTCCCTGGCAGTCCAGGGGTTAAGACTCTGCGCTCCCAGTGCAGCGGGTACGGGTTCGATCCCTGGTCGGGGAACTAAGACCCCTCATGCCGCAAGGTGTGGCCAAAAAAAACCCAGAGAGAGTAAAAGTTCTTGATCTGTATACCATGGCACAAGACACTGCTGTTTCTAGACCTATGATAATCTAGAGAGAACATAATACTATGAAAAAGTGTTTGCCACTTAAAAAAAACAAAACAGTTTAATGGCCAATTAAGCAAGCCTTCATTGACAAACTAGTGAGTGCTTGCTCTGGGTCACCCTGCCAAAGTTTCCTTCCTTCACTTATCCATCAATTCAGCAAATATTACTTACTGAGTATCTACTATGTACTCATCAGGCAGTGGGGATTTAGCAGTAAAAAGGAAAAGTTCCTGCTCTCAAATGAGAATTACTGTGAATATTCAGTAAGCAACCAGTTATATGGTTTTTTTTATTAGTTTTCTAATACATAATTTATATATTAAAATTATATTTAATGAGTAAAAATTCATTATTTGGACATTACTAATCTGGGTTACCAAATATTGAAACAGAATGAAGATGATAAAAGGTGGCAAACTATCAACATTTTCTAAGATTCAAACTTCAGAATGGCCTTTCCCCAATCAGTCCCAAACAAAGGATACCTACCATAGGCACAACTGCTACCCAATTTCACACTACAGAGAGAAAATGAATACATTTGCCAGTGCATCATGACACACCAGACCATCTTAATAAACTGATATGTTAGTACATATTAGTAATAATACCTAGGGAGTGTGTTTCTTAATAAATACTAAGACACATATATTGACTCTATGACATAAAATACTGTCAAAATTAAAATCCACTGATATGCCAAGTCGAGTGTGAGAATGTTAAGCATTTATTTTTTCAACAAGAGTTTTATTCCTCCTATTCTTAACTATTTTACAGTTTCTAAGTGTCATGCCCACAACAAGCTATAAGATGACCACCTCTCACAGTCAAGCTCAACCTGGCCCTTCTATCGACCCATATCCAGACGAATACAAAACAGCAGCCCTTGTCTTCTACAGCTGTATCTTCATAACTGGCTTATTCGTTAATGTCACTGCCTTATGGGTTTTCAGTTGTACCACCAAGAAGAGAACCACTGTAACCATCTATATGATGAATGTGGCACTACTGGACTTGATATTTATAATGAGCTTACCCTTTCGAATGTTTTATTATGCAAAAGGTGAATGGCCGTTTGGAGAGTACTTCTGCCAGATTCTTGGGGCTCTCACAGTGTTTTATCCAAGTATTGCTCTATGGCTTCTTGCTTTCATTAGTGCCGACAGATACATGGCCATTGTACAGCCGAAATACACCAAGGAACTTAAAAACACATGCAAGGCCATGCTAGCGTGTGTGGGAGTCTGGATAATGACCCTGACAACCACCATCCCACTCCTACTGCTCTATGAAGACCCAGATAAAGCCTCCAACCCTGCCACCTGCCTCAAGATTTCTGACATCATCCACTTAAAAGCTATTAATGCGCTGAACTTCACTCGACTGATTTTCTTTTTCTTGATTCCTCTGTTCATTATGATTGGGTGCTACTTGGTCATTATTCATAGTCTCCTTCACGGTAAGACATCTAAGCTGAAGCCAAAAGTCAAGAAGAAGTCTATACGGATCATTATCACGCTCATGGTGCAGGTGCTCGTCTGCTTCATGCCTTTCCACATCTGCTTTGCTTTCCTGATGCTGGGAGGGGAGGAGAACAGCTACAACCCGTGGGGAGCCTTTGCCACCTTCCTCATGAACCTCAGCACCTGTCTGGATGTGATTCTCTACTACATTGTTTCAAAACAATTTCAGGCTCGAGTCATTAGTGTCATGCTATACCGCAATTATCTTCGGAGCGTGCGCAGAAAGAGCTTCCGCTCGGGTAGTTTACGGTCCCTAAGCAACATAAACAGTGAAATGTTATGAACGGTCATTGTTTGTCTTCGATCTCTTTAAATTCACTTTACTAACTTAGGGTCAGTGGATATTCTGTATGATATCATCAAGTCCCTTCTCTCCCAAAAACAAATAATAAACTTTAAGAACTCTTCCTCCTTTGTGAGATCTTATTATTGCGGCAGCATAATTAAATACACTAAAGTATTTTAATAAATTCATTATCTTTACTTTTAAAACCTGTATAAAACATTTTCATGAATTACTGGGAGAAAAGCATCCAATTCGTGTTTCATATTCAAGCCTTATCTAAATACATAGTTGACTTTTTGGATTTAATTCTATGTGCAGGTGAGTCATGATGTCAATCAGGTCAGCAGGCAAAATATTGGAGCTATTGTTTGAAATAATTTGATTGAATTATTTTCCAACTAGATGCAGCTCCCTTTGGTCTAATTTATACTCCGAATTGGTGGTCTAAATCCAGTACTTTGTATTCTAAACACCAAACTTCCATGATTCCTACACAAACAACTATGTTCAACTCATCACTGTTACTGATGCAGAGCAAAATTTGCAGAAGCAAGCACCTGAGGATGCTGTAAAGGCCATTGCCATCAGCCCCCACTTACTCTAAATTCATTTTCCTTTGGAAACAGACTATAGTCATTCAATAAACACTTACTGAGAGCCGAGTATGCACCAGACTCTACTTGAGGCTAGTCGGGGGGGACCTCCCTGGTGGCGCAGTGGTTAAGAATCTGCCTGCCAATGCAAGGGATACAAGCTCGAGCCCTGGTCCGGGAAGATCCCACATGCTGCAGAGCAACTAAGCCCATGCGCCACAACTACTGAGCCTGTGCTCTAGAACCCACGAGCCACAACTACTGAGCCCATGTGCCACAACTACTGAAGCCCACGTGCCACAACTACTGAAGCCCGTGGGCCTAGAGACCTTGCTCCGCAACAAGAGAAGCCACCGCAATGAGAAGCCCGCGCACCACAATGAAGACCTGATGCAGCCAAAAATAAATAAAATAAATAAATAAGTTTATTTAAAAAAAGGACAATTAGTCCTGCCAAAGGGCAACAGGGTGCAGAAAGAAAACCAGCAGGTACGAGAATACAAATACATAGCATGTTAAGAAAGCTGAATGACTGATGGGGGAGTGGCTTGAAACATTGGACTGGGGTCAGATTATGAGGGCTTTGAAGGGAAAGAAACAAACAACAATATATGGGGTGGGGAGGCTGCTACTGCTAGGATGTCTGCATAGGTGACCTTACTTAGTTCCCTCCACTGCCCTGTGAATTACAGAGTATGAGCCCCAATTTACGATGAGGGAAGTTGAGAGAAGTAACTTGCTCAAGATGACACACAAATAATACACGGCAGAGCTGGAATCTCAGGTAAATTGGGCTATGTGATGGCAAAGCCTAAGCCATCTGTACTATTCTAGACGGCCCTGATGCCACCTTGAAGAAGCTTGATTTTTATTCTGAAGAAAATAAGGACTTAGAGGTTTTTAAAAGGAAGATTAGCATGGTCAAACTTGTATTTTAGAAAGATAACTTCTGAAAACATTGCATGAAATACTTTGGAATTGATAGGAAGACTAGTTGGAGAATTACTGCAAAAATCTAGGCAAGAAAAGACTAGTTAAGACTGGGATAATGACAGAAGGAGTCAAGGAGGTGCGATGAAAAGCTGACTTATATAGGACTTCGAATGAATAAAAGTCGGTGCCCTACGCCACTGATGAGAAGAGGGAAAGATTTCCAGCTTGGATGACTGAGTAGATGAAAATGCCATTAATTAAAATAAGGAGTACAGAAGGAGGAGGAGATGAGAGTGCAAAAAGAGAGGTGATCAGAGGAGGTAAGAGCTTCTGAACATGATGAATTTTCCTTGAGTCTTAGAAGTCACTAGGAAATATAACTGAAGAAAGATCAAGAAAGCAATATGGACTGGAAACAGAGAGCTGGGAAACAAACAACAGATGCTAACTGTAGTTGAAGTCATGGGGGTGGACGCGACGGCACAGAGAGAGCACCTGGAGTAAGCTTGAGAAAGGAGCTGCAAAGAGTAAAGGAGGTCAAAGAGGTCCAGGAGAGAGTAGGGTGCTAGGATTCAGGCGAGCAGGTTATTTCATGAAATAATGGGATGTCAAAAGCATTTAATGTGCCACTGAAAGGTCAGATAAGACAAGTGAAAACAAGCCACTGGCTTTAGAAATTAGTTGGATACTGGTGACCTTTATAAGAGAAGTTTTAATAGTGGTGAGGTTAAAAAAGAGAGAGAGAGAATTAAATAGGAAGTGAAGAATTGCAGGAAGTGCAGGTAAACTTGGCATTGATGAGAAAGAAAAAGGTAACAAGACATTATGTGGAAAACACTGCAAATTATAAAACACATTGACTAAAAATGTTTCCTCTCCTGAGTTTTTGAAGCTTTGCTTACCATCAAATAAAAGATATATTTACAAAATGCAAAGTTTATTGAAGTAAAGATTTAGGTTCCAAGAAGTCTATGTTTGAGAACGCGTCAAGATTCAAAAAAGCCATATTATAATGTTTCATGATTTAAAAGGAAAGAGAAATATTTTCTCATTCAGGTGATGTCTGAATTAACATTCACACTGTCTTTCAAAGGGGATCCTATAACTTTTGGATTTACTCAAATTTTCAATTCTTGCTACTAGCTAAGATTTAAATAGGTAAAAGCCTTCTGGCCTTAAGAATTAGTAAAAACATTGCCACCAACTTCAAAATTGAATCAATCTTCCTTATATGTACCAGTCACGATTCCATAAAGAAAAAAGTGTCATTCATTCAAAGAAATAACTATCATTCAACTCTATGTGCAATAGAAAATAAAAAGTCATCACACAAGGGGACGATGTAAATAAGAATTAAAAGCTATGTTACTACCCATCCACTAAATTTATTCTAACACAAACATACACGATACACATAACCCTTCTACAACTCAGTAGGCCTTATAAAGAACCAAAAAGAATTGGCCTCAATGAGAAACGTTAGGGGAAAACTAATGATTTAGTAATGCTACTTCTTTTCTGAATCAACATGGAATCATTCCTAATGACTACACTATTTACCACAATAGCAGAATAGTCAACTTAAACTTCTCAGTCTAACTGCAATTACAACCCGTAAAACTAAAAAACTGCATAATTATGACACAGAACTTTATGTGTCTCCATTAAAATATTATTCAGAATCATACATTATTAAGACAACTAAACATCAATACTCATGCCAATAATTCAGTAAATCCCACGAAGGGCAGCTATTACCATAAATATTAACAATGTAAGTGTGAGAGCTATAAGATCACTGACCGTATTTTAAAAATAGAGATCCAAAGTGAATCTAAATCAAGGTACTTGCAATAGCCTAACAGTTCTCAAAAATATATACTGAAAATTAAAATAAGGCTGAAGTTAGTACACACAAATTTTAAATATGTTACCTTTATTTTATAGTATCTCATATCTTAAAAACCATCTCAGAAACTTAATTCAGAGATGCTTTAAAGGCATTTATATGTGCTAACAACTCTGCTCCTAAATGCCAATTATTTCTTAAATTAATACATGTTTTCTCATTTTGTTTTTAAAGAAAACCAACACAATATGAAAGCACAGACACTCTATGAGTTAGGTTGCTCACTGCAGATTGGCTACAAAGTTATAACCTATATACTGATTTTCTTTTACCTTTGGTGGAAATATATAAACAATATAATTTAAGAAAAGCATCATTCTTCAGAAGCTTAACTTCCGACAAATAAATTTTGTTTCCTCATCTAATTAATTAAATTTTGTATTTTTATGTTTAATTAGTTAACAAAGTTACAAAGACAAAATTTCACTATGAAAACACAATTCTATCTTCAGGACCAGAAGAGAAAATTCATTAAAAATTCTCTAAAGGGCTTCCCTGGTGGCGCAGTGGTTGAGAGTCCGCCTGCCGATGCAGGGGACATGGGTTCGTGCCCCGGTCTGGGAGGATCCCACATGCCGCGGAGCGGCTGGGCCCGTGAGCCATGGCCGCTGAGCCTGCGCGTCTGGAGCCTGTGCTCCATAACGGGAGAGGTCACAGCAGCGAGAGGCCCGTGTAACGCAAAAAAAAAAAAAAATTCTCTAAAATATGAGATTTGAAAGCTAAAAAAAAGAGTGTAAAACAGATTCTGTGTCAAGAACATAATGAAAATGTTAAGTATACACTGGAATTTTTACATATAAAATCAATTTTACTATATCTAAAAGTTTAAAATATTCTCTTACTGACTTTCATGTATAATAATGCTTTAAGTCAGATTTAAGTAGTTATGAATTAAGCTAATATTTGAGAGCTACTTACAATCCAGAAGGCAAATTCCTGGCTGCAGTGATACCAAAGGAATACCGCACAGCTTCAACGAGGATAAAGTCACCCACCACCGACAAAACCCAGGAACCCAGCAGAAAGGACTAAAAATAAAACAGGAAGAACATTATAGAGAGGAGTCTTCTAAAAATAAACTAACATTTATTTAATTAGAACCAGCTCAGGTATATATTTATTTTTTAAAGTTTGTTTTTTGTTTGAACAGACTTTTCAAAGTGAGGGAGTAAAACCATATTGGTCAAATGTATTAACTTCCATAATTTCTAAGTATGTTGAAGAAAAGATATTTATAGCATGACTTATTTTTACAACTAATACACAAACCATTAAGCAAAATAAGTGATTAGAATTTTATTAAAATAAAAATCCTTATTAAAATGGTTATTGCTGGGCTTCCCTGGTGGCGCAGTAGTTGGGAATCCGCCTGCCAATGCAGGGGACACAGGTTCGAGCCCTGGTCCAGGAGGATCCCACATGCGCAGAGCAGCTGGGCCTGTGCGCCACAAATGCTGAGCCTGTGCTCTGGAGCCCGTGAGCCACAAGTACTGAAGCTCGCATGATTGGAGCCCGTGCTCCGCAGCAAGAGAGGCCACCGCAATGAGAGGCCCGTGCACCGCAACGAAGAGTGGCTCCCACTCGCCGCAACTAGAGAAAGCCCGCGTGTGGCAACAAAGACTCAGTGCAGCCAAAAAAAAAAAAAGTTATTGCCCACTCACACTGATATTATTATCTATTATCATCATTATTATTTTATTATGCTAATCGCTTAAATTTAAATTTTTTCTTTGGTTAATGTCCATGTTCCAAATCAGACAGAGGATCATGTAATAAAAAGATAATTGTTAATGAAACACCAAGCTTAACAAAATAAAACTATTTAAAAACAAGAAAACAGAAACATTTTTTTCTATAACCTAAGTAGTAAAGGGAAAATACATAAAAACTTACTGCAAATTTTCTGCTTCCATATCTTCTTTCAAATATCCTAAAATTATAAATAAGCAGACTACTGCAGAAAGTATCTTTCAAATCAAGGCAAATTATTCTTCCACAAATCAACCGCCAAATCTAGATGGGGATTTAAAAAAGAATAACAAATAGGAGTAAGGTTTGTTCAGGTCTCTTCCTTGGCACATTTACTACGTTTACATTATACTGCTTATTTTTAATACTCTAAGCTCAGATTCCCCAAGGTAGAACTGAAACTCTCCATATCTCTGTAGCAGCTCTTAGAAATGCACACTGAGGGCTCCTTAAGAGGTTCTGCCAGGAGAGTGTGGCTATTTGCAGTCCTAGACAGAGGGTGACTGTCCTCCATCCAGGCAGGTCCCACCTCTAGAGCACAAATGCCCACAAAGTGGTGCAGGAGAAGGGGACTGTTGCCAACTTAGCCAAGTGAACCAAATTAACCCTCCAAACAGAAAGGTACGAACTCAGGGCCACAGGGCCCTGACATTGCCTTACAGCAGTGGTTCTCAGGTCTGGCCATATGCTAGAATCCCCTGGGGATCTTTCTAAAAAAGTACACCAATGCCCAGGCCCCACCACTAGGCTCCCTGACTCAGCTGGTCTAGGGTGAGGTCTTGGCAACAACAACCACAAAAAAAAAACACTTTATGTAGGTGATTCTACTGTGCAGACAGGATTAAGAATCATTGTATTACAGCAACTGAAATCATACTGAAGCTCTATTATATTCCAACAGAAAGCAGCAGTATGGATAAACAACTGAATCACAGGAACTTGGCAAAGCCCACCTAAGCAATGGCATTAATGACATCCCTATGAAGAAAAGATGTCAGTGCTCAAGAATGGATTATCATGCTTAAAATGGCTAATCGAGTATTTAGCAAAGAAAAGTGGCAGGTTATAACCATAATTTGCACTAACACTCTCTGATATTGTGATTTATAATAAGAAATATATTTTGGTCTTTGCCATTGGAATTTACAAAGTGAAGAAAGCTATAACGGTGTCTTTTATCATGTTAATGAGGTGACTTTTGGAGGCACCTAAGAATGGGGGCTGGCTTCCAGGGGAACCAACCTTGTGATTAGAAGGTCGGAATTTTCAGTCCCACACCCTGACCTCCGGGGAGGAAGAGGGGCTGGAGGGTGGATCAACTGCCAATGGCCAGTGTTAATCAATCCTGCCTACGTAATGAATCTCCATAAAAACCCAAAAGGACAGGGTCTGAGAACTTCCTGGGTGATGAACATGTGAAGATCTGAGGAGAGTGGGGCTCAGAGAGAGCACGGTAGCTCCGCACCCCTTCCCCTTACCTTGCCCTATGCATCTCTTCCATCTGGATGTTCATCTATATCCTTTAATAATAAACTGGTAATCCAGTACATAAAATGTTTCTCTGAGTTCTGTGGACTGTTCTAGCAAATTAATTGAGCCCAGGGAGGGGGTCGTGGCAACTCTGATTTATAGCCGTTCGGTCAGAAGTCCAAGTAACTACCTGGGCTGGTGACTGGCATCTGAAGTGCGAGCGCAGTGGGCAGTCCTGTGGGACTGAGCCCTAACCCTGTGGAATCTGATGCTCTCTGGGAAGATGGCATCAGAACTGAGTTCAACTGTAGGACACCCAAGTTGGTGTCTGAGAATTGCTTATTGTTGGTGTGGGGAAATCCCTGCCGAGCTGGAAATGGTACCGGAACACCCCTTTTGCACTCCAACTCACAGACAAGACCCAGCACCAGCATTTTTCATGTGATCAACCCATAAATCTTGAAAGCCACAGACTTCTGCTCTTCCCACCAGCAAAAACCCAAGAGAAATTTCCTACTTGGTTTAACTACCACTATAAAAGTAATTCACAGACTCTCAATCTATTAGAGCTGAGAGAGCTTAGCTCCTCTAACAGATATTCAAACTGAGGCAAGTTTTTGAAAATGTTAAGTATGCATGCTAATCATACAAAAACCACATTTAACATTGTTTAATTCTCTTGAAATTAAAAATTGCATTTCCATGAGTAAAAACTGAAGCTGAAAAGAGATGTGTAAAAGGAAATACTGCACTGCTTCATTATAACCTGCTTTGCTGAAATTATCAATAAATACAACTAAAGAAGTTACTTGTTAGTGGAATATTAATAATAAATAATATTTCTTACAAATTTAGAGGCTTTGAGAGACTAAGAATGGCAGGAAGAAAGGTAAATCAAAGAAGAAGGCCTGCCTTCTCCCCTCCCAGAGGCCAGTGGAGCGGAGCTCACCTGGAAGTCGTCCTTGACTGCCTGAAGGTCGTACACAAAGAACCTCTGGCAGTGTGGAAGGAGGAGGGCCAGCAGGAGGGACAGGGCACTGGGGACCAGTAAAAGACCCTTGGACACAGGTGCTTTGTCTGGAGGGAAAAACAAAACTGCTTTCAGAATGACTGTCCCTAAGATTTTAAAAACCACACGACTGAAAAGCAAGAGAATTCACTTCTCTTGAATTAGAATGAAGACAAAGTTCACACACTCTGGAATTTAATTCTTATTAACATATATTTTCAAAACATCTTCCTGCAGAGGTAAGTGATCAAAGGGCACTGGAAAACAAGCGAAATCGGCTGATGCAGGCCGAGACCAAACCAAGTTTACTTCCATGGAATACCTTTTCAGAAAACGGTCACCAAAGTATAGAGAAATAGACAGCGGAGTACGTTTTCTATCAAACTGACCAGTTAGCTCCTGAGCATGACTGGGATTCACGTACATAAACATTTACTTTAAGAAATTTAAGAAGCGGTTAAAAGTGCTAACATTGCTGCCTGCAGTGGTCTGCTGAGATTTTCCACCACAGGCACCCTGGAGCCTTGTCTAAATCTCACGCAGAGGAAGAGCAACGAACCATGCAGCTATGGTAGCCCTCTGCAGTGGGCTAGGAAGGAGAACGTTACCGCACTGCGCAACGGCTGCTGCCTGCCCCACAGATTCTGGGGCTCGTGCAGTGCTGTGGAGAAGAAGTTGTTCACAATATAAACAGGCAACCAGCAATGAGGACCTGCCTGTTCCAATGGAAAACCCTTATAAGGAGCCTCTGAAAAAATCTATCTTGTGTGGAAAACGTGTAGATAATAAGAATGTCCAGCTTTTATCCCGGTTTATTTCTCCATTTACTAGATGCATTTATGGAAGGCACATAGCAGGTCTTTGTGGGAAGAAACAAAAAGAAATCACAAAAGCAATTAAGAGAGCTCAAATAATGGGGTTTATGCCGGTTACATACAAGGATCCTGCATATCTCAAAGACCCTAAAGTTTGTAACATCAAATACAGGGAGTAAATTCTATAGAGTTATCATCAGTAAATTTATTTTACAGTTGTGTGGTGGTAATACTGGCTCAGACTGTAAGATTTAATAACCTTTGAGTAGAGAAGTGATAGGCTAAATCAAACTATAAAGTATTATGTTTTTAATTCTTAATAATTTGAAATTATATGAGGAAAAAGTGTTTCAAGAGTGACGTTTCCTCTCCATATCAGAATGTTCATTAAGTAAATCAGATTATTTAAAATGTTAATACTTGTTACATTTTCCATACATATGAATTAAAAAAAGGTACTATGGGATTTTCACTTAAAAAAAAAATCTTTTTTTTTTTTTTTGCGGTACGCGGGCCTCTCACTGCCGTGGCCTCTCCCGTTGCGGAGCACAGGCTCCGGACGCGCAGGCTCAGCGGCCATGGCTCACGGGCCCAGCCGCTCCGCGGCACGTGGGATCTTCCTGGACCGGGGCACGAACCCGTGTCCCCTGCATCGGCTCACGCAGACTTCAAACAACAGCTCAATTCCCACTTCCTTACATCAGTCTCTCCCATTTTAGCCTGAGGGGCTCTTCTCCCAACCTGCATCCCCGTTTCCAGGTACTAGTTGAGGAGTCAGGGTCTGGAACCTGTTTTGCCTTCCCGACTACATTAAAGATTCCCGAGGGAGGCCACCTGCCTTCTCTCCTCTATGTTGGCCATAAAGCCTAGCACAGCTCCTTGAGGGAATGAAATGTCCAGATCATCAACAGGCAAGACCACAGGAAAGCGTCACGGACACTTTCAGACAGAGACATTCTCAGATTGTGTGAGGTGCACTTCAATGGGGAGTGAATCTACTAGTTATGGTTGGTAGTGTGGTAATTGCACTTGTTTGCATATATAAAAATAGCCCAACTACTTCCTCTCTGGTACGGTCTTACAAACAGCTAAACTGGAACCATCCGTAAAGTGGCTGCATACTATTTTCATGACCAAGATGCAATCGAGGCTCCAGGGAATCTAAGAGCTAACGGAGCTCCCTGCCCCCCAGAAAACGGAGTCCCCACCACCTAGTACCCCAAATGTACCGGAAAGCACCGTGGTTGTGAGCCTGACCAACCTAAGTCCTAACGCGAGCAAT
Organism: Leucopleurus acutus; assembly: GCF_964270905.1. Taxonomy (NCBI): domain Eukaryota; kingdom Metazoa; phylum Chordata; class Mammalia; order Artiodactyla; family Delphinidae; genus Leucopleurus; species Leucopleurus acutus. Next base: position 67,578,699 of record NC_139160.1, on the reverse strand, counting down.
TTCAGCCTGTTTTCCTCACCTGTAAAATGAAGATAAGAGACACTACCTCAAGAGTAGTGAGAAGTAAATAAAGAATGAATATAAGGGGCTTCCCTGGTGGCACAGTGGTTGGGAGTCCGCCTGCCTATGCAGGGGACGCGGGTTTGTGCCCCGGTCCGGGAGGATACCGCGTGCCGCGAAGCGGCTAGGCCTGTGGGCCGTGGCTGCTGAGCCTGCGCGTCCAGAGCCTGTGCTCTGCCGCGGGAGAGGCCACAACAGTGAGAGGCCCACGTACCACAAAAAAAAAAAAGGAATGAATGAATATAGGGAAAACTGCTCCAACCACCGCAATCACAATCCCAGGAGACTGGGCCTCCTTGGTGAAAGGCAAGCTCCTCCCTTATTATTCCGACAGGACCGAAGATGGAGCAGAGGTGACAGAGGTGCACCTTGAAGGTTTCCTCCTTCAACTTGGACTTCACCGATCCTTGTGAAATGGGTCCCATTATTTATTCATTCCTGCCTCTTCCTTGCTGCCTGCATGATTCCACTGTAGGTTCATGGTCTCAAATCTCAAACTGACACTCTCCACTGACCAGGAATGCTACTGCTCTTCTCTAGTAAGTGTGCTCTTTCCTCAAACTTTCCTGCTCCACACTCCCAATGGCTTACATGCCGCCATATGAACAAATGAATGGTTTGCTTTGGTATTCTCACTCATATCTCTACAATTAATAAGCACCTACTACTGCAGACCATGCATTATCCTAGGTCCTGGGGTATAGCAGCAAATGATGGACAAAGTCCCTCCCCTTGTGGTACCTACAGTCTAGACAGCAGAGAAAAGAAAATACACAAAGCAAGGAAAATATGTCAGATACAAATAAATGCTATAGAAAAATTAAGCGGGGTAAAGAGCGAGGCTGTGTTACCCACCATGGATTTCCTGCTCTCTTTTCAGATAAAAGATAGGACTGCTACCCACCCACACCTGCCCCTAACTGAAGTGGCATATGGCAATGTGACTTGCTTTGGCCAAGTCAACATAGTAGATGTCACTTCCAGGCAAATATTGGAGAGCCAGTGAATGGCCTTTCCCTTGGCCAGTGATCAAGATGGTGGCTATGCTACGAGCCGGACGCCAGAGTTCAAGACAACACGGGACAGGCCCTGCCAGGCGACTCACAATGGAGGGACGCCTGCAGTAAGAAACAAACCTTGTCGTTTCAGGTCCCTGACATTTTAGAGCCGTTTGCTACTGCAGCATAACTAGCCTATCCTGGTTTAGGGGAAAACATAGTGCTAGTGGGGAAAGAAGGGTGCTCTTTTTCATAGCATGATTAGAAGGCCCTCTGACAAGGTGAAATTTGAGCAGACACCTGAGGATGTGGGCCTTGCAGATATCTGGGGAGCAGTATTCTTGGCAGGGAAAAGAGCAAGTCCAAGTGCTGTGAGACAGAAACACACTCAATACGATCAAGAAACAGTAAGGCTGCCAAGGCAGCTAACAGTAGAATAAGGGAAAAGCAGAGAGGCAGGATATAAGGCCAAAGAAGTCGAGGAGCAAACAGTGTAGAACCCTATAGGCCATAAGGACTTAACCTTTCCTTGGAGAGTGACAGGATGCTCTTGGGGACGTTTAGGAAAGGAGTAACATGATCAGACATGTTTTCAAAGGATTGCTTTGGTTGCTAAATTGAGAAGAGATTACAGGAAGGCAAGCATAGAAGAAAGGAGACCAGTTAGGAGGCTATCATAATAATCCAGACAAAAGATGATGATGGCCTGGACCAGGGTGGTTTGGGTGGGGGTAGTGAGAGTGGTCAGAACTGGGGTATGTTTGGAAGGTACAGCAGGCAGGATTTGCTGACTAACTGGGTATAATGTATGGGCAAATGGAGAAATCAAAGATGACCCAAAGTTTTTGTGGCGAGCCAGTAGAACTGTTGCCAGTTCCTAAGATGGAAAATTCTGTCACCCTCGCCCTTACCATGCCTACAAGATCTGGGCCCACCTTGCAAACTGTTCCCTAACCCCCATCTCCACCCCCCACCTCCTAGGGCTCTACCCTTTATACCAATGCTGCTCAAAGTAACTAGTCCACAAGCTGTTACCAGTCCAGAGTGAGAACAGAACGTGAACCAACACACTATGTCCTGCAGGGAGGAAGTCCTGCTATGAAAAAAATATCACCTGTACTGAACACGTGCTCTGCTCAAATGTCACCTTATTTGTGGATACCCCCATGTAATTCTCTATCCCCTTTGTTCTGGTTTATTTTTTCACAGCACTTATCAACAACTGACTTATTAATAGCGATTCACCAAATCTATGATTCAAACTGACTGTAAGATATACCATTATTTTAGGTGTTACTAAAAAAGAAACACTGTCAAGTAATTCTAAGATGGCATCAACTGTAAAGTACAACCCAATATTAGAAACACTAAAATGTGAAAAAATGCAATTTGGAATCAAGAAATACATTTCTCTGTGTATTGTCCATCTCCCCATCCTCAGTCCCCACTAGAATATAAGCCTCTTGAAGGCAACAATTTTGTCTGCATATGTTCACTGCTGCAGTATCCCTCATGCCTATAACAGGATCAGGTCCATAAAGGCAGTCAACAAGTGTTTATCTAATGAAAGGTGACTGATATATAAGAGTTGCTCAATAAATACCCAAACATCCATTGATGGATAAGTGGATAAACAAAATGTGGTATATCCATACAGCAGAATATAATGAATTATATTCAGTCTTTAAAAGGAAGGAAGTTCTCACATGCCACATCATGGATAAACTTTTTGGACATTATGCTGAAGGGAATAAGCCAGACACAAAACGATAAATACTGTATGATTCCATTTCTATGAGGTACCTAAGGAGTCAAATTCAGAGACAGGAAATAGAAAGGTGGTTTTGAGGGGCTGGGGGGAGAGAAGAATAGGGAGCTGTTTAGTGGGTATAGAGTTTCAGTTTTGCAAGATGAAGAGTTCTAGCGACAAATGCACAACAATGTGAATGTGCTTAATGCCATGGAACCATACACTTAAAAATGGTTAAGATGGCAAATTTATGTTATGTGTATTTTACCACAATTAAAGACTAAAAATAAATAAAATATTTACTGAATTAATAATGGATCCTATTTATACAATCATTTTAATTCTGTTTAGGACTAAACCCCTAAAAATACAGACCTGATTACTTAACTCAGATAACACTACCATTAAGTCCTCCTCTTAAGATGAGCAAAAATCAGATCCCAAAAACCTATGAGGAAAGTAACAGATAATATACAATGGTCCAAGAAGTCCCACATCACAGGACAAGTATACAGTATTACTATGGACAGCAGAATTTACTGATTAACTCAAGATCTGTACATTTCGCCATATGAAGTTTACCGCAAAACAAACAAAAAAAGAACTTTAAATTATTATTAAATTCTAGTTAACAACATGTATGCTTAAGTGTTTAGAGATAAAGTGACTACAACTTACTTTGAAATCCACCAAAAAATAAGGCAAATTGATGAAACAGAGAATGGATATTTAATAAAGCAAATATGTAAAATGTTAATTGCAGAATCTAGGTGGTAGGTATATGGTGTTCATTTTACCATTCTTCAACTGTGGAGGTGGGCAAATAGTGAATCACAGAATATGAGAGCTGAGATAAGACTTCAAAATACATGAAGCAAAAACTTATAGAAACAGGTAAATCCACAAGTATAGTAGGAATCTTCAGCACTCCTCTCTCAGTAATCAATAACACAAGTAGACAGAAAATCAGTGTCATGGACTGAAATGTCCCCCGCCCTCCTCCAGATTCATATGTTGAAGCCCTAACCCCCAATTCGACTATATTTGGAGATAGGGTCTTTAAAGAGGTAGTTTAAGGTTAAATGAGGTCACAAAGGTGGGGCCCTAATCCAATCTGTTCTTATTGGAGAAGGAAGTGGCACCAGGGATGCACACATACAGCGGAAAGACTGTGTGAACACACAGGGAGAAGACATCTACAAGCCAAGAAGAAAGGCCTCAGGAAAAACCAAACTTGCCAATGCTTGGATCTTGTACTTCCAGTCTCCTGACTTGTAAGTAGATAAACTTCTGTTGTTTAAGCCAGCCACCCACGCTGTAATACGTTGTCATATCAATCAGTAAGAATATAGAAGACTTGAAAAACAATATCAATTTGACCTGATTGACATTTATAGTATACTCCACCCAACAACAAAAAATTACACATTTTTTTTCAAATGGATAAGGAACATTCCCCAAGACAGACCATATTCTGGGCCATAAAACACACCTCTATAAATTTAAAGAAATTAAAATCATACAAAGTACGTTCCCTGATTCCAACAAAATTAAACTAGAAATCAACAACAGAAAGATGGATGGAAAATCCTCCAAATACAGCTGACCCTTGAACAACACAGGTCTGAATGTCAAGGGTCCACTTATATGATTTTTTTTCAATAAGCACATACCACGGCACTACACAATCCATGGCTGGTTGAATCCATGGATGTGGAACCATGGATATGAAGGGCCAACTACAGAGTTATACTCGGATTTTCGACTGCATGGGGGTCAGCACTCCAAACACCCACATTGTTCAAGGGTCAACTGTACTTGAAAATTAAACAACATACTTCTAAATAATACCTGGGTCAAAGACGGAGTCACAAGGGAAATTAGAATATATGTTAAATAGAATAAAAAGTAGTACAACCAAGCAAAATTTGTGGGCTGCAAATAAGGCAATGCTTAGAAGGAAATTTATAGCATTAAATGCTTATACAGGAAGAGAAAAGGTCTCAAATAACAATAAAGAGTACAAGCTTTAAAACACTAGAAAAAGATGAGCAAACTAAACCCTAAGCAAGCATACGGAAAGACAGAATTATGAGCAGAAATCAATGAAATTGAAAACCAAAATATAATAGGGAAAAATCAATGAAACTAAAAACGAACTCTTTGAGAAGATCAATAAAATTGATATACCTCTAGCAGGACTGATCAGGAAAGAAAGAGAAGACACAATTACCAGATTCAAGAATAAAGGAGGGGGGCTTCCCTGGTGGCGCAGTGGTTGAGAGTCCACCTGCTGATGCAGGGGACACGGGTTCGTGCCCCGGTCCGGGAAGATCCCACATGCCGCGGGGCAGCTGGGCCCGTGAGCCATGGCTGCTGAGCCTGCGTGTCCGGAGCCTGTGCTCCGCAACGGGAGAGGCCACAGCAGTGAGAGGCCCGCGTACCACAAAAAAAAAAAAAAAGAATAAAGGAGAGGACATCACTACAGATGCCATAGACATTAATAGGCTAGTAAGGGGTTGTGCAACATTGTGAAATGCACTTAATACCACTGGACTGTACACTTAAAAATGGTTAGAATGGTAAATTTTATGTATGTACTTTTATCATAAATAAAATAATTTTTAAAGGATAATAAGGGAATATTAGAAACAACATTTTAGCCACAAATTTGACAACCTGGATGAAACAGGCAAATTCCTTGAAAGATGCAATCTACTTATCAAAGTCAAAAAGAAATTTGAACAGTCCTATAGAAATGAAGAAACTGAATTCATAGTTAAAAGTCTTCCAACAAAGAAAACTCTAGGCCTGATGGCTTCACTGAAGAATTGTACCAAACACTTAAAGGAAAAAGAATACCAATCCTACATAAACTCTTCCACCACGTAGAAAGGAGAGAACACTTTGCAATTCATTTTATGAAGCCAACATTACACTGATTCCAAAAACAAAGATGTTAAAAGAAAACAAGAGACCAATATCTCAGACCAATTTGCTAATATTTTGTTGCAATATTCTCAACACAATATTAGCAAATTGAATCCAGCTATACATAAACAGGATAATACATCACAACCAAGTGAAGTTTATACCAGGAATGCAAAGCAAATCAATCAATGTAACTCACTACATTGGTAGAGAAAAATGTACTGCACAACTCTATTCACATCCTGTACAATTATGTGCTTATTCTATGAAGCCAATTTTTGTCCATTCATGAGACAAAACTGGTCACCTACTGCTGTGTAGTTAATGATAGGTTATCCCTTTGATCTAACCTTACTCCTAATACTATCCAACGTTTATTGAGCACTTGGCAAGTGCAAAGTCCCATTCACAGCACCTCTGCTCAAGATGTTCTCCCCACATCCAGCCTGTCCTCACCACTCGGTCCTCATTTCAGACAGCACCTCACAGTAGCATTCCCTCATGACTTTTTATTTATTGCAGAGCACTTTTCACTATTTGAAATTTGTCTTTGTTTCCTTCCGTGTCTGTCTCCCTCATCAGAATGTAAACTCAATGAAGGCAGGGTCTTCCTTGTCTTGCTCACTACTATATATTTCTATACCCAGGACAGTATCGGGCATATAGTAGTGTTTTAGTAAGTATCTGGTGAAGGAAAGGATTATATGAGGTAGACATGACCCTCTCCAAATTTACAATATGAGAAAACTGCGACTCAAAGAGTGAGAAAACTGCGACTCAAAGAGTGAGTCCGTGATCACAAATGACTCAGCCTGGGTTCCACTTAAAATAAAAGGCAAGACAAAGACTAGCCGGCAGGTAGTTTATTTTGGAATGTGGTTCCAGGGAGCAGGAGTGAGGGACACAGGGAATGAAACACAGAGAGAGTCAATACAAGGATTCATTACGAAGCTGGCCACCTCTATGAGTTACAGATGTTTCTGTCAAGTGCTGAGTCCCACAGGATTTTCTAAGAAGCCTTGTGAATATATCTCAGAACCATCACCCAGGGAAGAAACAGGAAAGCATTTTTATCCATCATCCCTCAAACGTCTAGAGTGGCCACAGAAAAGAAGCCCCAAGGGGAAAACAGAGAAATAAGCTTTACCAAATCAGACCAGGTTACACCAAACAAGAGTATAGAAATACATGGAATAAGAGGTGAGGCTGAGGACACAGGAATGCTGTTCAAGAAGAGGTGTCTGATCTAATGGCCAGGGAGTGGAAGAACAAACCCTGACAATCTGACTACAAATAAAACTGCTCCCTATGCTGCGCGGCCACAGACATCCATGGTCCAAAGAGACTGTCACCTGCATGGTGGATTTTAATTGAAAGACATACATAGTCACAAACAGCAATAACAGAAATCCAAGTGGTACCCTCTGTAACAAAAGTAAATGCACTTGTGAATGGAGATATAAAAAGACGGCAGTCTGGGAGGGTACAACACAGAGTGGTGGGTACTTATCAAATGTTAAACTGATCAAAAGTTTAAAAAAAATATATAAACCCTCTGATCCAAAAAAAAAAAATCTACATCTAGGAATTTAGCCCAAAGTAATTATCACAGATATAAACAAAGATTTTTGCTACGAAGACGCTCATCACAGCATTGTTTATAATAGTGAAAAAACTAGAAACATCAATGTCCAAAAGGAAAATAGATAAATTATGTTCTATCCATAAAATGGAATAATACTCAATTTTAAGAACTAGGTTGTAGAAAAATATTTCATGCTTTGGAAAGATGTTCCTAAATAGTAAGTGCAATATTTCCAGTAGCATTATTATATATTGAATAATGCTCTTAAAAAAATAGTTCATAAATACATGGGTTTTTTAAAAGCACCTATCAAAATATTAACAGTGGCAATCTCTGAATGATCTCTTCACGGGAGGTTTTAAATTTTTATGAAAATATTTTAAGACTTAGAAAAAATAATTTTGGTTTAACTAGTTACTAACTCACTTAAGTTTCATTAAATCCTTACGCAGTGAGATAAGGCAAATCGCTAGCAATCTGCTGGCCCCCCATGTGAGTGGAGCCAGGAAGTGGTTCATACATGAGGAACCCAAGCAGTGATCAAATGGAAGGTTAAAAAATGTCACTTCTTTACAATGGGTCCTTCCACTTTTGAAAATAGGGATGTAACAAATTTTGAGAATGACAGACAATGCATTAATATAAAAATAAAAATGCAAAGCATCTACGGTAAAGACAACATAAAACACCAAAGTTTAAGGTGTTTCCTTTTGGGTCATTCACCTCTTTGGTATGACCGCAGTACGAAGCCATCTCTCTGTGGCAAAGAATAGCAATCAGGCTATGGTGACTGCGTATTATCCTAAAATAATTATTACAGTATATGTGGATTACTTCATGCCAAGCACTGTGCTAAAAAAAGCACTTTCTGTGTAATACCATCTCAGTGAATGCTTATAGTAAACCTGAGGCAATACTTAGTTATCTGAATGTTCTAGGTGAAAAATAGGCTAAGAAAGGTTAAATAACTGGTTCAAAGCCACAACTAGTTAGGCTGAGATCTGGACCAGTTCTGCCTGACTCCAAAGAAAAAGTTTTTGTAATATATAACAAGGAAATCTGATATCTTTATATCATGGTCCATGGTCCAAAGGGATTTTCACTCTTACTATTTTTAGTACTTCACTTGTATCTTTTTGGTTGCTCAAAAAGTTAAACATAGAATTACCACATGACCCAACAATTCAACTCCTAGTTATACACCCAAGAGGACTGAAAACAGATATTCAAACAAAAACCTGAATATTCATCGCAGCATTATCCTAAGAGCCAAAAAGTGGAAACAACCCAAATGTCTATCAACAGATGAATAAACAAAATGTGGTATATCCAGACAACAAACTATTAGTCACAAAAGGACACATGCTAGTAACACACGCTACAATATGGAAGAAGCTTGCAAACATTATACTAAGCAAAAGAAGCCAGACTCAAAAGCCACATATTATGACTCCATATACATGAAATGTCCAGAATTTAAAAATCCAGAGACACAAAGCAGATTGGTGGTTGTCAGGGGCAGGGAAGGGGAGGGAATGGTGAGGGACTGCTTAATGGGAACTGCGCTTCTTTTTGGGGTTGATAAGAATGGTCTGCAATTAGAGAGTGGTTGGTGATGACTGCACAACAATGTGAATGTGCTGTTAAGTCAATAATTGTACACTTTTAAATGGTTACAACAGTGAATTTTATGTTATGTGAATTCTACCTGAATAAAAATATGCATCTTTTAGGTACTAAAGATACTAACCACAGGTCTTGGCAAAGCTTAGCCATGTGGGCTGTTACAGAAGCATCGTAGCTGAGGAGAGATGCAGGGGGTGGGGATGGGGGGAAGGAAAAGGCAGTAACCCAGCAATTCTGCCCATCCCCACAAGTCACCGTGTCAAAGTATACTCATCAAAAACCCCGGTGTGGTTCACACCCCTGGAGGAGGGGCTGCCATACCCTACCAGATCGTTTTCCTATTTCTGACTACTCAACTATTTGGTAAACTTCTCAGGGGTCCCACAAGAATGGGGTGATCTGGTGTTTTATGAAGTCACTTCCTTAAACTTTTTCATCAAAAAGGGGCTAAACCAACGTGTGTAAGTCCACGAAAATGCAGAAACCTGTGCACTACGAGGGACACCTTCTGCATCCACCTTGCTTTACTCTTCGGGCCTATGAGCTTCCTGGAAGGAAACCTGATGAAACACACCCTCAGTGACCAAGTGCGTTCTGGTGACCGTCTCCACAAAGACATTCATAAAATTGCCCGAGAATCAGAAGGTCCCAAGTTTATTTTTGTGACAGTCAATTACCTACGATGCTCAGAAGTAAAACACTGTAAACCATCCATGAACCCGCTGCTGTTCCTAACACACTGGGGAGAATGTGAAGGCCCTGGGCATCTGCTACACTGACCACTCCTCACCCAACAGGTGGCCCGGGGGCCTGGCTTGGGAGGGCAGCCCGTGAACACTTGTCACTGGACCAACGCTTGTAAAACTCATCAGGAAAATGAACAGGAGAAAAGGCTAGGAAGTTTCCACAAAAGAACTCCGAAAAAAAGGCAAGAAAGAGGAAGATTTGCCCTCTAGAGACAAGAATGTATTCTATATCTAAAATATTCAATAGTATGAATTAGGGGGAAAAAAAAACGAGCAATAAAATTGAAAAAGGAAGTTCTAAAACAGAGCCGCACACAAAGGCTCGTGACGCCAGAGAAAAGTGTGTCAGATCTGCACGTCAGCAACAGTGGCAACAGGCTCCCGCACTTTAATTTTAGTCCTGCCACTACGCAGGACACTACTCGGGTTTAGCCTTCTTAGGGAGATTTTATACAAACATAAAGCCTTTCCTTAAGTGTAAAAAAAAAAAAAAGGCAGTCATTGTTAAAACTGCTAATTAGACAAGGAATACAATAAAATGAAATAATAATTTTAAAAGCCAAAAGAAGTAAGAAAATTATAAATGTTACACATAAATAATGATAAATTATTCAACGGTAGGAACAGCTCTGAAAAAGTGAATCAGAAAGCTTGTCTAGACAAGCTTGTTCTAGACCCATGTGATAAACTGTAAGAGAAAAGAAAAAAAAATTTTTAAGAGAAAATGTGTGGTTATTGGCAAAAAAAAAAAAAAAAAGATCTGTTGTAAGTTCAAGTACCTAAGGAGGCCAGGCAGGTAGCAGTGAAACAAGGGAAATAGGTGGCAAAAAGCACGTATCAGTGGATTTTTGTCACACAACAGTTCAGCCCTGGTGTGGCAGATCATCGTCTCAAGAACTAAGAGGAATCTGGATTTCTGTCTCAGAGACACCAATTTTAAAATGTTGGAAGGTGACTCTCCTCCCACCCCTCTACCCTCGCCACCAACACACAGCTCAAACAAAACACATCTGTGTGGCCTGCCAGTGTTCCAAGTCTGGCCTAGAGAATCATCACTGAGGTGAATGCCTATCAGAGCAATGCTAATTTAAGAGAAGGCTGAGTCGTAAAGACCAAGGCTGGTGAAGGTGCTGCCCTAATGGTAACAGCTCCAGAACAAACCAAGGATGGTTCTATATGTTCAAAGACCCTATGAATCTTTGAATCAACCAAAGTAGATTGACAAGTAAGGATACCGTACCTATAAAGACATACACTTGAACATCTGAGAAGGTAAGCAGGAGAGGGAGTTACCTGTCAGCAGATGTTTAATGTAGACTAAACGGGTCTATTGGGGGGAAAGACGTAAACAAAACATACATCTGCAAGATGGAGAAACCCAAGTCTGATTTTAGAGTTTGATGATACAAGGAACCTCTTCCACTCCTGTCTGGTGGAAAAGCCTACTAAAATAGAGAACCAAGCTTAAATCCTTTTAAGTTTGGACCTGTACACAGCCTTTAGCACCTAATCCATTTGTGAGTAGAGATGCTACTAACATCTTTCACCACTGATGCTGAGACTGGCTGGTTGGTGGGGACAAAAAACCCCCACTTAAACATTATAAACACTAAAATTAATGCTAAACAGATTCAAGAATCAAATAAAAGCAATGAAACCAAAAAGACAGCTCAACAAAATTTCAGTTCAAGATGACAGGCTCCTATACCTGTCCACTTTTCCCCCCTCCCAAAGTCATACTGAAATAAAAGGACCTTCAAAACACCAGAGAAATGCCTCCTTCCAAATAGTCCAGGGAACTAATGAATAAATACCAAGACCTGGAGAGGAGGATGGGCAAACAGAATTACCCAACAGAATAATTTACAGTATTTCTCAAACTTCAGTCAGTCCCATTACGGAGCCACAATTTTTGTTATATCCCAGTGTTACCTATCCTATTGTTTAATAGTTTTCTTTAAATCATCTTACTATGTTTTAGTTAAATAAATATATTTTAAAGGAAACTTTATATCACTATAATAAGTGCAAAACGAGTGTCACTTTGTCATCAGTAGGTGGTAACTATAAAAATAAACACAGTTTACTAAATTCTAATTAATATTGTTGCTGCAGAAAGATCTGGGCTTGCCTCCTGTTCTCTACGTTACCAGAGGAAACTAGCTGCTATTAGAGAGGTATTTCAGACTAGCAGCTAACTGAGACTTTCTCTTTGTTACAATCAAGAGGAAAAAGAACTGAAAAGGGAATTATTATCTTAAGTTTCTTTCAATGGCCCTTAGTGTTGAGCCCACATCCTGTTTAAACCATCCCCGGTATAAATGGCGCACGTGCCTGCTGTGGCAGCTGGGCCAGGCCCTTCCACAAAACCCCGCCCCCAGACACACTCCTTTGCATTTCCTCATACACAACCATTCATCTGACCACCCCAGCTGAAGAAAAGGCTTTGCCCCCAAAATAAAATCCGAGAAATGCTCTCCAAAGAAAGTGGCGATCTACTTAGGGAGGACATTGTAAGGGTCTGAGGGTTGAGAGAGACTAGAAGAGAGCTCGGGCATCTTCAGACTCCCGCAACAGATGCTAGCCTGGGTAACATGGCACAGTGGGAGGCGGGTGGTAAGAGGAAGGGCAGCTTCACTCAGAATAAGATTTACACAAAGAGCCAAGCCCCCTACCCTGGCCCACAGCGGGGGATTTTCACCATCTTTGCCCGTCTCCTGCTCCCCGCTTCTGCACCCTATATGGAGAGCAGCCTGTTCACAAGCTCTGCAAACTTGAACAGAGCCTACAGGCGGCCCTGCCAGCCGAGGTTCGGGCCTGTTGGGGACAAAGACCTACCCACAAATAAAGAGGAAACCCACACCAGCTACTTACAAATCCAGTCTTTCACTACGTACGAGAATGGTCAAGTGAGCATCCGGAAAGCTCACCCCCATGTCCTCTGCACCAAAACGTTTACTGCAGGAGGGATGCCAGGGGAGAAAACAGAAGACTCAGAGAAGAAAATGATGCAAGGGTCAAGAAACAGCAAAAATTGAGTGTGAACTTAAGTAGTGAAGAAATGTTAAAAGAAATTAAGAGACTCCTTGAAGTAGCACAGGTTTTCTGACCTAGGGCTCTATCTTCTTCTATGACACCAATCACACACCTTGGTTCAACAATGAATACACAATCATAATAATGTAAATATAGCTATTGTTATGATTTTCTATATAAAATCAACCTACAGACAAAGCATGGAAGGCTTAACTGTCATTACAGAACAGGCTATAAAAACACACAGCACACATAGAACACAAATCAAGAACTGAGAGACAAAAAAGTACATGTTCTTGGGCTAATTTTTCTCATTTTCATAGTGTAGTCTACTGACTGTGCCAAAAACTGATGAATCAAAAAATAAAGGATTGGGCTTCCCTGGTGGCGCAGTGGTTGAGAGTCTGCCTGCCGATGCAGGGGACACGGGTTCGTGCCCCGGTCTGGGAAGATCCCACGTGCCACGGAGTGGCTGGGCCCATGAGCCATGGCCGCTGGGCCTGCACGTCCGGAGTCTGTGCTCCGCAATGGGAGAGGCCACAACGGTGAGAGGCCCGCGTACCGCAAAAAAATATAAAAATAAAAAATAAAAAAATAAAAATAAAGGGTTTTGTCCATTGTTTAAAATTATAAATGTAACCATTACAAGGGGTAACCAAACCAAAACTAAAACATGGAGAGGTTGGAGGTATGCAAGTTCCTCATCTTTCATTATGTGGAATCTATAAGCAGAACCAGTAGTTGACAAATCAATAAAGGCATAAATACATCATTTAAAGCTGTAATAAGAGAAGAAACAAAGAAAGAGGAACTTAAAAGTGGCTACTGCTAGTGAAGAGAATTCATATTATATCCTTTTATAAATTTTTACCGTATGCTTATATTACTCTTATATTAATCACACACACACACACACACACACACACACACACACACACACACATGCACACACAGGATTCATAAACAAAAAACAATCTACAAGAATATTCTCCAAACTGTTCTGGGACTGAGAAGAAAGAATTTCATGTTTCACTTTCTCCTTTTCTGGGTAGGCTGAATTTGTACCAGCAGTATATATTACCTATATAATCAGAAAAATATAAGATACAAAAATATTAAATGAATATTTAACAGATCTCAGGAGGCCCAGGACTTAATAAAGAAAAGGATGAATTTGGCTAAATAAAATTTATGAGCTAAATCCCTTTATTTTAATGACTTATTTAAATGAAAAACTTTATATGAGAAAAATTTCGTGAATAAAATTAAAAAGCGGGGGCTTCCCTGGTGGCGCAGTGGTTGAGAGTATGCCTGCCGATGCAGGGGACACGGGTTCGTGCCCCAGTCCGGGAAGATCCCACACGCCGCGGAACAGCTGGGTCCGTGAGCCATGGCCGCTGAGCCTGCGTGTCCAGAGCCTGTGCTCCGCAATGGGAGAGGCCACAACAGTGAGAGGCCCGCGAACCGGAAGAAAAAAAAAAAAAAAAATTAAAAAGCAACTGACAAGTGATTAAAATATTCGTAACATATACCATGACAAAAGCTAGTACCCTTAAAGGACTTTTACTAATCAATTTAACAAAAACAAAACAAATACTCTAATAAAAAAAAAGGGCAAAGAACATAAATAGTTAAATCAGTTCAAAAATATATTAAAATGGCCAATAAATATGAAAGATGAAAATAAGTTCACTTTCCCAGGCATTCAAAGAAATGCAGATTAAAACAATAAAATGTCATTTTTCAATCTCTCAATTGGCAAAAATCATTTTAAATTATCATACTCAAGTGTTACAAGAGTTTGGTGAGAAAGATATTCTGCTAAACTGCTGAAAAGTGTAAAGTGACACATCCTTTCTGGAAGGATTTGGCAATACAGATCAAGAGCTTAAAAATGTTCCTATTCTTTGACACTATACTTCCACGTTTGTGATCATTTCTTTAGGATGAAGTCAAAGATGTGACCAATAACTTGAAAGACGTTCACCATAACATTGTTTAAATGGGAAAAAACTGGAGAAAAACACTGAAATATAACACGTTGTAATACTTCAAAGTCATGATTCTGTATCTAAAAAATGTTAGGGGAGCACAACAAAATGTTTATTTGAATGCCATGTCTGTATAAAACACGTGTGTGTGGGTGCCTGAGAGAGAAAGAATGCACAGGTAAGAGCCTGTACAGAAAAAAATCTAAAAGAATGAGCACTAAAATAGCAGTGATGATTATTTGGGTGGGAGAGTAACGTGTGACTATTCCTTTCTATATTATGTATTTGTGTAATATTTTAATTTTTTTGGCAGCAAGCATGTTTCAGTTTTGTAATAAGGCAAAACAAAAAAATGTTAAAAGTCATCTTTGAACATTATTAATAACATGGGGCAAATTCATTTAAGGTTAAATGAAAAAATCAGAATATGAAACTGTACGTAGCTCCAATTTTGCTTTTAAATCTGTTTACATACATACATACGAAAAAATTTACAGAACACCAATATGCTAACAGGGATGAAATCTGGGTAGCACAGTGAAATGGAATTTTATGTTTCCTCCTTTTACTTCCCAAATTTTCTACAATGAAAACCATTCCCACTAAGTCTTAGAAACAAAGAGTTAATAAAAAGTTAAATTTCCTTGTTGCAGGGCCCATAAGCCTTGGAAGTGCTAATTTCCATCATCAATCTTTAAAAACAACATTAGGGACATCCTGGCTTCTGAACGCTTTCCAAATATTAATACTGTGCTCTTTCCACTGTATCATGCTGCATTCAAGGGACTAAGGTAACATAAGCATTGGAAAATGTCTGAGAACAGTGGCAATATAACATAAAAATCTTGAGAAAAATGTCTGGGAAAGAGAATCATGATTTAAATGAGGATTAAATGATAATTTTCATTTATAATTATAATTTAAATGAGGGCTAAAACTTAAGCAATGTACAGCATGATGACCATAGGTAGGAATAATGAATTGTATACTTGAAATTGGCTAGAGAGTAGATCTTGAATGTTTTCACCACACACACACACAGACACACAAAAAGATAACTGTGAGGTGATGGATATTTTAATTACCTTGACTGCAGTAATCATTTCACAATGTATGCAAATGACAAAACATCACATACAACATGAATATATAAAATTTTTGTCAATTATATCTCAATAAAGCTGGAAAAAATCAACTGAACAATAAAATTTGGGGTTTAAAAATAAAAATATTTTTTAATTAAAAAAAAATTTTAAGCAGCCCTGCACAGTACCAGTGTGTTCTAGAAAGCACACCTCAAAAATGCTGGAGTAAATTACTTATGAGATACTCTTTATCAGGTTGTATTTATTAAAATTCCATAGAAATGCAAGTTTTAAAGTAGCTTGATTTAAGGTAGGTTCTGCCTTCATGACTAAAACTGATACTGCCACAAGTTGAGAATGGAAAAAGTTGGAGAAGTTAGATAATAACTTGACTAAAGGGAAGAGAAATATAATAATAATAAAGGAAAAAGAAAAACGTGCAAATAAAAACAACAATAGTGCATTAGCTCCTACAAAAAGATCCTAATTAGGACATAAAACATCTCTAGTAAAAGCAAAACTGGATCTTGGTTCTGCTTTAGGAAGAAAGAGGGAGACTCACGGACTGAAAGAAGGAACATGGCGGACACACGAGGAACCAGCTGCAGCAGTCACAAGGGGGGCAATAAAAAGCAACTTGCCAGGACCCAGAATAAGTGTTCAAGGGCTGGGAAATAAGCTCCACTGCTAAGCAGAGCTGCTATACTCATCATGAGCCTACGAATACCCCCGTGGTCAAGAGAGAGAAACAGGCCTAGTGAGTGAGATGAACACGTGACCCCTGAGAGCGGGGTACCGGGGTTTCTAGAGAGCAGGAGGAGGAGAAGCCATGTTGATCACTGAGATAAGAATGCATGACCAGGGCAAAGAATCAGCAATTCCAGCAAGCAGAGGTGGACCACAGGCCAGAGGCAACAGTGGGGTCATCTTTCAATCAGTCCAGCAGTGTCCTCAAGCAGGCCAAACAGGCCCTAGAAGGAGGAAACTGTAGGTGGACCTAAGTTCCTAGGAGCTATGAAAGATACCAAATAAAGCCCACCAGCATAAGAATGCATCCCCCCAGGTCAGGGGAGCAGCCAGAATGGGCGCCTCCCAAGAGACTCTAAAAAGCCCACAGCACAGAGCCAGCTTTAACCACGTACCAGGCTCAGAGAGCCACGTAAGAACAATCCTAGTTCCTCACTATTCCTTCTTCCTCCCACCCCACCTTATCTAGAACCCAATAAGGTCAGAAACAGGAAACTGGGGGGTCAGAGGGGACACAAAAGGACAGAAGCCAACTATACCACTTTCTCTGACAGCAAGTGGTTGCCAACTACAAATCTTAACTGGGAGAAAGAGGGAGAAAAACTCTTACCTTTGAATGAAGGCTGAGTGTTGATTAATACACTGAACTGGATATTTTTAAATTGAGCCTATGCTTTGTGACTTCTGTTCCCTAAGATCACTGCCACTTGAATGCACCTTTTGTCTTTCACCTAATGAGCCATGCTCATTAAACAGCTGTTGAATCAATAACTTGAAGAGTGAATAAAAAGTCATAAGGCCTGATGCCTTCTCATAAAAGGAAAAGGCTTTCCAAGCTGAGTGCATTTTAAAGAGATGGTGAGAGACAAAAATAAAGATTTATTTTAATCATCTCGCACAAGTTTTGTACTCAACACATTGAGTACATACCTAAAGAAAGAATATATCAATCAGAACACAGTTTGGTCCTTCCTGGGAGCACAACCACAGCTGCACTGGGAAACTGCAAAGTGTCCATTTCAGGATGATGCTGGGGACAGAGCCTTCGGGCTCCAAGGCAGTACTCTAAAGCTGAAATGAAGAGGGGGTTACAGACCCTCAATGACCCACCAGTCCTTGTGGCTCACCCATCTCTAGAGCGAAATGAATGTCCTCACCATAGGCTGCCACTGCTGGACCTCGCATTCATCAACCTCCCCTAACTGCACCTGACTCTAGGCTCCCTAACTAATGTTTTGGATCAAAACGAGTTTCACTCAAGGGAAAGTTCCAGCTCATTTGAGAACTTTCTCACTCTGATAAGTCTGTACTGGTTCCCACCTCAGGACTGTGTGGCTTGAGTTAGCAAGATATCCTGGGTACTGAGTCTTCAAAGGGATGACTCCAGCTGTGTCTCCCTGAGACTGCCAGCTGTCCATCCCAACGGTCGTCTCTATTTCCACTCTCTACCTCTGGTTCACTCCGTACCTCAACAAAAATAGGTTTTGGCCTTAATAATCCACTGAAACTACTCTTCTTAAGGTAACAATAACTTAATGCCAAATCCAGTAGACCCTGAGGATGTGAAAAACTACGTAGCTGTGGTCAGGAGATATGAAGAAAAAGTCAAAGAACAAGGAATTTTAGAAAGATACAAACTACTAGGTGTAAAATAAATAGGATACAAGGATGTAATATACAGCACAGGGAATGTAGCCAATATTTTATAATAACTTTAAATGGAGTGTAATCTATAAAAATATTGAATCACTATGCTATACACCTGAAACTAATATAATATTGTAAAGCAACTATACTTCAATTAAAAAAAAAGAATTTTAGAAAGAAGTGTTCATCAAGGCCAGTGTGAGAGAACATTCCACTAAGATAAGGACTGAGAGGCACCCATCTGATGCACACTTTTCAACAAAAACTGACAGGTGGGCTCCTTCACGCCATTTGGGTCACCTTCCCAAACATCTTCGCTGACCACACCTGCTAAAGCAGCATCCTTAGCATTATTTTAGCGTCCTGCTGAAGTCCTCCATAACCACAGTCTATGCCACTACCCTCAGATTTTCTTCACGACGCTTATCACTATGTGAAAACACATAACTTACTTATTGGATGTTGGTCTCCTTCATCCTGTGTACCACTTTATCCTCTATACACAAACAGTGTGTGGCTTATGTGGGTAGTAAACAGACACTTGTTGAATAAATAAATGAATGAGTGAGAGAGGGAGGAAAGCAAGTATAACACAAATACACTATCTACTAGTCACAGATGTGGGAAATACGCCAGTGGTAGGAAATGGCCAGGATTTTTCCCTTAAAAAGAGAATGTTATTCAGCATCCCTGGGGGCACTGCTAGGCAGATTATTCATCCTCGGGACACTTACTCAGGATCAGAACTCTGAATTACCAAAGGGCTACACAACTTATCTAGGAAATCACTTCCCTCTCAGTGGGGCGCATTGCAAAGAAAAATTTCAAAGCAAAGTAAATTTTCCCACCCAGACTTGCCAAAAGACCAGTCTTGGAAAACCAGTGCCTAAACACCACTGTAAGCTCTGCAAACACTGGGACCAAGACTTGTCTAATGTCGCATTCCCAGCGCCTCGCAGTTTCCGAGATGCTCAAAATGTTTGTTAAATGAGCATATAAGACATGGACTTCTGAGGAATGGCCATTCCATCAATTCTTATGCTGTGGATACATTTATTTTAGAAAAAGGGCAAGACAGCTAAGGAGAAGCCTTTGGCCTAGGCCTCTCCCTGGGTAGCAGTTTGGCTCCTAGAATTCAATACTCATCAACCATGTGCCACAGGTAATCACATATTACTACCTTCCCCAGAGTCACCCTGTATCAAATCTGAATATACTTTGCCAACATAATAGCTAATACAGCATAGTAACCAATAACAGATTTTGCTTGCCTTTTTAATTCTTTAATGTGTTTTGGTCAGCAAGGAAGGATAAGTCAAAATGATGAAAAAAACAAATAAAATTGAAGAATTCTACCATTAATTTCATATCCACCAGTGTATGGCTCACATACACATATGGCTCACACCACCTTTTGAGTATCAGTTTCAACAGTCATGTTCTTTTTCTAAAGGGTAGTTTGGGGAAGATTAATTACCTAGTAGTTGTAAAATACTCTGAGGCCAATACCTGGAAGATGCCATAAATCAAATTAAGTATGAAACAAGGGAAATCACAAATATTAAACCCACTTCAGAACCTGAGAAGTTGAGAAGTGAGGAAGATTTATAATGATGCCTGTTGCCCTGACACTAACTTACTCCCAGGCTAAGATATGTATTCTCAGAAAAAGATTCCTAACATTCACAACAGATCATTAATATTTGGAAATGTCAACTGCCTCTGTACTCAGTAAGATTAACTTCACATGTCTAGAGATATGAAGCGTTAATAGTGACAAGCAATTGCAAAAATTATAGCTATTCAAACAATTCACTGTTGCTGTATCAGTGCCTAATCTCAGCGCTGTTTAGTTAACATACAGTCCACCTTATCAAAAGTCAATTAAACCATTTCAATGAGAAAAAGAAAGTCGTTTAAAAGGCTATATATATTTCTCTGCTCTCTATCTGCTGACACTCCACAGCTGACACTCCAGTAAAATTTAGCAACATCCAGCAGCAATGTCTCTGCTTTCCTGCCAAACTACTTCCAAACTTCCTTCCACTTTGAAGTACTTTAATCAGTTTTTGTTTGTCTAAAAACTCCTAAGAGAGACTGAGGAGAAAAAAAAGAATCTAAGTAAAACTAAGGGGTCAGCTCCTGAAGCAGAGGTTGGAATTTGCATCCGGGGGAGAGCCAGTTCGGTCCCTCTGTAGCCTAAATGAATGGAGCAAGGTGACTGGGAAGGGAGCAGGCTTCCAGCATCGCTCCCGGACAGCCTCTTCTTTCTAGCTGGCAAACCTACCGCTGAGGGCTGGGGGCCGGGCCATAAGACCAGGGCAGCCCAGCCCGACCCTAACTGCCCAGCCCACCTACAGCAGCCCCAGGAGCATCTGAGCATCGCACCTGGGGCTCACAGGTGGGGGGCTGGGGGCTGACTCAGTCCCCACTGACCCCTCCAGGCTGAAATGGGGGCGGTGTCCGCTGCCCCCCACCGGGCAAGAACTACCAAGGTTCCGGCACAGGGACGGCAGATCGACCCCCAAACCGCCTGCAACCCCGAGAGTTCCCGCTGCCCCCAGCCTCCTCAAGGAGGTACCCAGTGTGGTGTTTAGGGGACAGCCAGGATGGCGGCGTCCGGTACTCACAAAGCCCACTGGAACCGGTGCTGGTGAACATGGTCCCGCCGGACCCAGAGGCCCCGCGGGGGACAGGGGGAGGGGAAGCGGAGGTGGAGGGAAGCCGGAGACCGCGCAGGCGCACTCCGGCCGGGCCAACGAAACCAGCAACTCGACTCCACTCCAGGGGCCGCCTGCGAACGGCGCATGCGATGCTTCTCTGCCCCCTTTCCCTTCCGGCCGGGGAAAGGAAGTGCGTGCGAAGCGAAAGTGGTCCGCCTCTCCGGGTTTTTCTGACGGCCGCGGGAGCCTTAGAAAAGGAGTGGGATGGCGTGGGAGGAGCGGGTGTAACTCCTGGGAGCCGCACACTAGTGCTTTAGCGCCGCCACTCGCCCTGTGGAGCCACCAAAGCAGCTAATTCATCTGGAATGCCGGCGCTGTGATGTACCTCGCGGCCTCTAACCTCTCCCAGGATTGCACGCCGGGTGCGTTCCGCGCATGCTCAGTCTTTCTGGGCCGTCCCGGGGGCTGGCTCTCCCGCTGACTGTTGACAGAACTGTCTCGAGTTCCGGTGCCCAGACAAGTGCAGGAGAGGCAGCTCCTCCGAGGAAAGGGGAGCCGGAGCTGGAAGACCCTCCCTGTCGTGGGGAGTGGGACCGTCCAGCTGCCCCCACCTCTTTTCGCATGTCGGTCCCGCGCGAAAGCCCCCGAAAAAGCGCCAAGTGCCATGGTCCCTGGACCCTCACCCCTCCCCGCCGCGGTGGCCTGTGTCCAGGTGTCCCAGGCGCGGTGAGTCTGTGGCGGAGCGATCCTGCTCCCCAAACTTCTTCCCAGGAGTCCTGCTGGACCCATGTCGTTTAAATTTTTTTCCCTTGCAAAATTTTTACTCCTTGCCAAAGCAAAGTCACGGTTTTTAAAGTGAGTTTGAGCTTGAAAACTTTAATATTATGCAGTAGTTATAGAACGCATGTGGGAAAACTGACCAACTCTGAGGCTAAATGAAAAGGATAGGCTACAAAACTATGTACGGTATATTTTTAAAAAAGAAAAAATCTTTTTGAGTGCTCATAAGGGCCAGGCATTATGCTAACTCCGAAATTTGTAGATCAATAAAACACAGTCTTTGCCCTTAAGGAGAGGTGACAGTGGGCCAAAATATTAACACATTTATTTCTAGAAGACAAAAGTATAAAGTGACTTTTATTTTTTTCAGGCTTTTCTTTATTCGTGAAGCGTGTTCACAATCTTGAAATACGTTTTATGTTTAACTTAAGATTCATCCAATTGAGTTATTTTGCCGTAAAATGGTACTCTCAAGGTCCTTTATGTTTGCAGAAGCTGTCAGCTGCAGCCAACGTAGGACAGTGGTTCTCACGGTAGGTGTGGGGACTGCCACCCACACTTTAGGGAGTACCAAAGGCCAAAGCTATCTTTACAGTGATATAAAGATATTATTTGTCATTTTTACTCTTAATTGCTCTGGAGTATCCAGTGGAATTTTCCACTGCACATTCGGAACAGTTGTATAACTTAATGAGCTAGTGTTTTCCAGTTGACCAATACGTGGTGTTACAAAATCATGCATGGGTAAAAGATCAATTCAAACTGCAAGATAAACCAATAAATTTTGGTGTCAACAGTACAAAAGATAGGGTTTCAGACTTCTCATTGCAACTAGTCTTTAAGAAACTACCATTTGTTAAGCTGCGGTGTCATATCAAAAAAGAATATCTGGGGCCTTCCCTGGTGGCGCAGTGGTTGAGAGTCCCCCTGCCGATGCATGGGACATGGCTTCGTGCCCCGGTCCGGGAAGATCCCACATGCCGCGGAGCGGCTAGGCCCGTGAGCCATGGCCGCTGAGCCTGCGTGTCCGGAGCCTGTGCTCCACAACGGGAGAGGCCACAACAGTGAGAGGCCCGTGTACCGCAAAAAAAAAAAAAAAGAATATCCATATTATCAGAAGTGACTATTAAAATGCTTCCTTTTCCAGCCTCATATCTGTGTGAGGCCAGATTTTCTTTATATACTTAAACTAAAACAATGAATCAGGCTTCCCTGGTGGCGCAGTGGTTAAGAATCCTCCTGCCAGTTCAGGGGACACGGGTTCAAGCCTTGGACCGGGAAGATGCCACAACTACTGAGCCCTCGTGCCACAACTACTGAAGCCCACACGCCGAGAGCTTGCGCTCTGCCACAAGAGAAGCCACTGCAATAAGAAGCCCGTGCACCACAACAAAGAGTAGCCCCTGCTCGCTGCAACTAGAGAAAGCCCACATGCAGCAACAAACACCCGACAAAAATTAATAAATAAACTAAATAAATTTATTAAAAAAAACAGTGAATCACAAAAAAACAAAGCAGAAGCAGATATGAGAATCCAGCTATCTTCTATTAAACCAGATGTTAGACATTTGCAAAAATGTTTAAATAATGCTGTTCTTCCCCATAATTTTTTGCTTGGGAAAGTACGGTAATTTTTCACAACAATTTATTAGTTATGTTAACATGTAATGGGTATACTATTTTTTTAAACATTTTTATTGGAGTATAATTGCTTTACAATGTTGTGCTAGTTTCTGCTGTAGAACAAACTGAATCAGCTATACATATACATATATCCCCATATCTCCTCCTTCTTGTGTCTCCCTCCCACCCTCCCTATACCACCCCTCTAGGTGGTCACAAAGCATGGAGCTGATCTCCCTGTGCTATGCAGCTGCTTCCCACTAGCTATCTATTTTACATTTGGTAGTGTATGTATGTCCATGCCACTCTCTCACTTTGTCCCAGCTTACCCTTCCCCCTCCCTGTGTCCTCAAGTTCATTCTCTGTGTCTGCATCTTTATTCCTGTCCTGCCCCTAGGTTCTTTAGAACCTTTTTTTTGCTTAGATTCCATATATATGTGTTAGCATACGGTATTTGTTTTTATCTCTGACTTACTTCACTCTGTATGACAGCCTCTAGGTCCATCTACCTCACTACAAATAACTAAATTTCGTTTCTTTTTATGGCTGAGTAATATTCCATTGTATATATGTACATCTTCTTTATCGATTCATCTGTTGATGGACACATAGGTTGCTTCCATGTCCTGGCTATTGTAAATAGTGCTGCAATGAACATTGTGGTACATGACTCTTTTTTTTTTGCGGTATGCGGGCCTCTCACCGCTGTGGCCTCCCCCATTGCAGAGCACAGGCTCCGGACGCGCAGGCCCAGCGGCCATGGCCCACGGGCCGAGCCGCTCCGCGGCACGTGGGATCCTACGGGGCGTGGACCCACGTTCCCCTGCATCGGCAGGCGGACTCTCAACCACTGCGCCACCAGGGAAGCCCCTACATGACTCTTTTTGAATTGTGGTTTTCTCAGGGCATATGCCCAGTAGTGGGATTGCTGGGTCATATGGTAGTTCTATTTTTAGTTTTTTAAGGAACCTCCATAGTGTTCCCCATAATGGCTGAATCAATTTACGTTCCCACCAACAGTGCAAGAGGGTTCCCTTTTCTCCACACCCTCTCCAGCATTTACTGTTTGTAGATTTTTTGATGATGGCCATTCTGAGCGGTGTGAGGTGATACCTCATTGTGGTTTTGATTTGCATTTCTCTAATGACTAGTGATGTTGAACATCCTTTCGTGTGTTTGTTGGCAATCTGTATATCTTCTTTGGAGAAATGTCTGTTTAGGTCTTCTGCCCATTTTTGGATTGGGTTGTTTGCTTTTTTTGATATTGAGCTGCAAGAGCTGCTTGTATATTTTGGAGATTAATCCTTTGTCAGTTGCTTCATTTGCAAATATTTTCTCCCATTCTGAGGGTTGTCTCTTCGTCTTGTTTATGGTTTCCTTTGCTGTGCAAAAGCTTTTAAGTTTCATTGGGTCCCATTTGTTTGTTTTTATTTCCAGTTCTCTAGGAGGTGGGTCAAAAGGATCTTGCTGTGATTTATGTTATAGAGTGTGTCTGCCTATGTTTTCCTCTAAGAATTTTATAGTGTCTGGCTTTACACTTAGGTCTTTAATCCATTTTGAGTTTATTTTTGTGTATGGTGTTAGGGAGTGTTCTAATTTCATTCTTTTACATGTAGCTGTCCAGTTTTCCAAGCACCACTTATTGAAGAGGCTGTCTTTTCTCCATTGTATATTCTTGCATCCTTGATCAAAGATAAGGTGACCTATGTGCATGGGTTTATCTCTGGGCTTTCTATCCTGTTCCACTGATGTATATTTCTGTTTTTGTGCCAGTACCATAGTGTCTTGATTACTTTGTCTTTGTAGTATAGTCTGAAGTCAGGGAGCCTGATTCCTCCAGCTCTGTTTTTCTTTCTCAAGATTGCTTTTGCTATTTGGGGTCTTTTGTGTTTCCATACAAATTGTAAAATTTTTTGTTCTAGTTCTGTGAAAAATGCCATTAGTAGTTTGATAGGGATTACATTGACTCTGTAGATTGCTTTGTGTAGTATAGGCATTTTCACAATGTTGATTCTTCCAATCCAAGAACATGGTTTATCTCTTAATCTCTTTGTATTGTCTTTAATTTCTTTCATCAGTGTCTTATAGTTTTCTGCATACAGGTCTTTTGTCTCCTTAGGTACGTTTATTTCTAGGTATTTTATTCTCTTTGTTGCAATGGTAAATGGGAGTGTTTCCTTAATTTCTCTTTCAGATTTTTCATCATTAGTGTATAGGGATGCAAGAGACTTCTGTGCATGAATTTTGTATCCTGCTACTTTACCAAATTCATTGATTAGCTCTAGTAGTTTTCTGGCGGCATCTTTAGAATTCTCTATGTATAGTATCATGTCATCTGCAAACAGTTGCAGTTTTACTTCTTCTTTTCCAATTTGGATTCCTTATTTCTTTTTCTTCTCTATTTGCTGTGGCTAAAACTTCTAAAACTGTTGAATAATAGCGGTGAGAGTGGGCAACCTTGTCTTGTTCCTGATCTTAGTGGAAATGGTTTCAGTTTTTCACCTTTGAGAATGATGTTGGCTGTGGGTTTGTCATATATGGCCTTTATTATGTTGAGGTAACTTCCCTCTATGCCTACTTTCTGGACAGTTTTAATAATACATGGGTGTTGAATTTTGTTGAAAGCTTTTTCTGCATCTATTGAGATGATCATATAGTTTTTATCCTTCAGTTTGTTAATATGGTGTATCACATTGATTGATTTGCGTATATTGAAGAATCCTTGCATTCCTGGGATAAACCCCACTTGATCATGGTGTATGATCCTTTTAATGTGCTGTTGGATTCTGTTTGCTAGTATTTTGTTGAGGATTTTTACATCTATGTTCATCAGAGATATTGGCCTGTAGTTTTCTTTTTTTGTGATATCTTTGTCTGGTTTGGTATCACAGTGATGGTGGTCTCATAGAATGAGTTTGGGAGTGTTCCTCCCTCTGCTTATTTTGGAAGAGTTTGAGAAGGATAGGTGTTAGCTCTTCTCTAAATGTTTGATAGAATTCACCTGTGAAGCCATCTGGTCCTGGGCTTTTGTTTGTTGGAAAATTTTTAATCACAGTTTCAATTTTAGCACTTGTGATTGGTCTGTTCATATTTTCTATTTCTTCCTGGTTCAGTCTCGGAAGGTTGTGCTTTTCTAAGAATTTGTCCATTTCTTCCAGGTTGTCCATTTTATTGGCATATAGTTGCTTGTAGTAATCTCTCATGATCCTTTGTATTTCTGAAGTGTCAGTGTTACTTCTCCTTTTTCATTTCTAATTCTGTTGATTTGAGTCTTCTCCTTTTTTTTTTTTTGATGGGTCTGGCTAATGGTTTATCAATTTTGTTTATCTTCTCAAAGAACCAGCTTTTAGTTTTATTCATCTTTGCTATCGTTTCCTTCATTTCTTTTTCATTTATTTCTGATCTGATTTTTATGATTTCTTTCCTTCTGCTAACTTTGGGCATTTTTTTGTTCTTCTTTCTCGAATTGCTTTAGGTGTAAGTTTAGGTTGTTTATTTGAGATTTGTTTCCTGAGGTTGGATTGTATTGCTGTAAACTTCCCTCTTAGAACTGCTTTTGCTGCACTACATAGGTTTTGGGTTGTTTTGTTTTCATTGTTATTTGTTTCTAGGTATTTTTTTATTTCCTCTTTGATTTCTACAGTGATCTCTTGGTTATTTAGTAGTGTATTGTTTAGCCTCCGTGTGTTTGTATTTTTTACAGTTTTTTTCCTGTAATTGATATCTAGTCTTATGGCCTTGTGGTCGGAAAAGATACTTGATACGATTTCAATTTTCTTCAATTTACCAAGGCTTGATTTGTGACCCAAGATATGATCTATCCTAGAGAATGTTCCATGAGCACTTGAGAAGAGAGTGTATTCTGTTATTTTTGGATGGATGTCCTATAAATATCAATTAAGTCCATTTGGTATAATGTGTCATTTAAAGCTTGTGTTTCCTTGTTTATTTTCTGTTTGGATGATCTGTCCATTGGTGAAAATGAGGTGTTAAAGTCCCCTACTATGATTCTGTTACCATCGATTTCCCCTTTTATGGCTGTTAGCATTTGCCTTATGTATTGAGTTGCTCCTGTGTTGGGTGCATAAATATTTACAATTGTTATATCTTCTTCTTGGATTGATCCCTTGATGATTATGTAGTGTCCTTCTTTGTCTCTTGTAATAGTCTTTATTTTAAAGTCTATTATGTCTGATATGAGAACTGCTACTCCAGCTTTCTTTTGATTTCCATTTGCATGGAATATCTTTTTCCATCCCCTCCTTTCAGTCTGTATGTGTCCCTAGGTCTGAAGTGGGTCTCTTGTAGACAGCATGTATATGGGCCTTGTTTTTGTATCCATTCAGCCAATCTATGTCTTTTGGTTAGAGCATTTAATCCATTTACATTGAAGGTAATTATCGATATGTATCTTCCTATTACCATTTTGTTAATTGTTTTGGGTTTCTTTTTGTAGGTCTTTTCCTTCTTTTGTGTTTCCTGCCTAGAGAAGTTCCTTTAGCATTTGTTGTAAAGCTGGTTTGGTGGTGCTGAATTCTCTTAACTTTTGCTTGTCTGTAAAGGTTTTAATTTCTCCATCAAATCTGAATGAGATCCTTGCTGGGTAGAGTAATCCTGGTTGTAGGTTTTTCCCTTTCATCACTTTAAATATGTCCTTCCACTCCCTTATGGCTTGCAGAGTTTCTGCTGAAAGATCAGCTGTTAACCTTATGGGGATTCCCTTGTATGTTACTTGTTGCTTTTCCCTTGCTGCTTTTAATATTTTTTCTTTGTATTTAATTTTTGAAAGTTTGATGAATATGTGTCTTGGTATGTTTCTCCTTGGATTCATCCTGTATGGGAATCTCTGTGCTTCCTGGACTTGACTGATTATTTCCTTTCCCATATTAGGGAAGTTTTCAACTGTAATCTGTTCAAATATTTTCTCAGTCCCTTTCTTTTTCCCTTCTTCTTCTGGGACCCCTGTAATTCGAATGTTGGTGTGTTTAATGTTGTCCCAGAAGTCTCTGAGAGTGTCCTCAATTCTTTTCCTTCTTTTTTCCTTATTCTGCTCCGTGGTAGTTATTTCCACTATTTTATCTTCCAGGTCACTTATCTGTTCTTCTGCCTCAGTTATTCTGCTATTGATTCCTTCTAGAGAATTTTAAATTTCATTTATTGTGTTGTTCATCATTGTTTGTTTGCTCTTTAGTTCTTCTAGGTCCTTGTTAAACGTTTCTTGTATTTTCTCCATTCTATTTCCAAGATTTTGGATCATCTTTACTATCATCACTCTGAATTCTTTTTCAGTTAGACTGCCTATTTCCTTCTCATTTGTTTGGTCTGGTGGGTTTTTACTTTGCTCCTTCATCTGCTGCATATTTCTCTGTCTTCTCATTTTGTTTAACTTACTGTGTTTGGGGTCTCCTTTTCGCAGGCTGCAGGTTCATAGTTCCCGTTGTTTTTGGTGTCTGCCCCCAGTGGGTGATGTTGGTTCAGTGGGTTGTGTAAGCTTCCTGGTAGAGGGGACTGGTGCCCGTGTTCTGGTGGATGAGGCTGGATCTTGTGTCCCTGGTGGGCAGGACCCCGTCCAGTGGTGTGTTTTGGGGTGTCTGTGACCTTAGTATGATTTTAGGCAACCTCTCTGCTAATGGGTGGGGTTGTGTTCCTGTCTTGCTAGTTGTTTGGCATGGGGCTTTCAGCACTGGAGTCTGCTGGCCATTGGGTGGAGCTGGGTCTTAGCACTGAGGTGAAAATCTCTCTCGCCAATTGATATTACGTGGGGCCGGGAGGCCTCTGGTGGACCAGTGTCCTGAACTCAGCTCACCTCAGAGGTGCAGGCCTGACGCCCAGCTGGAGCACCAAGACCCTGTCAGCCACACAGCTGGAAATACATTTGCTCTTGATTTTTGCATGTCCCTGGCCTGTGAACGTAAGAGACTTGTCTCCTGAAGCTGTTAAGACAAGTAGTTCTCTGCACCTGCCCACCAGAATCTTAAAAGTTTATATAGAGGCTCTAACTAGGTTTCAGTCATATATTCAGTGCTGATGGTGTCAACACTTTCTCAAAGGCTGCATCCTTGGGTATACTATTTTTAAATTAATTTCAAATATTTAAAGAGTTTACTCAGTTTCTTAGTTAATTTCTAATCCAGTAAATACCAGTAGATACAAACCCATGTTAACAAAAGCTCTTGCAGTTCTCAATTATTTTTAAGAGTGTTAAAGGGATCCCAAGACCAAAGTTTTGAGAACTGCTGAATTAGGAGATAAAGCACTCTGAAGTTTAAGAAAACAAATACAAACCCCTCACTTATTTATGTTCACTTCTTAAACATGCTTAATTAAATACATGATAACTCAATTTGGTATGCAGATCTTGCTTGAAAGTATTTTCAACACTCCATACCCTGAATATACATCTCCTTTGCATTCTGATGACCCGTGTGTGTTGACTGGTAGAAGGCTGTAAGTTTGCCTGAAAAGAAGCAAGTGTTGCCCTTGGACAGGAAGCATCGGTCTCATCTGGGATCTTGTTTGGACTAGAGAGTGCCAGGCCCTACCACAGACCTAGTAAAGCAGTGTTTAGAAGACTCCCAGCTGATCCTATACACACTGAAGTCTGAGAAGCAGTGATTCTCAACAGGGGCCGATTTTAGACTCCAGGGAACTCTTGCCAATATTGGGAAACAATTTTGGTGTGAGAATTGGGGGAGGAGACTGCTACTGGCATCTAGTGGGCAGAGGTCAGGGATGCTGCTCAACATCCTACAACACACAGGACAGCCTCCCACAGTAAAGAATTCTCCTGCCCAAAATGTCAGTAGTGCAGGTGGAGAAACCCTACAGTAACTAGTGTAATTCATCTAACCTTTATCACACAGTCCCAGATCTCTTCCTGTATATCACTTCTGTTGTCCATGCCTGTATTTCTACTTTGTGTCTTCTCTGGATCATATTTATGGAGACCTAATTCTGTCAATTACTAGGAATCATCACTTGCCTCGCTATGTCTTATTGATCTACTTTCTACATTGGGGTAATAGCGATACACTTGAGAGGGTAAGCCCCTTCCCGGGCAGGGAATGTGTTGTACAAATGTTGTATCCTACCCATTTTGAGTCTCTTGGTGTGAAGGTGTTGTCTTCCTTTAATAAAATAAAACACAGCTTCTCTAAGGTTTTAGCATCAGAAAGAAAATCTCCAGGTGAGCGCTGGGGGAAGGCTGCTGACCAAAATCCCTGATAAGCCCCTTTTCCTATATGTTTCACCCTGCCTTTGGCATAGTATTCCTTTCAAATAGCAGAGATAAACTGGACTTTTCCTAAAGATTACTAAGTAGCAGAGGGGGCCAAAAACAACAACAAAAATAAGAATCACGAACTTCCGAAGTAACAAGTTCTGAACAGATGACAGCTACCATGCCATAAGGTTATTAGGCCATAACCTACCCAACTTTCTGGCTTAGGATCCCCTTTCCAAATTCCCAGGGATTCTAGTCAGCTACTTTTTGGAGGAATCAGTAGATAATGACTAGGGTTGATGGTCAGTACTTGGATAAAGTAGGCTTCGTACTGCTTCAAATGCACTTCCAGCATATAATATCTATAAAATCAATATTTATGAGAAAGTAGGTGTGGAAGCTTTTTAAAGAGCAGTTGCGTCTTTTCAATAATACAGTAATATTCATAATACATGTTTAATGAGTAGGGAGCATTTGGAAAATACGTAAGCGTATTTTTGGCTGTCACAGTGAACTGGGAAATACTGCATGGGGTCCACTGATGCCAGACCAAACCTTTTTACAAAAAAACCAATTGTTTTCTTTCCTAACCAACTTTTGACTCTCCCAGCTCACGCTTCTTATGTAGGTAAAAGCTCGTTTGTATTTATTTGAGTCGAGAACCAATTCTAATTCACATGTAAACATGTATGCCTTGCAGAGTTTTAATTCACGGCGAATTTTCCAGGAATGTCCCTAATATTGTTTTGGTTGATATTTGAAAATCAGGAGCTGTTTACCAATTCAGAAAACCACACCACCTACAACAACTCCACTCGTTGCACTTGAGTCACCAGTATCAGTTTACGTTTATGGCATTCTTAGTGCTTCTATATTTTTCACAAAGATGTACAAATTTAGCCCTTATTTTAAAAATACTATATATAATTTAGATATTAAGAAAAGAGGTTGAGAGTACTCAGCTGAATATTTGAAAATATCATTGGCAACATAGTTTTTTTCTAATTCATCTAGATGAACCCATCAAGACCAAGTGAATATTTTGTAAAGAGAGACACAGAGTTGGCAAAGATACAAACTTCAGAGATTTAAGGAAAGTTTGGAAATCATAGTATTGTCCTTGAGATGTTTTTTTGATCCAATCTGAAGGATATGAGGTACCGTTTCTTATAGAATAGCACAAATGATACTGTGGAAATCCAAACAATGTAAGGGAAAATTAATTGTAACTGCTGTATAAGAAGTTATTTTTATGAGAGAAAGAAACTTAAATGTTTTCTTCTGTTAATTGAGCAATAATGTTGTATGTAGGAGAATCTATGAGAAATCCAGAAGTAGAAAATAGGCTCTGAAATGATCTACAGTCAAAAGAATATTGCAAGTGAATTGCAAGAAACCTCTATGATAATGAAGCTTTACTGACCACAAATGTTAAGGTTCATGGGAATAAAAACATTGGGCAGAAAATTTATTTCCATATGTATGGACATTGGATCCTAAGAGTTGTGAAAATTTGAAATTCTTTAAAAATGTTTCACAGGAAGACCTTTTTCCTTTTCCAGTGTCATTGGGCAGCAGACGGAGCTGCAGCTACAGTCCGCCAGCAAAGTAGGGTTGTAAACATCTCACAAGTAGCAACAGCCCCATTGGTAAGTCACTGCATTACTCGTTGACGACCTGACCTCACTCGCCAAAAGCTTAGTGAAAGGCCCACAAGTCAGTGAATGTTATCACTGCTACTAATAAAATTTAAATTAATGCCTTGAGTAAAAGATTCTTTTGTAAACTTTGCAATAACATTGAAAAGGAGTTTGACTATCTTATCCTACATATAGAAATAAGATGGTGATTCCAAAGAAAATTGTTTTAAAATATTTTATTTATTCTTTAATACTAACATGCATTTTTGTTTTCAATCAATAAAAATTAAATAGTGGCATCAAAATATTATGAAGAGATTTGACATATATTGCATGTGTATCAGAAATGTTAAATCAAGTCCTTAATCTGCAAGCGAGATTGATATTATTAAAGAGGAAGGAATTAACATGAGATTTTTCAACAAACTTACTTGACTTAAGAGAAGCTCTCTTGCCCAGAATTTTCCCAGTTCCTTTATCTATAGCAGATAAGACTAGGTCTAAGATACTGGTTTGGGATTCTATTGCTAATTTTGATGCTATTTTAAAATAATGAGTAGATCTAAAAGTCAGTATGGATCTACAATATCAGATTTGGTGATTAATCCACTTGAAAATGGTGAAAGGTATTAGCCAATGTTTGCAGAAAATGTGAATTGGGCTAGAACATGATTTGGGGACAAAAGAATTATTTAATTATGGAAAGATTTGGATTCAGCTAGGACTTCCGTTCATCCTCCTTTAACATGAGAGCTACATTATTTATTATAGTATTTCCAAAGGCATATTTAGGTGAAGAGTTTCACTAAACAATTCTGGCAAAAGCAACAAAATGTAAGAGAACATCTGAGATTTCTTTTAACGGAATTAGGACATCATTAAATTTCATCAATCAGATTTTTTAAAATATTTGAGATTATTACCCTCTGTTTTAGTTTGGGTCTCCCCAAAAGCAGACTCTGAGGCAAAGTTTCAAATTCAGTTTCAAGTTTCTCTGGCAGTGGTCCTAGAAAAGACCACTGGGAGAATGGGAAGGGAAGGATGGATGCTAATAGAGATGAATTATCAAAAAAATTAGCACTGTGGGCAACTGAGCCAGCGCTCCACAGTCATGGTGCCAGAGGGGGAGGCAGCTGGGGTATTTATCCACTGACTCCCATCAGTTACTAAGGGCTACCCCCAAGCGGTGCAATTCCCCAGCTCTTCCAGCCCCTGACGTGAGTGGGCAGAGGCTCTGGTGGCAGAGCCAGCGCTGCGGTTGGGAAGTATGCTCTCACGCAGTTGGGACTCATGACAGGGCACTGACACTACTGCACCGTCCTGCCTCTGGCTTTCTCGTTTGTGTAACACAATGGTAAGAAAGCTGTGCTGAGAAAATTACATATGGAAATCAGGGTGTGGGTTTTTTTTACCGAAGTGATGGGTTGATGTGCCTTTTTCCCTCCAGTCTTCAGTACCCACCTTAGAAGTCCACCGCATCATTTCTCTAGAGTTCTTTCCTTCCTTCCTTCTTTCCTTTTTTTCTTTCTTCCTTTTTCATCTCTGTGTTCTATCACATAGTAAAGGATGTGGTCTCCAGGGTCTGAGTTTTAGAGACAGAACTTATGCTGTAACATGTGGTGGGATTTCAAAACAGGAAATCAGTTTTCTATCAAACTTCATCACTACCCCTCAAAACATAGAGAAGTATGTTAGAGCAACTAATAAGGAGCCTGATTGTGAGACAGTCAAACTTCCTCGTCTTCTCCACCCTGACCATCTGCTCTTTCTTGGAGGCTAAGTGAAGGTTACTTCTCTTTCTCATGTCACATACAAACATGTCTGGTCTCTTGGTACCACACATGTACCTTCTCATCCTCCATTAGTTATTTTTCTGCTGTGCATTCATTTTTCTATACATCCTGTGTGTCATCACTGCTGATCTTCTTACTTCTCTTATATACAAACTAATATATTTACAGGTGAATGCAAGCATTTGTCTCCTAGTGTAGTCATGTCCCAACACCCACAGATCATAATATGTATTATTTTCTTATACATTTCTTTCCTTTGTTTCATCACATCAAAGTAAGGGTGTTGTATTGATTATTAAAATTATGTATAGCATATTTTTCTTGACTTTCATTTAGAATATTAAAGACAGAATTGTAGAATATTTGTTATAAAAGGGAGAGTTGGGTCTCCTAGGATTGAGAACCATTAGACTAGATGTATACAATTTATGCCATGCATACAGTTGACAAACTGGAATTGGATTCTGTATGGCCTAATGTGAATAAAGACAATGCAGTCTTAGGTCATCTTCAAAATTACATATCAGATATATAAGACATTTTCTTACGTCTTGTTTTTAGGTATATGACTTATAAATAGGAGACATAGAAGCTTTTAATTATCTTAATACAACCATACATATTCCATAACACTAACCATTGGTTAGAATATTTATAAGTTATAATCATATTGTTCACAGACAGGATTATCCTATTCCTTATCCATTTTTCTTCTCTGAGGGTAATTTTGATCAAGTGGATGGGCTCTTGCTCATAGTACAGTGCAGTAATAAAAGTGGAACGGATTCCTAGCTTTCCATTGCAAGGTTGTCAATACCACACCTTCACTTCCTAGCCCATCCATGTTGTTTGAACAAATTGAATACTCCTCATTCAAAGGGGATATTGGATATAATGCTATTAGTTTGTGTTCCCCAAAAAACCAACCTTGAGACAAGGATTTGGGTGCAAATCCCACCTCTCTACTTGAGAGGTGACCCTAGGAAGCATGATGAGGAACTAGGGAAGTGAGATAAGGAAGAGGGTAGTCAGTAATGAGTTGGTTACAACTGTGAGCACTTGGAACTAAGTCCTACTAGAGACCTAAGAGACCACAAAACATACCTCAAAACTGTCTCACCAACCACCAAGGAAGCTGGGCTATTTCACACCAACTCCCTTTCTCATTGGATGAGGTTTGCTCCTGGGGGTTATAAACCCTCCTGCACTTTCAGCCATGCTCCTGCATCCAGAGAAAGTGCTCAGGCAGAGACACACAGGTATTTTTATGACAATTGTCCACTGAAGCTCTAGGTGACCTTCAGCGTGGACAAAGAGGATATGGTTGGGACATCACCAGCATCTGCTAAAAGTGGAAAGAAGGAATTGAGGCCAAATGACCAATTCCCCTTATCCTCTTACCCCAGGCCCCAGGGCAGGACATTTTTATGGGGCTAGATGGATATGGCTGGGGATTGATGCCACGTAAGTGACTTCTCTTGGACCATGATGTAGCTGCCCTGGATCCTTGACAGGGTGCAAGCTGGATTTCAGGGCATCATCAAAACAGGACAGACAGGCCAAACTTCATAACCTCATCCCCTGCCTAGGATATGTCCTCTTATGAAACTGCCCAGCCACCTCCTGTCCATCACAGCAAGGCCAACGCCCAGGATCTACTTCCCCCAGGGTTGTAGCAAGAAGTGGGAGCTTATCTGTCTCTGGTTTACTCAGAAATGTGAGGGTCATTATTGGCTCAAATGTTTAATTTTGCTGTGCATCTCATGGCCAGGTCATGCCGAGCAGTAATAGCACATTGATTTGATGTGTTCAATATAATGTTCTAAAACAAGTCATATTCATTTAATCTTTTATTTCTTCTTTTCCCAAGCTGAGATAATCATAACAATTTTGTGTAGGAAACTCCTTATCACTCTTATTTCCATTATTAGTAATATTTACTATAGTAAATCCATAGAAATACAACAGAAATATGCATACATGGAAGAGTATCATTACCATAGCAGCTGGTTAAAAAAAAAAAAGAGAGAACATGTGGCAATATTTCCTAAATTTCAGGAAATGAGCTGGAGATACAAAATAAAGTACTAAAGACTGACGACCATCATATGACATTTAATTTTGCTTATTGACTTTAGCTTTTCTATTTTTATTATGTAAAACTAAACTCAGGACTCTCTTTTACCTGCATCTTCAGTTCTCTCCCTGTTGTGAGTTGAATTGTGTAGCCCCCCAAAACAGGTATGTTGAAGTCCTAACTCCCAGTACCTGAGAATGTGATCCTATTTGCACAAAGGGTAATTGCAGATTAGTTAAGATGATGTCATAATGCAGTAGGTGGGACCAAAGTCCAACATGACTGATGTCCTTATAAGAAAATGTCCCAGGCAGACACAGAAACAATGCCACGTGACCACCAAGGCAGAGATTGAAGTGCTGTATCTCCAAGCCAAGGAACACCAGGGATTTCTGGAAAAACACCAGAAAATGAAAAAAGCAGGGAAGGATTCTCCCGTATAGGTTTCAGGGGAAGCACAGCCTGCAGAACTGTGAGACAATAAATTTCTGTGTTTTTTTTTTTGTTTTTTTTTTTTGTGACACGCGGGCCTCTCACTGCTGTGGCCTCTCCCTGTTGCAGAGCACAGGTTCCGGACGTGCAGACCCAGCGGCCATGGCTCACGGGCCCAGCCGCTCCGCGGCATGTGGGATCTTCCCAGACCGGGGGCATGAACCCATGTCCCCTGCATCGGCAGGCGGACTCTCAACCACTGCGCCACCAGGGAAGCTCTAAATTTCTGTTGTTTTAGGCCACCTAGGTTGTGTGCTTTTTGTGGCAGTACTAGGCAACACTCTTCTCTTTAATTCATACATATACAGATATAGATATAGATTTTTTTTTTTGCCTGTGCTGCATAGCATATGGGATCTTAGTTCCCCGATCAGGGATCAAACCTGTACCCCCTGCTTTGGAAGCGTGGAGTCTTAACCACTGGACCGCCAGGGAAGTCCCCTAATTCATATTTTAAAATATCTTATTCCGTCTGGTATTCATCTGTTACCCCTTTCCTCTTTCTTCATTTCCACCTAGGTAAAAGATGAGATTTTACTTCTGCCCGCCAACCACAGGGCCACAGCTCACCATGCTCTTTCTAACAACCCCCTTGTCCCAAAGGTGACAATATGTTTGATCTCATATGCCATGTGTCTGATGATAAGACCATGAACCCAGAAAGGCACTGATAAAATCTTTCTGCTCATGATCACGATGCTCACAAAATCTAAAACTGCTTTAAGTTAAGGCTGTTGTTTTCTGGTCACTCCAGCATCAAGGAGAAACTACCAGTTACTCACTCTCCTGGCTTTAGCGCCTCTTCATCTGACACCCACCATTGCCACAGTCACGGCTCCCACCTTGACCTCCCTCTGCAGATGAACCTGTGGTCCTGTCACTAGGTCTAATTCTGATGTAGGGTAAGAGTAATTTAAAAGGTTCCAGTCCCCTGCTCTGTGAAGGTGGCTGGATTCCATGCCCTCAGCCTCCTTTGGCACCTTGGGCATCACATTCCTCTATCAAAGCCAGTAGACACTAAGTGCACTCATCGGGTAATTGCCTATCTCCTCCACTCAACTGCAAGCAGGGCCTGTCTTTCATCTTTGTTTCCCCAAGTCTTGGCCCAGTGATTGGCACACAG
The DNA here is from genome assembly GCF_964270905.1 of Leucopleurus acutus. Lineage (NCBI taxonomy): Eukaryota > Metazoa > Chordata > Mammalia > Artiodactyla > Delphinidae > Leucopleurus > Leucopleurus acutus. Next base: position 67,541,084 of record NC_139160.1, on the reverse strand, counting down.
TAGGGCTTCAATATACATATTTATTGAATGGGGTGAATGAGCCACACTTGCTGCTTCCCCAGTTCTATATTTGGGTGGGCTCCAGCTTTTCCCGAGATCCAGTGTCTATCTCATGCCCCAGTGAATGAGTAGTGCATGCCCCGTGCTCCCAGACTTCTCACACTTACAGTTATACTTTGCTGACCCCGTCTGTGTCGGTGAATTTTATGTGTCAACTTGCTTAGGCCACAATACCCAGACATTTGGTCAAACACATCTGCAGTTGCTATGAAGGTACTTTTTAGGTGAGATCAGCATTTAAATCAGTAGACATTGAGTAAAGCAGATGACCCTTGCCATGGACTGAATGTTTCCATCCCTCTGCCAGATGTGTTGAAGCATTAATCCCCAACGTGATGGGGTTTGGAGATGGAGATTCTGAGAGGTAATTAGGTCATGAGGGTAGAGTTAGTGCCCTGTAAGAAGAGATATGAGAGAGATGATCTCTCTGTCTCTGTTATGTGAGGACACAGCAAGAAGGTGTCAGTTTCCCAAGAAGAGGGACCTCACCAGAAGCCAGATTGGCCCGCACCTTGATCTTGGACCTCTTAGCCTCCAGAACTGTGAGAAATACATTTCTGTTGTTTAAGCCACCCAATCTGTGGCATTTTTGTTATAGCAGCCCACATAGACTAAGACAACCCTCCATAATGGGGGCAAGGGGGGCTCATCCAATCAGTAAAAGGCCCTAAGAAAAAAGACTGACTTCCTCTAAAGAAGAGGGAATTCTGCCAGCAGATAGCCTTCAGACTCAAACTGCAGCAGCAACTCTTCTCAAGTCTCCAGACATAATCACGTAAGCCAATTCCTTATGATGAATCTCTCTCTTTGGTTAGACAGGTAGATAGATAGATAGACAGATAGATAGACAGATAGGTAGTTACTGATGGAGAGAAAGAGAAATGTATAGATGCAGAGATATAGTTATACATCCTACTGATTCCCTTTGTCTGGAGAACCCTGATAAGTACACCATCCCACCCACTTTCAAGGACCAGTGACCTTCCTGGGAATGCTGGGCTCATCAGCTCCCTTGCTGAGAGATGGTCCCTGTCTGCTTGGCTCTCTAAGTAGAGTATGCTTGTGCTATCCGCATGCTCTGTGGTCAGTGGACAGTCCCGACCCCTTGTGCTCTGACAGGCACCCCCGTTGCCAGCTGCACCTCTCCCCAGACTGTGTGTGCAGCCTGTCTGCCTAGACTTGCCCTCAACCTTTCACAGAGTCACTCAGACCCGGTTCTGGGATACCAGACTCCTGTATTCATCGTGGGGCTTTTCCTACTTTATGAGGCTTTAACATCCTGGGGCTTGGAAAGACTGCTCCTCTAAGGGCTACTGATTCCCAGAGATGGTGAATAACTTGCCTGGGAGCATGCCTTTCATATGCAAACCAACCAGGCAGAAGCCCTCACTCTCGGGCCCCTCCTGTATCTAACTCTCATACCCAAAAGCAATCTTCCCCTGCCCTGATTACCCCAGGGCCAGGTAATATACAACTAGAGATCACCCCTATTGCTCAGAGCCTGCCCAAAGTATTCAAACCATCCAATTCTAGACTTGCTCAAATTTGCCCACCCTTCTTCGCCTGTTCCTCCCAACAGAAACCGCAGTAAAGGCTCTAGACCATGCTCTCTCCCCGCTCCTTCTACCTCCTGACTGACCCCAGTACTTCCCGCTGTGGGCCTGAGTGGCGGGTCCCCCTCCTTGTGGGAATTGTAGTAATAAACTTTTCTTCAAAGGCAGCTGTCTCCGTGGCTGTCACCAGACCATACCTGATTAAAATAAATCCCAGGTAGGTTTCAAGATAACCCCACCTTCCCTCCCTCCCTTCCATACCTCCATTCCCCTTCCTCCACCGGGTATGGACAAAGGATTTCCAAAGTCATTGTAAGATAAATTATGTTCTAGGAGAGTCTCATAGAGTCTACTGGTAGAACTGCATAAACAAGGGCATTTAACATTCTCCTTTATATTGTTTCAATGATAATATATATGTTTAGAAACTGGTGTTGGTTAAAATGTTAAAGTGAGGTGATTGTTCTGATTTGGCAAGTATTTATGTCCTTATACCTGCTGGATTTATTTATAAGGAAATTATTCAGCAACAAGTGCCCTACCAATGGCCAAAAAGATATGAAAGAATAAAGACCTGCGTTTTCTGAACTAGCTGATAGCAGTCTGTCCTTGTGTGCAGGCCAAGGAGGTTTTACCTGTGCAAACATGCCAGTTGGACAGACTGGGACTCAGGTGGACCCTGCATGAGGGAGCCTGACTCCAGGGAGGAAGGGATGCCCACAGGAGTGGTGGGATCCTGACACTGACCTTGGTCTTGCCTACGAGCATATGTCCATCTGGCTGAGTGCCCTTTAATAAACCACTGCCTTTGTTTCCATCTCCGGGCTATTGTAAATAGAGCTGCAATGAACATTTTGGTACATGACTCTTTTTGAATTATGGTTTTCTCAGGGTATATGCCCAGTAGTGGGATTGCTGGGTCATATGGTAGTTCTATTTGTAGTTTTTTAAGGAACCTCCATACTGTTCTCCATAGTGGCTGTACCAATTCACATTCCCACCAGCAGTGCAAGAGTGTTCCCTTTTCTCCACATCCTCTCCAGCATTTATTGTTTCTAGATTTTTTTGTTGATGGCCATTCTGACTGGTGTGAGATGATATCTCATTGTAGTTTTGATTTGCATTTCTCTAATGATTAATGATGTTGAGCATCCTTTCATGTGTTTGTTGGCAGTCTGTATATCTTCTTTGGAGAAATGTCTATTTAGGTCTTCTGCCCATTTTTGGATTGGGTTGTTTTCCTTAGTCATTTTTGAAGTGAGTTTTTCCAACACCTTCAGCCTCCTCTTCTCCAGACTAAATATTTCTATAACTTTTTAACCCTTTGATCATTTTTATTCTTTTTTAAATTCCTCTCCAATATTCCATATTATTCTTACACCGTGGAGTTTAGATGGTATATGAGACTCTACATATAAAAGAGAGGCATAAAATATCATTGATCATGATATATTTCTGATGATAACTGACAAGGTCTAATCCCTTACTCCAGACTTCCTAAAGGAAAGGAAAAGAAGTTCTAATACAATCTGCCAGTCAACTCAAGAGCTGGGTGGATAAAGAAAATAGTTTACCTCAAGTTTTAACACAAAAGGTATCATTTAAAAAATTATTCCAAGCAAATTCACAGCAGAACAACTGCTCCCCCTGCCACCAACCAGTAGTTTATAGGAACTCCAGCTGACAATCCGTCATGCCAAATTTACAAAGTCCAGGGCTTTTAATCAACGATTCTATTTAAAGAAATGATCTGTATACTGTTACCATACACTGCATGTTCTTCATCATCTTAAAACGTGAACACAAATGTGTTATGTACTTAAAATATAAATAGGTAGTTATGTCCTCTAGCATCTTGATATACTGTAAGAGCTGAACAACTCTAGGTATCTGTTCAACTTTTGGGAGTTGAACAGGGTAGTACAGTGCGGTGGTCTAATGCTCAGAGCCGGGAGCCTGGCTTCAAATCCCAGCTGGACTCTCAACTAGTGTAGACCCCCAGGTAGGTCTGCTTGACTCTCCACACCTCATTTTCTCATCTGTAAACAGGGAATGGTGGTATAATAGTATCTGCCTCTAGGGGTCTTCTGGGCATTAAATAAGTTAATACATAAAAAAAAAAGAGGGCTTCCCTAGTGGTGCAGTGGTTAAGAATCTGCCTGCCAATGCAGGGGACACGGGTTCGAGCCCTGAGCCGGGAAGATCCCACATGCCGCGGAGCAACGAAGCCTGTGCACCACAACTACTGAGCCTGTGCTCTAGAGCCCGCGAGCCACAACTACTGAAGCCCACGCACCTAGAGCCCGTGCTCCGCAACAAGAGTAGACACCACGATGAGAAGCCCGCGCATCGCAACGAAGAGTAGCCCCCCGCTCGCCGCAACCAGAGGAAAGCCCACGTGCAGCAACAAAGACCCAACACAGCCAAAATTAAAATAAATAAAAATTAAAAAAAAAGAAAGAAAAACCACTTTGAACAGATCCTGCCTGTAGTAATTTCTTGCAATTATTATCATTGTCATTTTCGTAATTACACTCTGAACATTGGCAAGGAGGCTGAAACAGTTCTCAAAATCGAGTCTGCCTATTTGTGCCCGGGCACTCATGAGACAGTTTGTTCCTAAAATAGTAATTAGAAATAAAGGACCAGAACGGTATGATCACGCCATCTGACAAAGGACCTGGGAATGCAGGTTCTGGCTTAGCTCCGCCAGATCCTGATTCTCTGGGGAGTCGAGTTGCTCTCCCCGCGGTGTTCCCAAGGCATGCAAAAACAGAGGGGAGAGAAGAGTCATTCTCCCCCTCCTTCTTCCTCTGTGATCCACCTTCAGTCTGTTTATCGCTGCAGCATCTCTTGCTGGCCTGAGGTCCAAATGGGCCATCACTGAAGGAAAAGGCTGGACATAAGCAATCAACAGACATACTTAGCTTGTATGTTAATCAGGCAGTAAGATTCTCCTACCTACACAGATAAAGATGCTCTCCTCCAGTTTTTAAGGACACAGGCTCACTTCATTTATCTTTCATTTTCCCACTTTTGAGCGTGACCCAGATACAGAGAGCTTTTTTTTTCTGTAAAAAGTCAACAATACAGGGGCTTCCCTGGTGGCGCAATGGTTGAGAATCTGCCTGCCAATGCAGGGGACACGGGTTCGAGCCCTGGTCTGGGAAGATCCCACATGCCGTGGAGCAACTAGTCCCGTGAGCCACAACTACTGAGCCTGCGCGTCTGGAGCCTGTGCCCTGCAACGAGAGGCCACGACAGTGAAAGGCCCGCGCACCGTGATGAAGAGTGGCCCCCACTTGCCACAACTAGAGAAAGCCCTCACACAGAAACGAAGACCCAACATAGCCAAAAATAAATAAATAAATAAATAAAAATTTTTTAAAAAGTCAACAACACAGTCATGATAATAACAGCTCTTAAAGTGTGAGGAACAATAGGGTGTGGTAGAGAATGTGTGGAACTGATCAGCACACATCCCATCTGAAGAGCTGAGCCACTCTGAGCCCTATGAGAAAATGCCAGAAGGGACTGGGGGGATTCAGAAATGCAGCCCAGGGCTTTGGGCTTTGATGAAGCATTTCCCAGCTGTTAACTGTTGGCTCATATTGATATCTGTGGGCCAAAGGAAGGCCTGCAGCAGATGAAAATGCATGGTGTCCACTCCACAGCTGCCATTAACATTGTAAGTTTGGTCACAGTACCAATGATGACCTGGGGGTTGTGCAACACAGTGGCATGGGTCCAAACCACAACAAGCAAGGAGCCTCGATACCTCTGAGCAGAGAGTCTCTAAGACGCTGGTTTTCAGACTTGTGTGTACAAAACCAACAAGATGCTTGTTTAAAGCGCAGATTCCTGGGCTTCCCTGGTGGCGCAGTAGTTGAGAGTCCACCTGCCGATGCAGGGGACACGGGTTCGTGCCCCGGTCCGGGAAGATCCCACATGCCGCGGAGCACCTGGGCCCGTGAGCCATGGTCACTGAGCCTGCGCGTCCGGAGCCTGTGCTCCGCGACGGGAGAGGCCCGCGTAACGCAAAAAAAAAAAAAAAAAAGCGCAGAGTCCTGAGGCCCATTACCTGAGATTCTGAAGGGAGGCCCAGGAATTTGCATTTGTTAAAGAACCAAACATTTTTCAATAGACCTTATTTTTTAGAAAGGCTTTAGATTTACAGAAAAATTGAGAAGATAGTACAAAGAATTCCCATAAGCCCTACACCCCCAGTTTCTTCTGTTATTAACATCTTACATTACTGTGGTGTATTTGTCCCAATTAGCAAACCAATATTGATACATTATTATGAACTAAAGTCCATACTTTAGTTCATAATATTTCCTTTTTACCTATTGTCCTCTTCTGTCCAGGATCCCATCCAGGATAGCACATCATATTTAGTTGTTGCATTTCTTCAGGTTCTTCTTGGCTGTGACAGTTTTTCAGATTTTCCTTGTATTGATGACCATGAAAATTTTGAGGAGTAGGGTCAGGTAGGGGTCAGGAGTAGGGTCAAGTTCCTTTATTGGAACTTGCCTGATACTTTTCTCATGTTAAGATTGAGGTTATGGATTGATTGTTGGAAGACCCAGGGGTAAAATGCCATTTTCATCACTTCATACCAAGTATACATACTGTCAATCTGACTCCTCACTGTTTGTGTTGACCTTGATCACCTGGGTGAGGTTGTGTTAGTCTGGTTTCTCTACTGTCAAATTAATCTCTCTCTCTTTCTCACACACACACACACACACACACACACACACACACACACACACACACACACACACGCCTTTTCATACTGTCCTCTTTGAAAGGAAGCCCCTATGTGCAGCCCACACTTGAGGCGGGAGTTAAGCTCCATCTTGTTGGGGACAGAGGATCCACAGAAATTATTTGGAATTCTTCTGCACAGAAGATTTGTCTCTTCTCCCTGTTTATTTACTCAACCATTTATTTACATCAGTATGGACTCACGGATATTTATTTTATACTTTGGGTTATAACCCAATACTGCTTTGTTTTGGCTCCTGTCACTTTGACCCCTCCCCCTGCCACGTGACTTTTGAATCAGCATTTTTAGCAAAATCCCCAAGTGATTCTGGCGCAGGTGGTCCAAGGGCCACACTGGGAGAAACATGGCCCTAAGGTGTGCCATGAGCTCTAGCTACAGAATCCCAGCTATTCAGTGATCCCTTCAGCAAGCAGGTAAGGGGTGACTCCTCTGTTGATCTTACCCATTCAGCAAACACTGAGTGTCATCTTGCAGCCTCCTCCTGTTACCGAAGCAAGCTGGTTTGCCCAACTCACAGCAAGCTAAAATGCTGAGGCGCCAAGGTCTGCAGCAAAGAGAGGGTTTAGTCGCAAGGCAGCCAAGCTAGGAAACAAATCTCAAATCTGCCTCCCTAAAGGGAAGGGGCTCAGGGTATGCATGGGATAATGAATAAAGAAGCAGGGCGGGCTGAGGCGTGGGGAGCCTGGGGAAAGGTGATTGGGAAAAGGTGCGGTAACCATCCTTCTGCGCAGGCGTAATTAGGCTGCAGGGCTCTGTGTGTTCAAAAGGTCACCCCGAGGACACTCACGCATGCCCAGTTGGAGGTTCCATGGTCCTATCCGGTCTTAACCAGCTCAGCTCGAAGTAGACACAGCTGACTCCAAGTTTCTGGAACAGAACTCTGGCAAACATCTTATTGTTTAGGCTACACACAGCTTGGAGGCCATGCAAGTCTTAAAACGACCTTGATTAGCGAAGGCAGGTGAGATGGACTTAACTCATAACCCAGAGTTTTACTCTTTGCCAGACGCTGTGCTGGGTGCTGGGCATGCAGAACTTGTCCAGAAATTCAGACTTGGGGGGTGGACATGCAATGGGGGAAAACATGGATGTGGTTAACAGGAGAGAGGAAGAGAAGTACCTACCAGTCCTTTGACCTGTCCTTACTCAGCTCCCTGGAGGCTACAGAAAAGAGCCTGCTAAGAATTGGAGAGAGGATATAGGGACAGAGTAGGAGCCCCGAGAATGTGGGATGGAGTTGGGCTCAAAAGCACCCTTGGAAGATTTGGGATTAAATAGGAAGAAAATGCTTTATCTTTTGAGACTGAAGAAGAGAAAATTGGCCATAGACATTTTTATAGATCACGGGGGCATGTTTGAGGTCACTTATAATGGCTTTAATTTTCTGGATGAAAAGGGAGGACGGGTCATTCTTATTTAGAGTGAAGGGTTTAGGCTTAAACACGGGGCCTGGGAGGCCATTAAAGTTTTGAGATAGTGGTTGGGGGTGCATCAATTTTAATCTAGTCGAGAGACAAAACCCATAGCAATGTGAAAAGAGAGAACTAAATGTGAAGAACTGTTAACTACATTAAAGTTAAAAGAGAACTTTTATAACTTTATGCCAAGATATCACAGAGGAGGTGGCTACCACCTTTCGGGCTGGGCAAACCAAGGCAGGTGGGTGGAATTACTAAAACCTTAAACCGTGCAGAAGTGGTCCCACGGAACCGGGACCCAGTCCTCTGAGAAGTGGGTGCTGGCTGGCTGGTGATGGTCGGGGAGCAATGACACTGTCCCTGCAGGTGTTGGAACAAATGGAAACTGGATTCACTTGTTGCTACAGGAAGGCACAGCCCCTGCCAGGTGAAGAGGCATTGCCGGGGTGTTGCTCTGAAGAACCACAAGCAGAAAGGACATTGCAAGTCCTTCCTTCTTCCTCCAGGCTTGCAGCCTTCCTGCTGCATCCCTAATTGTTAGAGCCCAAAGTGTGGTTTGCAGAATCTCAGCCCAGCATCATGAAGCCAAGTAGAGAAGCATGAGTTTGGAGCTGAGAGGCAATGACCATCATGGGGAAGCCAGTCCTCAACTCTGTGGTGACATTTAGAAACTATACACTATACACACATGTATACTGGCTGAATTTCTTTCCTCCCTTGTCTGAGAATCATTTCTACGCCCTCTTGCTGGATTGGAGCTTTCTTCTCATCCCAGGGCTCAGCCGCTGGTTCCCTTGGTTGTTTGTCCCCTCCCAGAAAATTCCTGATGGACTATCTAGTTCAAAAAGAACTAAAAAAGGGTTACAAGTATCCATCGACAGATGAATGGAGACACCAGGTGTCATATATACATACAATGGAATTCAGCCTCAAAAGGGAAAAATATTCTGACATACCACAACACTGACAAACCTTGAGGCCATTATATAAGCCAGTTACAAACAAACATTGTGATTCCACTTATATGAGGCACCTAGAGTATAGAGTAGTCAAATTCATAGAGACAGAAAGTAGAACAGTGGTTGCCAGGGGCAGGAGGAATGGGGAGTTGTTGTTTAATGGGTGCAGAGTTTCAGTTTTACAAGATGAAAAGTATTCCGGAGGTGGATGCTGGTGATGGTTGTACAACAGTGTGAATGCACTAAATGCAACTTAAAAATGGTTAAGGTGGTGAATTTTGTTATGTGTATTTTACCACAATTATATATTTTTAAAAAGGAGCTAAAAGGTTCCAGCTGGGGGCTCTGGGTGGGCACCCCTCACCTGATGTGTCACAGGTCTGCATCTTCCCACAGTGATTCATTCCTCACCTCACCTTCATGAGCAGCATTTTCCAGACTTTACGTCGTAAGTTCCAACGGGTTTTGTCCTCGTTTGCTCTGCTGCACACCCACCTCCTACCCAGATGCGTATGTGCAGGTGCAGCCTTCCCTTCTAGTTTTCCTGTGAACGATGTGTTATTTCAGTGAACGAAAATAATGACTAATATATACATTTTTTGCAGTTAAAGTTTGGATTAATACTTTATTTTTACAACACTTAAATTTTATTTATTTTAAACCACTGGCTATTTTTATTTTTTATTTTTATGGAAGTATAATATAGTTGCTGTACAATATTATATAAGTTATAAGTGTACTATATAGCAAGTCACAATTTTTAAAGGTTATACTCCATTTATAGTTATTATAAAATATTGGCTGTATTCCGCATGTTGTACAATATATCCTTGTAGCTTATTTTATACCTAATTTCATTCTTTTTTATGGCTAACTAGTATTCCATTTTGTGTGTGTGTATCTCATATCTTCTTCATCCATTCATCTGTTGATGGATTGATGGACACTTAGGTTGCTTCCCTATCTTGGCTATTGTAAATAATGAATAATAACTAATATGAATTGGGTATTTACAGTATGCCGGGCACATTTATTATCAACAGCAAACCTCTGTTGTAGACACTGTTCTCATCTCCATTTCACAGATGAGGAAACTAAAGCTCAGAGGGCTTGTGACCAGCCTTAGGTCACCTACCTGTGAAGTGGAGAAGCCAGGACTGATGGGGTTCTCTGATTCCAGACTGTGCCTTTAACCAGTGGACTCTACCGCCCCCTAGTGGATCCCCTGGTCTTGCGTTGTCTCACTGATACCTGGTCCTCAGGTAGGAGACGCAGCTTTTCTCCCTCTCGGTAAGAAGGCATTTCACAGTCGTTACTTTATGCATTAATAATGCTTCTATTGTTTTATGTAGCACACCCCTCTTTCAGCCCTAGCACCACACCAGGTTTGCTACAGCGAGTGGCAGCAGTGGCTGAGGTTTGTTTTTTTAACCATTTTCTTTTTTGAAAAAATTTTATTTATTTTTGGCTGCGTTGGGTCTTCATTTCTGAGTGCGGGCTTTCTCTAGTTGCAGTGCGCGGGCTTCTCATTGCAGTGTCTTGTTGCGGAGCACGGGCTCTAGGCGCACGGGCGTCAGTAGTTGTGGTGCACGGGCTTAGTTGCTCCGTGGCATGTGGGATCTTCCTGGACCAGGGCTTGAACCTGTGTCCCTTGGGTTGGCAGGCAGATTCTTAACCACTGCAAGTGGCTGAGTTTTGCTACACCCTTAATGAGCATCCCCAGAGCAGCCCTGGTGGCTTCCAAGGCTTGTGGCAAGATTATCATATGTTGGTTACAATGGCCTTTCAATCCCTGCAGGAGCATCCCTGATAGATTTCAGAGTTTTCCTCAGCCTCTCTGGCTGTATTGATGCTTAGAATGGTAAAGAAACTCCTGGATTTCTATCTCAACTACATGAGTGGTTTTGGGACTAAATAACTCTCCAAATTTCTCTCTTGATCTGAGTCATCTGCTTGGGGTTCTGAGTGGGGAATCTATCCCTTGAAAAGTGCCCTTTCCATACCACATAGGCCACTGTGGCTGCCTCCGGGATTTCTGGCAGGTAAGTCCAGGTATACTGGGTGATGCAGATATCTTTTGTTGTTTGATCCAGGATTTAATGATGTTCATGCATTGCGCTGGGTTGTTATGTTTGTTTAGTCTCTTTTAATCTAGAATAATCCTCCCTCCCGCCTTCTTGGTTATTGTTTTTATCACGTGGAACTTTTCGGAAGGTCCAGGTGAGTTGTTTTAGATCGTCTCCCATGCAGTTTGTCTAATAGTTTCTTCATGATTGGATTCACGTTAAATATTTTTGGCAAGATTGCTTTGTAGATGATGTTTTGTACTTCTTTTTGCCTCGTATCTGGAGGCACAAAAACCTCATCTGGGAATTGCACACTCGACAAATATATACTGAGAGTGTATCGTGTGATGTGCTGAGCACTCTGCTATCCAGTGAAGCCACGTGGGAGCCATTGATAATGATTGTGAGGGGAAGCATAAGGAAAGCAGAAGGGCAGGTTTATCAAATAAGAATAGGTTTAGCTACACTTAATAGAAAACTCATAGTAGCTGAACCAAATAGAGGTTTGATTTTTCTCACACACCTGCAAGACGGGAGGCAGGCGGTCCAGAGCTGATATGATAGCTCCACCGTATTCAGGGTCTCTTTCCGTCTCTCTTCCTATCTGCCATCATTATGGCTGTAGTTCCAAGGATCCAAGATGGCACCTGCCCCCCAGGCCAGCATGACCCCCTTTCAGTCAGGAAGGAGAGACGGGGCATGCCCACCGACTCTGCTCGGCTTTGAAGGAGATTTTCCCAAAGGGCACCCAGCGCCTCTGCTCATAGCTCATTGGTTAGGATTGTGTCACGTGCTCAACCCAATCGGCACGGTTGTCTGGGGAAGGTACTTGTTGGGAACATTGTTACACTTGACAAAAACAGGGTTCAGTTAGTAAGGAAGAAGGGGAGAATGGATATTACCTAGGCAATTAGCATTCTTTTTTATTTCAGCTGCACCACGCGGCTTGCGAGATCTTAGTTCCCCAAACAGGGATTGAACCCAGGCCGCGGCAAAGTGCCGAGTCCTAACCATTGGACCACCAGGGAATTCTGGCAATTAACATTCTTTGCCATGGAAGATAAGGCAATTTTTTTTTTTTTTTTTTGCTTTATGCGGGCCTCTCACTGTTGTGCCCTCTCCCATTGCAGAGCACAGGCTCCGGACGCACAGGCTCAGTGGCCATGGCTCACGGGCCCAGCCGCTCCGCGGCATGTGGGATCTTCCCGGACCACGGCACGAACCCGTGTCCCCTGCATCGGCAGGCGGACTCTCAACCACTGCGCCACTGCGCTTCCCTATAAGGCAAATTTTTAATGGCTGGAGAGACAGCTACACAGATAATACATGAAAATTAAAAATTTCCCACCAACATAGGAAAAAAATGATTGCAACCATGGTAACAAGTAGCCAACAAACTAGTTTTACACCCTTTTAATCGATTAATGACAACTTGCCTCAGTGACACACTTGTACAAGCTAATCAATCAGTTCAACCCCTAGCTTATGAAAATCAGCCAATCAGAGATCAACTCACTTTAATAAATACACCAGTGCCAACCAATCAACAATAGCTCAGCGAGCAATCACGCTCCTACAGATGATGTCAACCCGCTTATGCCTCCGAAAGTCTCCCAATCCCCGAGCTCCATGCTCCCCAGACCCTACATAAGCCAACCCTGTACTCTGCTCAGAGATACCGAGCCTAACCAGCATAGCTCTACTATAGCAGGCAGCAAACTCAGCTATTTCTTATTTCAGGTCCTGTTAAGATTAAGCAGAATCGTGTTCTTTAACTTGTTTGTATCCTTCAGCCATCTCCATCCATAGCCTCGGTGGATTAGGCGCCAAGGCACGCAGAGATGTCAGCAGCACAGGCTGATGGAGACAGCGGACCCCGAGCTCCTGGTACTGGGGGGCCTTCCAGGTGCAGGGTTACCCCCAGAAGTGAGTAGCCAGGAATGTCTAAAGGAACATGATAAATTTGGGCTTGATTTCTTATCCAAAGGGCACAATCTAGAAGGGGCAAAGTAAGAGGTCATTCCAGACAGTGGTCATAATACTTAATGACAGATGTTGATGGTTCCAGGTGATCTGTCTCTTTAGAGCAGGTCTCATGCTTGTCGCTCAGGGAACAGAGATAGAGGCGGAGCCCTAACCAAACAGTGTAGGGTAGGAGTAGGCGCATTACAGCCTATGGGCCAATCTGCTTCTCCTCCTACCCACCTGCCCCCACTCCCACTTCCCCATAGTTGCATTTTGAGGGGTGGGATAGCCGTTTTGTGTTGGTGATAAACTATACATAGCATAAAATTTGCCATTTTAACTATTTTAAGTGTACAATTCAGTGGCATTAAGTACATTCTCAATGTTGTGCAACAATCACCACTAAGCATTTCTAGAACTTTTTCATCATCCCCAGTAGAAACTTTGTACCCATTAAACAATCACTCCCCATCCCCCCTCCCCGCTCCAGCCCCCGGCAACCACTATTCTACTTTCTGTCTCTACGAATTTGCCTAATCTAAGTACCTCATATAAGTGGAATCACACAATATTCATCCCTTTGTGTCTGGCTTATTTCACTCAGCGTAACGTCCTCCAGGTTCATGCATATTGTAGCGTGTGTCAGAATTTCCTTCCTTTTTAAAGCTGAAGGCTATTCCATTGTGTGTATAGACCACATTTTGCTTATCTGTTCATCCACCCATGGCCACTTGGGTTGTTTTCACCTTTTCACGAATAACGCTGCTATGAATGTAGGTGTACAGGTATAAGTGGTTACATTTTAAATGGTTATATAAGCAGCTACATAACATTCTCTCTTTTGCTTCTTCACATTCAAAGCCTAAACTTTTTATTATCTGACCCTCTACAGAAAATGTTTGCCAACCCCTAGTTTAAGTGGTGGGTTCAGGACAGAGTGATCCTTGCAGAAGGCCACTGATGTTGGCTTGTTGAATGAGGACAAGAAAACAGATGTTACTTGGTGGAACGAACGTTTGGGGCTTGTATTACTTTGTTAGGACTGCTGTAACAAAGCGCCACAGACTGGGTGGCATAACACAACAGAAACTTGTGTCCTCGCAGTTCTGGAGACTGGAAATCTAAGGTCAAGGTGTCAGCAGGGTTGGTTCCTTCTGACCTCTCTCCTGGCTTGTAAAGATTGCCTTCTCCTTGTGTCTTCACGTGGTCTTTTTCCTGTGTATGTCTGTGTCCTAACCTCCTCTTCTTATAAGGACACTAATCTTGTTAGGGTCAGGGCCCACCTTAATGACCTTGTTTAATCTTTATTTATTTATTTATTTTTTGCTGCATTGGGTCTTCTTTGCTGCGTGTAAGCTTTCTCTAGTTGTGGCAAGCGGGGGCTACTCTTCGTTGCAGTGTGCAGGCTTCTCATTGCAGTGGCTTCTCTTGTTGCGGTGCGTGGGCTTCAGTAGTTGTGGCTCACTGGCTTAGTTGCCCCGTGGCATGTGGGATCTTCCCGGACTGGGGATCAAACCCATGTCCCCTGCACTGGCAGGTGGATTCTTAACCACTGCACCACCAGGGAAATCCTAATCTTAATTTTTAATTGAAGTATAGTTGATTTACAATGTTGTGTTAGTTTCAGGTATACAGCAAAGTGATTCAGAGATATATATATGTGTGTGTATATATATATATTCTTTTTCAGATTCTTTTCCTTTATAGGTTATCACAAAATATTGAGTACAGTTCTTTGTGCTATACAGTAGGTCCTTGTTGGTTATCTATTTTACATATAGTAGTGTGTATATGTTAATCCCAAACTCCTAATTTGTCCCTCCCTGCCTTCCCCGACCTTATTTAATCTTAATTACCTTTTTAAAAGCCCTATCTCTAAATCCAGTCATATTCTGAGCTACTGGAATTTAGACCTTCAACACATGAATTTTGAAGGGGACACAATTTAGCCTATAACAGGGCCTCTACTCCACACGGGAAATATCAGGCCTTTAACAGTGTACCAGAGTCTTGACCTGGCCTGGTAGTGATGGTGTTGGAAGTGAGGAAAGATAGACTGATGTACTCCTACACTCATAGATGTTGGCTCAGGAAACTGGGCAGGCCTGAGTCTGCTGGTGGAGAAAACTCACTGTCACAGGACTTACTGAGGACGAGTGCTAAAGACTTACTTTTTGACAGGCTGTATTTTTGTTCATCAAGCAATTAACTGCAGAATTTCCCAGATTTTTTTCTTATGACAATAAAGAGTAAAAAGAAATCTGGTATAATTTTAGCAGCAATTAACCTGAATTCACATAGGAGTGCTTTCGCCCTGCTGCGAGCCAGCTATAGCCAGTGTGGCCAGTTCAGTTTCCTGCTAGGAATTCTGCTCCCATGCTTCTCTCTGCTCTGTGATCTTCATCACTACCCTCACCCTGGTCCATGGTTATCTCATGTCCATTTCAGAAAGTCATGACCAGAGGACACTTTGAAGGGACATGACCAGATACACTTTGGGGCCAAGAAACGACCCTGCCCCTCAGTGGAGGCAGCTGGGTCCAAACTTGTGTCACATTTTTCTTTCTTCTGTCTGCCTCAGAGGTAGAAAAATGCTGCAGTTTCTGACCTATGACATGAAAAAAAAGAAAGAAAAAAAAAAGCCCACAGGTCCCCACACTTCAAACCCCAACCGATGGAACAAGAATAGAAACTTTGAAATGTTTAGAACAAAAATTTCACCTGGACTGACCTCGTTTCATTTTAGGACACTGGAACGGATTCTAGTCCGTTCATCTAGTCTAGATGAATTTGAAGCAGCAGAGATAAAAGATCCAATTACAAGAACTATAATAAAACAATCCTTTTAAAATACCTTAAAACCAGCAAAATGTTTCTAGTGCCCCCAAAACTGGTTGGGTGAATGTAGAATGGTTTGTTTAAGGTAGCGGTTCTTGACAAAACAGAAGCTACTTACTGCCAAACTAGATTTTAGTACCGCAGATTAGATATTACAAATAAAAGATGCAGGCAACCAATGTATAATTTCAAACACCTAGTGCTGTTAGGAGGATAATGCTTGTTCCACTTATGTATGTGACGCACTCCTGCCCTGAACATCCTCTCTCTACACTTCGTTCCCTGGAACCGTTGTTTTCAGCACCGTTTCTCATTGTCTCCCTTTAAATACATCTTCTTGCACCGCCTTTTCCCATCACAGCTTTTCCGAGTTCTGACTTCATCAGTGTCTCTCAACTCTCAGGTGCAATATCCTCTGCTATTTGGATCTCACATCCCCTGTGTAAGGAAGCACCAGTGCCTCTGAAGTTTAGTCCTAGAATTAGAATCTGGTGCATTGGCGTGGCTAGTCTATAGGGGCTTTAATTCTGTCCCTTGAGTGTTCCCTAACCCATGGAGTCACATTGTCAGGTGACTTTATACAGTCTCTGGCACACAGTACGTACTCAGTAAAGTTAGATACCATTATTGCTGAGACAGGCTAGACCCAGAAAGATTCCACTGGATGCTAGTGAAGATGAACAGGGAATACGAGGAATATAAATACCGTCTGCGTTAGAAATAATCTCTAAGGCCACCACAGCTTTCCTTTTGTCCTCAAGGCTTAGGTTCCATTCCCTTTGCACATGGGGTCCCAAAAGGAGAGCGCTCCTGGCTTGTCTCTCCAGGTGGTCCCAGCTGATTTCCCACCACCAGGTTCCTCCTGGACACCTTGACCTCTTTGTAATTTAACCCAAAAGAAAAGGTCTCTTTTCATCACTTACAGCCTCCCTCCCCATTCTAGTTTCTGGCCTGGAAGATTTACCTTTCTCCCGGGTATTTGACATCATGAAAGGATTCCCCTTCCATCCCTACCTTCCATTCTCAGGTGTGGTTCCTGAGTATAGAGATGGTTGGCTCCAGCCCTAACATTGGTCCAACTGTATAATATCATGACCACAGGACACACACAGTGGACACATATAACTACACCTATACAATAAAAGAAGGGTGGCTCCCTCATAACTGGGTCTCACACTTCATCATTTAAAGTATAATATTAATACCTTCCAGATTGATTTGAATTGGGTGGAGACAATGTCCACTAACTTGTTCTAAGAACTTCAAATTCATGGAGTCACACAATGTTAGGAGGAGGAGGGACCTAGAGATTCAAAACTGGAACTATGGGGCTTCCCTGGTGGCGCAGTGGTTGAGAGTCTGCCTGCCGATGCAGGGGACACGGGTTCGTGCCTTGGTCTGGGAAAATCCCACATGCCGCGGAGCGGCTGGGCCCGTGAGCCATGGCCGCTGAGCCTGCGTGTCCGGAGCCTGTGCTCCACAACGGGAGAGGCCACAGCAGTGAGAGGCTCGCGTACTGCAAAAAAACAAAAACAAAAACAAAAAAAAACAAAAAAAAACTGGAACTATGGAATTCCACTTCAACTATGTTCAGATTTAACTATGGAATTGAATTAAAGTGCCAAAGCTCCCCCAAAGGGAGCCATGTGAACTTGCTACTTCTTATATGTGATTTCATTAACTGAGATGAGATTCTGAAAGTTTGTGACTGGGAAGAGAATCTGAAAAGAAAGGAAAGGAGAGAGGACCATAGGGACAAAGGAATAATCAAAAGATGGATCCTGGAAACAATGTATCTGCTTCATCGTTTTGTCTTTATCCCTGTCCTAAGATACCAGGGATGGTTTGATGTCTTCCCCGTCACCAATAATCTGACCTTAATTCAGACCATGTAAGTCTGTGTATTCTATTCTCAGCAGCAGTATGAAGGCTGCTGCCCACCCAGCCTTGGTACCACCAGTATCCTGTGAATAATATCAATATACCGTTCTTGTACTCTCATCTAAGGCCAACTCCTTCACTTTTGAACTGTATCTCATTATCTCCCAAATATCCAAGAATAGACACAGTTCTTACTTTCTCTTGAAACAAAAATTTTCCACTTCTCATCAGATCCTTTAAAAATATCCTGCCCCCAAATAGATATCCTTTTATTCTCCTGCTTCCACACAATGTTTCTGTTCCCCTTTACAAAAAAATCTCAGAGCTGGTACCTGCTGTGTCCATTTCCTCATCTTCCATTCTCTTTGTAACCCATTCCAGGTAGACTTTTGACGCATGATTCACTGAAATCATGCTCATTAGGGTCATTGATGGCCTCTGCCTGGCAAGACCCAACAGTCAGGGACTTCCCTGGTGGTGCAGTGGATAAGACTCTGTGCTCCCAATGCAGGGGGCCCGGGTTCGACCCCTGGTTAGGGAACTAGATCCCACATGCATGCCACAACTAAGAGTTCGCATGCCACGACTGAGGAGCCCACGTGCATCAACTAAGGAGCCCGCCTGCCACAACTAAGGAGCCCATAAGCTGCAGCTAAGGAGCCTGCCTGCCTCAACTAAGACCCAGTGCAAGCAAATAAATAAATAAATATTTTTAAAAAAGAGAAAAAAAGACCCAACGGTCGGTCCTTTGTCCTCAGCATAATTGACTCTCAGTAGTTTTGATGAGAGTCAATTATTCCCACCCTTTTTTTAAAAAAATTGTGACTTTTTTTATACATTAAAAAAGATATAAAGATTAATATAAAACATGAATGTACCTGTTGGTCCCTTAAAAAGTAGAGCACTTCCACTAGAAACTCTTGTGTGTCTTTCTCTGATTGCTTGTCTCCTGGACGTAACCATCCTCCTGAATTTTGTGCTTATGATTCCCTTGCCATCCTGCATGGCTTCATTATATATGTGTATTTCTCTAGCAATGTATTATTTCTCTAACAATGTATGTATTTTTGGTTTTATGAACTTTACATCAACAGAAACTTACCGCATATGTCTTTGGAACTTTTTTCTCTCTCCACATTATTTTTATGGGATTTATTCATGATGCTGCTTGTAACCCCAGCTTACTTATACTGCTATGCAGTATCTATTACATGCCTGTATTATCTACTGCTGCGTGACAAATTACTCCCAAATTCAGGAGTATGAAACAACAATAAACAGTTTCTGTAGGGCAGGAATTTAGGAGAGACTTAGCCTAGTTGTTCTAGCTCCGGATCTCCCATGAGACTGCAGTCAAGATATTGGCTAAGTATGCAGTCGTCTTAAAGCTTGACTGTGGCTGGAGACTTCGCTTGCAAGATGGCTCACTCAGGAGCCTCACTGAGTGAGGCTCACTCTCAGGAGACTGAGAGTTGGTGCTGGTTGTTGGAAGCAGCCTCAGTTCCTTGCCATGATGTTATCACCACAGGGCTGCTTGAGTATCCATGCAACATGGTAGCTGGCTTCTTCCAAAGAGGGAGATCCAGGAGAGCAAGGCGGAAGTCACAATGACTTTTATTACCTATCCTTGGAAGTCACACACTATTATTTCTAAAATATTCTATTGGTTCCACAGTTCAGCTCTATTCAGTGTGGGAAGGGACAGCTCAAAGCATGTGAATGTCGGGAGTTGACATTTGTGGCCATCTTGGAGGCTGGCTACTGCAATGACTATATCACAATTTATTGATCTATTCTCTTGTTAATGACATTAATTATTTCAATTTTTAAAATTATAAACAGTGCTTCTATGCTCATTCTTATTCTTGTTCAGGCTTCCTGATGCACATGGGCAAGAGTTTCTCTAGAGGGAGACTACTGGGCCATAGGGTATGTGCATTTTCAGATTCATAAGATAAAACCAAAATTGCCCCAAAGTTGTTTACCAATTTACACTCCTACCAGTGGTGAATAATATTTCCCAATCTCTATATCCTTGCCAATACTTGGTATTGTCATATTTTAAAATTTATGCCAATCTGGTGGGTGTAAAATGATATCTTTTGCAGATTAAAATTTGCATTTTTCCAAATTACTAATGAGGTTGAACATCTTTTCGTATGTATATTGCCCATTCAAGCTTCCTTTAATGATAAATGCCTATTTATGTCATCTGCATATTTTTTTATTGCATTATATGTCTTTGTCTTACTAATTTGTAGGAGTTCTTTTTCTATTCTGAATTATTAAGAAGCTTCTGGTTATTATATGTGCTGCAAATATTTCCTCCCAGTTTGCACTCTGTCTTTTTACTTTTTAATACTGTTTTTTAATGACCAGAAATATAAAACGTCTTCTTCTTTCCTCCTGTGGTATGTGCTATTTATGTCTTTTTAGAGACGTACTTCCACTGACTGAGGTCATAAAAATATTTGTCTCTGTTTCCTTCAAAAAATTCTTAAGTGTTGCTCTCCACGTGTAGGTCAAGTGGAACCTGTTTTGGCACATTAGGGGAGGTGGGGTTTTAAGTCTGATTCTTATTTCTGTGTGGACTACCACTTGCTCAAGCCTCCTTTCTAATACACTTTCTTCACTTGGCTTCAGGGACATCCCCCTCCCGGTTTTCCTCCCATCTGGCTCATTGCTTCTTCTTCTTCTTCTTTTTTTTTTTAATACTTATTAATTTTTTTGGCTGCACCGGGTCTTAGTTGTGGCACGCGGGATCTTTAGTTGTGGCTTGTGGGATCTAGTTCCCTGACCAGGGATCGAACCCAGGCCCCCTGCATGGGAAGCATGGAGTCTTAACTGCTGGACCACCAGGGAGGTCCCTGGCTTGTTGCTTCTTCTCGGTGTCCATTGCCAGCTCTTCCTCTTTGCAGACTCTACATGAAGAGTGACTGGGAGTGCCCTCCTCACCTGTCTGTCTGGATACTCTCACCCTTCTCACCCGAGTCCATGACTATAAATAACATCTGTATGCTGATCATTCCACCGTAACATCTTTACCCTCTTCCTTCATATCTCCTCTTGGCTCAATCCTTCCCATCAAATATCACCTCCTCAGAGAGGGCTTCCCTGACCATACTATGTAAGATAGCAGCACCTGCATCTCCTCCTATACTTAACTTGCTTTATTTTATATCAAGCATAATCAGTCACCTCCTGATTTTCTTCTAGAAATAGATTATATTTTGTCTGTCCACTATTTGAATATGTATCACGGACTTGGAACTGTTTGCTGATGCATCCAAATGACTAAGAACAGTGCCCGACATATTGTAGATGCACGATAAACATTTGTAGTAAAAGAAGCTGATCAGGGACTTCCCTGGCAGTCCAGTGGTTGAGACTTTGCCTTCCAATGCAGGGGGTGCAGGTTCGATCCCTGGTCAGGGAGCTAAGATCCTACATGCCTCATGGCCATAAAACCAAAACATAAAACAGAAACAATATTGTAACAAATTCAGTAAAGACTTTTAAATGGTCCACATCAAAAAAATCTCTAAAAAAAAAAGAAGCAGCAATGATCAGCTTTACTTAATATCATGCTTCATAGCTTATGGGGCTTTTTTCTATGCAATTATGTTCCTCCTAGCATTGATTTAATCCTCAGGGACATGGTTTTGCCTACATTTGTGAATATCCGAGCAATAACGTCTCTTCCTTTGGAGGTCTCTTAACATTTTTTTACTCAGAACAGTTAATTTTATTCCCAGTTGCATGCATTATTAGGTGTGGGGCT
Source organism: Leucopleurus acutus (assembly GCF_964270905.1). Lineage (NCBI taxonomy): Eukaryota > Metazoa > Chordata > Mammalia > Artiodactyla > Delphinidae > Leucopleurus > Leucopleurus acutus. The sequence continues at coordinate 67,519,771 of NC_139160.1, read as the reverse complement.
GTCACTTGAGGAAATTGAACAATAACATCTCTTGGCTGACCATGTCAACTGTTATTTGATGTCTCACATAAAAGGAATGTGGCTCTAAAAAAGGGACAAGTGCTTCAAATTAATGCATGTACAAAAATGTTTGAATGCAGAATCTCAAAATAGGGCTATTTAGACTAGTGGTTCTGAGTCATTTCTTTTCACCCAAAATACATGCCCATGGGCTACTCTTACTTTTATACTTTTAACACTTTAACACTTTAACACTTTTGTTGGAAGTAAAATATTATGAAACATTTTTGTTCACCACAGCTGTCAGCCGCTAGCTCCCAGAATCCCAGCCCACATTTACACTCGGGGTTATCTAGCGCAGGGGTCCCCAGCCCCCAGGCAGCGAACAAGCACCGGTCTGTGGCCTGTTAGGAAGCGGGCTGCACAGCAGGAGGTGGGCGGCAGGCGAGCCAGCAGAGCTTCATCTGCCGCTCCCCATCGCCCCCCGTCCACTTGCATCACCGCCTGAACCATCACCCCCAGACCCACAGTCCATGGAAAACTTGTCTTCTACGAAACCGGTCCCTGGTGCCAAAAAAGTTGGGGGCCGCTGCTCTAGCAGACCCAGTCCTTGCTTCAGAGCCCCTCCAGGAGATGTGCAGGCAATATCCAGACCTCTGTCCACCTTAGTTATTCCTAAGCCCATAAATCTACGTAGCTAACTCCATAAAAATATACATTTGGCAAGTCTGAGCAGCCAGAGAAATTCATTCATTTACTATGTCTATTGAGGAGTTTGGAGCCCAGTACATGAGAATTTGGTCACTTGTGTCAAATTACTGGTTTGCACTCTGACTCATTCTACAAGCCAAATAGAATGAATGCGTGCGTCTCTCTCCCTGAAGACACGAAAAGCGAACTTGAGGCTGATGTTAAAATAGATTTCTCATTTTCTGGGAACTCAGTGGGCTGGTTATGTTATCAAAAGTTCTGGCGCTGTGGGTCAGGCTTTACTGGGTGCTAACCGTTCGCAACCTCAAAGCACACATTCAAGAAAATGTGGGAAAGATTCTGGGACTTTGCAGGGGGTGGTGAAGCTCTAAAGCCTGTTGACAGAACTGTTGAAGACAAACTGTATGGCAGGGAACCCTGGACAGTCTAAGCTTCTCATCAGCAACACAGCTAGCTGTCCTTGAGAAATCTCCTGCAAAGGTGGTCGGACTGATTGACGCTGATTGACAGTGAATCAGAAACTAAATCAAGAGGAGTGGTTGGCCTGGGGCCCCAGAGAGCACAACATTAATGTTAAGTAAATCCAAAAGCAACAGCTGTGTCCAATGCTCTAGCGATTTGGGGTTCAGACATGGGATAGGTGTCACCTCTAAAGTCTTAGCAACTTCATCAGAATCTAAGAAGAATCATGTATCTTGGTCAGGAGGGGCTCACAGCCATAACATAAAATAGCCCAATCCAACTGGCTTCACCAAAAACGTCACAGTCTAATGTGCTGGTGGGGAGCAGGCTCTGCTCCATGTAATCATTCAGGGACTCAGGCCTCATTCATCTGGTGGCCCTTCTATCCTCTAGAGCTCAGGAGTCTCAGGAGATTCTCTGTATCCAGCCAACAGACAAGGCAAGAGGGACACACAGAGAATCCAAGGAGGGATTAGGGACCACATCTGGAAATGCCACACATCACTTGGAATGCCACATTCCATTGGCCAAGACTAGTTACATGACCACCCCTAGACGACGGGACCCGGGAAGTACCGTCTGGCTGTATGGCCAACTTGATATTGGTGAGCTCTAACAGCCTCTGTTACAAGAAAGAATAAAACTCAGTTTTGAAAACAAATTTGTTCAATTTGAGAAAAGCCAACAGACTGACCTTCAAAGCAGGCTCTGTAAGAGGTCATAAATCTTACTCAAGTAGTGCTGTCTGTTTTCAAAAATGTTCTTTGGACCGCCACTCTTAGAATTCCCTTCAGAGACAGTAAGAAGGTCATTTCTTCATAGTCGCCCTGGTTTAAGCCAATCCTCAAAGGATTGAATTCATTCAACATGTGAATGATATCAATCATTGACATCCATCAATTTGATTCTAAAGAAGATGCCCTCAGTTGCTTAGATTTTACACAGTCAAAGTATAAATAAGATAATTTTCTGCAAGGTGTGAATAAACAAAGGTAAATAGATCTTCCCAGGGGAATTCTCATTCTTTAAAAGGGATCCTGTGGGGTGATGTCAGCAAACTAGAAGAATAGGTGTTTTCTACCATCTTCCCCCTAAAGAACACCAATTCTGACAGTTGCCCGTGGACAAGAATGTCTTTTTGGAAGTCCAGGAGTCTAGCAGAGGAGCTCCAGTATGTCAGTGAAGCAAAAAAAAAAATGGGGATTGGACACACTGAAGATGTTAAGAGGAACAGTTTTGATTTACCTGCATCCCTCCTCCCCTAAACTGGCACAGCTCATACCAAGATGGACCATCTTGGCTGGCGATTTCTCCAGCTTTTTTCTCGGTCCATCCAGAACACTGAGGTGTGTTGCACGACTTGGGGAGGGGAGGGCCTGGGAAGATGGCAGCCAGGGCCTTCGGAGAGCATCAGAGTGATGCAGATTCTACTAACCATTTCTCAGACTCCATCAGGAAGCCCACCCAACAGCCACTAGTGACAACTTGTCTGCAGGTCCATACAGATACAGTGGCAGTGACGAGCTCTTATAAAGTACAACCGAAACGGAACAAACACCGGACCTCAAGTCTGGAAACCAAGGGTTGGTTCTGGCCTAAGGTGAGCCAGCGACCACATCTGTGAAATGGAAACTAACCATTTTCCTATATGAAAGGAATTTTCCTCTTTATTTCAATAGAGCAGAAGCAGAATGCCTCTAGATCACGATTCCTAAAACTTTCTCTAGTCATGTTTTTGGCTGTGCACCCGCGAAGCCTGTAGGAACTCAGTTCCCAGACCAGGGACTGAACCTGGGCCACAGCAGTGAAAGCCCAGAATCCTAACCACTAGCTACCAGGGAAGTCCCCCTCTAGTCATGTTCTTTCAGGTACAAACAACTTTAAGGGTTCCCCTCCTCTCAGAATCTGAGATCTCCATGCTCTGGCCCCAGCCAGCCTTTCCAGGCTGATCTCCAACAACTCTCCTGCTGCCGTCCTGTGTTCCAGATAAACCTGATAATCCGGTCCTGCCCTCACTCCTCTCTCTGCATCTGTGCTCTCCCCACCCCCTCCATCTCCCTCTCTCATATTTACCACTTGAAATCCCATCCATCCTTCAAGGTCCACGATAAATGCCTCTTCCTCTGTGAAATTTCCCCCGATTTATCTGAATCTCCATAACATTTGGGTAACTCTCTGTCGTGTAATTTATTTTTTTATATAATTGCTTTCTCCGCATCCCTAGGAGAACTGATGTTCCTCTCTGTGGTATATATATTTCCTTCAATTTTCTGTTCCCCCATACAGCCTAGCAAGAGGACTTTTATCTAGTAAAAGTGCACTAAGTCTTTATTACGTATTTCATGGACTTAAAATGAAGCAAATTAAAGGCATCAATATTGTCAGTAAAAACGAACTTTTATTAAGCACTTCCTATGTGCTAGACCCTCTCTTAAGAACTTCTCATGCATTATATAATTTGTCATGTAGACGTTTCTATATAAATAATAGTTACACTTACTTTCAGTTTGCTTGGCTATTTTATAATTATTTTATATTTGGCTATTTTATGTATAACTTTTAACAATTCACTAATTTGTAGTGTATAGCCTCCAAAATTAAGTAAAGTATCACAGGAAATAAAATACAAACTTTCCCATTTAGGTAGATTCATGTTTAGGAATTTCATATTCTTCAATTTAAAAAGGCTTTAAAGTACACTGGTAATTAAAAGAATCCATATAGGGGACTTCCCTGGTGGAGCAGTGGTTAAGAATCTACCTCCCGGGCTTCCCTGGTGGTGCAGTGGTTGAGAGTCCGCCTGCCGATGCAGGGGACACGGGTTCATGCCCCAGTCCGGGAAGATCCCACGTGCCGCGGAGCGGCTGAGCCCGTGAGCCATGGCCGCTGAGCCTGCGCGTCCGGAGCCTGTGCTCCGCAACGGGAGAGGCCACAACAGTGAGAGGCCCGTGTACCGCAAAAAAAAAAAAAAAAAAAAAAAAAAAAAAAGAATCTACCTCCCAATGCAAGGGATTTGGGTTCGAGCCCTGGTCCGGGAAGATCCCACATGCCACGGAGCAACTAAGCCTGTGCATCACGACTACTGAGCCTGCGCTCTAGAGCCCGTGAGCCACAACTAACTACTGAGCCCGCGTGCCACAACTATTGAAGCCCGTGAGCCTAGAGCCCGTGCTCCACAACAAAGAGAAGCCACCGCAATGAGAAGCCCGCGCACCACAATGAAGAGTAGCCCCCGCTCGCCACAACTGGAGAAAGCCCACACGCAGCAACGAAGACCCAACGTAGCCAAAAATAAATAAATAAATTTATTTTTAAAAAATTATCTGTGTATATTAATCAGAATGATAACACATGGGGAGGGGTGACAATTAATAAAATCAAAGAATGGATTGCTCACAGATTGTGCCCATGACAACAACAAAAAACCCAGTATTTTTTCTCATTAGACCGTGATTACCCACCATTTTTTAAGTGGTAAAGAAGAAATTGTAGAGCATTCCTGCTCTGTGAGAAGAATTCTTTTCCTGCCCTACATTTTCCTGTTGCTAACATAGAGCACAGGCCAAATTTTTGGCCTTTTATCCTTAAGAGCATTCTCTTAATCACATTCTTAGTTGTTCTATCTCCAAGTCAGAAAATGAATTTATATTTTATAGTGAAAACTACAGCAATACTCCTTGAAGCATTTGCTTTTTATAGTCAATCTGGCCTAATCATCACGCTCATTATCTGGTCATTGCCAAGGAGGTGGTATAACCCCCTGAATCACTCATTAGAGCTAAGTTTCTGTAGTAAATTTTTTTTATATATATATATTTTTATTTTTGGCTGCGTTGGGTCTTTGTTGCTGTGCGCGAGCTTTCTCTAGTTGCCGCGAGTGGGGGCTACTCTTCGTTGCGGAACACGGGCTCTAGGCGTGCAGGCTTCAGTAGTTGTCGCTCAAGACGCAGGCTCAGTACTTGTGGCGCACAGGTTTAGTTGCTCCGCGACGAGTGGGATCTTCCCCGATGAGGGTTTGAACCCATATCCCCTGCATTGGCAGGCGGATTCTTAACCACTGCACCACCAGGGAAGTCCCTGTAGTAAATATTTTTTTGTGGTTAAATATATATAACATAAAACTTACCATTTTAACTATTTTGAAGTATACAATTCAGTGACATTAAGTAAGTTCATATTGTTGTACAAACATCACCATCATCCATCTCCAGAACATTTCCATCATCCCAAATGCTACCCATTAAACAATAACTCCCCATTTCTCCGTCTCACTAGCCCCTGGCAACCACCATTCAACTTTCTGTCTCAATGAATTTGACTATTCAAGTACCTCATATAAGTAGAATTAAGCACTAAATGTTTCAAAATCATCTTTTCTTAAACAGACAAATCTCTTGTTATATGCTGTGTCTTATGCATCTTTGATTAAGTGAATTGGCTGAGTTTATTCAAAAGCCTAAATAAAACTTTTTTATTTTCCCGTCTAAACAGGATTGCAGATAAGGGGTTATTCAATCTGTATGTGTATCAAAACTCTTTATCCGCATGGGTTGGTTTCTGGAGAATCTTGGCCACTAAAAGTGGAGAGGAGAAGCTAGTGTCTCACGGAGCATCCTTTGATCCACTGGGAACCTGGAGCCTTGATCCGTGTGTCCCACTTCTAAACTATTGTGAGGTTGTCAATATGGCTTCTTGGAAGGTCTCAGTGGGATCCAGTCCCAGTTGGTCACAGCAATGAGCAACTGAATAAAATATCTTCCAATTGTTTTTGCCTTCTCTCTGATTTCACTCTTCCCAGTTGCTCACTCTTCTTTTGGGATTGCTTCCCAAGACAAACTACCCTCACACAAGCCCTTCCAGAGATAATGTCATCTGTGTCTCTCTGTGCCTCTTTGTCTCACTCTCTCTGTCTCTGTCTCTCTCACAGGCACACATACACACCTCCCCACTCTGCTTTCCTTTGTGTTGGTTTCACTCTTTGGCAGGTTACGCTCACCTCAACTGGAGTCAAGACACCCACCCACATTTTTAGGCTTACATCTTAATAACTTAGCAAGCCTAGAGTGGAGAAAAGCTTATTTTTTTCCCCAGTAGCGCTGGCAAAATTCCTGGCATGATGCTTCCTGTCTCTGATTGGCCTGGCCTCGGTAGTGGGCCCCCTCTGAACCAATCATTGGCTTGGGTCAGGAGCCAGGTGGTGGGGTCAGCCCCACCACTCCATATACACTGAGAATAGGAAAGGTATGCTTATCCAAAGGTGAATCGGGGGCCATATGTGGCACCAAATCCATGCATTATGGAGATTTAATTCCTTTTCAACCTCATCTCTGCCTACATTCATTCATTCCCTCTTCCTCTGAAGACATCCAGGAAGCAGTTCCTGTCCCTTTCTTGATTACCTCCTGGCTTAGCGCCAAGTGCCAGACCACACTGGATGTGTGGGCAGATCTCTTACCAAAGTGGTAAAGTGCAGGAGACAGAAGTTCTGACCTCATCAACATGACTCCTTCCCCTTTACCACAAAAGGGAAGGGCCTTATAAACATAGGGCTTCATAATGAAAATGCCCCACTTGGTTACCCTCCCTTGTGGTCTGCATCACCTCTCCCCATGACCCCTCGTGTCTCACATCACCAACTGAGTGTCCTCCAGTTCAATTCAATTCTGAGACTAACTACCTAGTGTTAATGCAGACCTCACAAATTAGGGCTCAGTTCTACAAGACGGCTTCCACTTCAGATGCCAGCCTGGGGCCACTTGCTCTCCTGTCCAGCTTGGCTGAAAATTCAGGAGTTCTCACAATGCCCCTCTCACATTTGATAACCCACTAGAACAACTCACAGAACTCAGAAAAGCTCTATACTTATAATTAGCGTTTTATTATAAAGGATACAATTAAACAGCTAGATGAAGAGATACATAGGGCAAGGTCTGGAAGGGCCCAGAGCACAGGACTTTCTGTCCCTGTAGGGTCAGGGTTTGCCACCCAACTGGTACATCAGTTGTTCGCCGTCCAGGATGCTGTGTGTTAAATCAAGGTGTCGTTACGTAGGCATGATTGATTAAATCACTGGTCACTGGGGACTGAACTCTCCAGCTCTTCTCCCCTCCCTGGTGGTTGAGGTTGGGCTAAGGAGGGTCTGGCTGCTTCCTGAAACTGGCTTCAAGAGTAACTGAAATAGCTAGAATGGCCCTGTCCTCAGCAGCTGGTATCAGTGGTCTCAGCGCCAATTAGATGACTTTTGGCTCCCCGATTTCTCCTCGGTTAGGATGGAACCACTGGAGATTATTGTCATGCTCCTCAACAGTGATAATCTTAAGTGGTTCTCTTTCCTTGGTGGTTCTTTTTCCTTCCCCTATCCAACATGAGTTGCTTTATAGAAATCGGATTTTTCCAAACATAAATGATCAGTTTAAAAGATTCCATACTCCAACAAAGTTATTTTGAGACTCTTTTCCTCGGAGACCTTCACTTCCATGGTCTCACCTCTCACCCAAGCATAGATGGCTCTTCAACTCAAAACTCTTGCCTTAACCTTTCTCTTGATAAGCAGTTTAACCTGTTATTCTGGGTCCATCTCCAGCTTTATCAGCTGTTACATAAGTATATAAATGCTGTGTTCCGGTCATGTTGATCTATTCAGCCTTTAAGCATTAGGTACATTTCTAGAACCATACCTCTATCCGTGCTGTACCCGGGCCTCCCTCTTATTCTCTGCTTGCATGCACTCCCCTATCTGTTAATTCTCACTTCAAGTCCCTCCTCCTCCATGAAGACTCCCAGCCCTCACTGATCTTTTTGTTCCCTACACGCCTATATTTAGGAGTCATGTGCTACCTTGAACCATCTCTTACTCTTTTATGTAAGTGTCCATTCTCCCCATCTCAACTGCATACATATTCTTGTATCTTCCGTGGAGTCTCATGCTCAGTGTGGGTTCCTTGATTTTACTTTCCCTGACCCTTATTTCTCCTAGAGTGGCAGACGTTTCAGTAACTCTTCCTACCTAACAAGCCATTCACAGTTCTGTGAGCTGACTGAGCTCAACTGGGAAGTTCTCACTTGGGGTCTCACTTGAAGTGGCAATCAGATGTCAGCTGGAGTCTCGGTCATCTGAAGCCTCAATTGGGCTGAACGTCCAAGGTGGCTCACTCTTGTGACATGTGGATAAAGTTGGCTATTGGCTTGAGAGCTCAGCTGGGGCTGTCAACCACAGCACCCAAGCCTGGCCTCACCATGTGCTTTTCACAGCCCGACAGCTGGGTTCATAGAGGGAGTATCCGAAGAGCAACAGCTCCAAGGTTCCCAGGCAGAACCTGCAAGACTTATTATGGCTTGTCCATTGAAGTCCAGAACATCCCTTTCCACCACACTCTGTTAGAAAAGAAAGTCACTAAGACTCGTCCAGATTCAAGGAGAGGACAGTGAGACCCCCGACTCTATGGGAGAGTGACAAGATCACATTGCAGAGGAGCACAGGGGATGGGAATCTAGTGTTGCCACCATCTCAGGAAAATACAATTGGCCAAGGAAGGTAACATGTACATTTCCATCTAGAGTTACACTAGTTTGTAACACACCTGCTAAGGTATTGAGGCCCCCTTGTAGTACATGTATATGTTCTGTTCTCCTGGCCTCTGGATGAACCTCTAAGACATTATTAGGAAAGCCAACTGGGTGATCAGAGCTGAAAACATTCAGTGCTCAGAATCAACAAAATAGCAAGGTAAGCGTCGTAACTAAACTGTCTACTCTCTGTACAATGAAGGTATTATTTTCCCTAATTTAAAGAACACTGCAGAGGGGCTAGGAATGTTTGATATCTTGTTTTGGGTGGTGATTGGCTCAGCTTTACTCATTAAGTTGCAGAAGGAAGAAGATAGATTTGAAAGCTGTTTAGGAAGGTATTGAGGACGTGGTGACTGGATGTGCTGTACAAGTAGTCGGGGTGCTAGCTGGCAGCTGTTCTTCACCGTGTTCCATAATGCTGGGCACTGATTTTACTGTCAAAGGGGTACATGAAAAGACAGATTCAAACAGACTCTCAGAGATTTCCTTGAGGTTGTCTTAAATTCCTACTGGAATCATTCCACAACACTGTTTATTTTCTTTCAGTAAGATTTTCTCCCCATTGTGTGCCAACACCCATTATGTGGCACAGAATTATTAATCATCCATGTGGAATTTTATGTTTATAAAGTCTCTGAAAAAAATCAACCTTTTCCCCTGCCCCCACCAGCTGAGCTCACAGACCATGGCCCTCTCTCCGGACATGTACAAGCCAGTCTGATTTTTTTTGGTTTTGGGTTACCGGGCCAAGTTGTTAAACTGACTCAACCTGCCAGTTAAATACCTGAGAATTCAGGGAAAACTAGTCAAACTCTTTTAAATCAATCCCAGACACAGAGCCAGGTCAGTGTTTCCTCGGTGACTGCAGAGCATGTGCTGAAGTCCCCAGAAGAGACCACAGATGCAGGGTGAGGCGATGACATTGGGGGTATGATGTTAGCTCTCTTGAACTCTAAGTCACCACCTATGAGTGTATGAAATGTAGTAATGACTGTTTCAGACATGCTGAATATATAGTTTGACTCAGCATTGATGGGAAGAGCCTCAGTAGACAATGAATGAATAGGACCTGAATGTGTATCACATTATGAAACCAGGCATGTGGAAGCATGTTTCCAAAACAGGTTAGAGACTTGCTTCCCCTAAAATCTTGTCCATCTCAGTCAGAGATATCACTGTCCACCTGGTTACTCAGGCCGAAAGCCTCTGAGTCAACCTCTCTTTCCCTCACCTTCCCCACCCCACCCCCTGCCACCATATGTAATGCGTCAGCCAAGCTCTAGCTTCCCAATACCCAATACCTGTATCCTCAAATACAATTATCAATTATCACCACATCCACTAGCATTATTCTATCCCAAGCCACCTGACGCTCCTACCTGCAGAATTGCAATAGTCTCCTACCTTATTGATAGATTTAACAAAAACAATTTTTTTAATTCCTGGAAAAAAAAATACCGTAACAAAATCAGTGGCGAATGACTAAACAGGAAAAATACTACACATACAACCAAATTTAGATTCCTTCATATATAAAAAGCTAATAGAGATTATTATGAAAAAATAAATATTTAAATAGAAAAATTGGCAAATTATCCAAATAGTTTGTAAAAAAAAGGAAATATAAATCATTCATAAGCAAATGATATGATGCTTAATTGCACTCTAATGAGAGAAATAGAAATTCAAAGTGGCATGAGATGCTGTTGACACTTGTAAGGTTGGAAAAATTCAGAAAATTTAGTAATGTCCTGATGGTGATGGGAGGACTAATACTGGTGGGAAGGCAAATTGGTCCATCCTCTTTGGAGAGCAATTTACAAAGTGCCACCACATTTTCATATGCCGATATTTTTGACTTGGCAATTCTACTCTAGGAGTTTATTTTACAGATATGTTTGCACATGAGCTTAAAGATGCACATACGCATGCAGTAACAAAAGAAGCCAGCCAAATATACTGGGAGCTGGTTAAGTAAGTTTGGTATATCCGTAGAGTGGAATACTATGCAACACTGAAAAAGAATGAAACAAAACTACTTGGTATCGACAAGAGAAAATTTCCCAGGTATCTTATTAAGTTGTAAAAAGCAAGATGCAGAAGAGCATACATAATATGCTATAACATTTAAAAATATGGGTAAGAAAATGTACTCCTTGCATATTCATAGACTATTTCTGGAAGGAAACTTGTAACAATGGTTGCCCCTGGAAAGGTCACCTGATAATTTGGGGGAAAGGGGAGGAGACTTACTTTTCACTATATTTCTTTTTGTGATGTTTAAGTTTGTACCATATTAGAGAATTGCCTTTTTTTAAAAAAAATTATATACAATTAAAATTTTTTTTCTCATGAAAACAGAACAATAATTTTATCTTGGTAATAAATAGTTAAATTCAGAAAGACAAAGAGAAAAGACTAGTTATATTCTATTATTTTAAAGGAATATATTAGTGATACTTTCCTGGAAAAGTGTGAGGTTTTACCTAAAGAGATAATTATAAATTTCACTTCTATTATGTCTTTACATTTTCAGACTTATTATGTATAAATGAATACCTCAGGCAAAATAATAGCTAATATTTAGAGAGTGTTAACTGCGAGCAGTGTGCTTCAAAATAACAATACTGTTCTCATCGCCAGTTACAGCTGAGGGGATGAAAGCTCAGAGAGATTAATTATCTGGCCTAAGGTCACACAGCGAGTAAGTTATAGAGCTGATGCAAACCTAAGCCGTCTGACAGGAGAGTCCACATTCTTAACCACTGTACAGTTTATTTATTGTGTTATTAATGACTCATTTGTTTCATACAAATAACACTTAAGGGTACATAATTTCCAATTCAAAACTGATACTTATCAGAAAAAGAATCTAACCTTAACTACAGGAAGTAAAAACACAAATGTTGTAGATACTTAAGTCCTATAAATGAAGTTATAATATTGTTTCTGATTTTATGACAACTCAGAAAGATAAAAATATAGTGTTTTAATACATTTGAACAATGACTGGGGCTTTCCTGGTGGCACAGTGGTTAAAAATCCGCCTGCCAATGCAGGGGACACAGGTTTGAGCCCTGGTCTGGGAAGATCCCACATGCCACAGAGCAACTAAGCCTGTGCACTGCAACTACTGAGCCTGTGCTCAAGAGCCTGTGAGCCACAACTACTGAGCCTACGTACCACAACGACTGAAAACTGTGCGCCTAGAGCCCGTGCTCCACAACAAGAGAAGCCACCGCAGTGAGAAGCCCGTGCACCGCAACAAAGAGTAGCGCCCGCTCAACGCAACTAGAGAAAGCTCACAAGCAGCAATGAAGACCGAACGCAGCCTAAATAAATAAATAAATAAAAAACGATGACTGGAAAACAAAGCCACTGGGTTCTATATACTGTACATACCATTTTTTGTGTGTTTAGATACTTGACCTTCACAAAACCTTAAAGTAATAAATAAGATGTTTTAGGTCAGTGTCAAGGGTTGAATTGTGCCCCTAAAAGATATGAAGTTGTAAGCCCCCCTTATGAGTTAAACTATATCCCCTCAAAATTCGTATGTTGAACTCGTAACCCCTATTAATCTCAGAATATGATGGTATTTGGAGAAAGGCTTTTTACGGAGGTAATCAGATTAAAGTGAGGTCATAGGATGAGCCCTAATCCAATATGACTGGTGTCCTTATAAAAAGGGGAAATTAAGATACAGAAACACACATGCACAAAAGGATGACACTATGAAAAGACACAGGGAGAAGACCGCCATCTACAAGCCAAGGAGAGAAGCCTAGAACAGATCCTTCCGTCACAGCCACAGCAAACACCTCCCTCCCCACCAGTGAACATGACCGAATTGGGAAACAGGTCCTTTGCAGATACAATCAAGTTAAAATGAGGCCATACTCATGAGGTTATGGTCCCTCATCCAATATGACTGGTGTCCTTAGAAGGAGAAGAAAAGATACACAGACACAGGGAGAACCCTGTGTGAAGACAGAGATAGAGACGAGAGATGTGTTTACAAATCAGGAGATGCCAAGGATTGCCAGCAACAGCCGAAGCCAAGAGAAAGGCATGGAACAGATTCTTCTCTAGAGCCTTCAGAGGGAGCATACCCTGCCTGACACCTTGATTTCAGACGTGTGGCCTCCAGAACCATGAGAGAAGATATTTTTGTTGGTTTAAGCCACTTGGTACTTGCTGCAGGGGTACTTGCTACAGTAGGCCTAGGAAATGAATACCGTCAGAATCCCGACAGTCAGGTTGGTGTGGGAGTGGCTTCTTAAGCAAGGGCTCACAGGTGAAACGATGAGAGAGAGAGCGGTGTGGGGAGCAGAGCGCGAAAAGGAGAGTAAGGCTGCTCAGCCAGGTTCCACAGGTGGTGATGTCCCAACTCTGAGGGGGGCTCAAGTGTAAGCGATGCCTTGGGGTGGGCTCACCCGAGGCAAGGGAGCTAGGGTTCCTGCCCCAGCGCCCCATCCGTTACAGGCTGTAGACCACGCCAAGGGCCTCCACCTGCAGGCAAGTGGGGTCCAGTAACTAGAAGGTAGTTCTCTGTAAGGGTGCAGCACCCTTTGCCTGTTGAAATCAAAAGCACCCCCAAAAGGGAAAGACAAAAATGGTAAAAATGGATGAGAGGGGATCAAGGCGGGCCACCAGCATCATCCAACACATCAAACTATCTGGTCTGTGATATCTGGAGTCCAGAAGCTGGCTGCTAACTCCAGTCCTGCTATAAACATATAAATACTTCTGGTTTGGGTGGTAAACAGCCACAGCCTTGGGCCCCCGCTTCCCCGCTGCTACTTTGGTCCCATCCCTGGAACCCCTGGACTTCCCTACAACCCAGCAACTAAAATGCTGGGCACAGAGGGTGCTCACCAAACACTATGGCCAGTGTTCTTTCTTTTTTTAAAAAAATCTTTTTATTTATTTATTTGTTTGTTTATTTTTGGCTGCATTAGGTCTTCATTGCGCGCACAGGCTTTCTCTTGTGGTGGTGAGCGGGGGCTACTCTTCGTTGTGGTGTGCAGGCTTCTCACTGCGGTGGCTTCTCTTGTTTCAGAACATGGGCTCTAGGCACGCGGGCTCAGTAGTTGTGGCTCGCGGGCTTAGTTGCTCCGCGGCATGTGGGATCTTCCTGGACCAGGGCTCGAACCCGTGTCCCCTACACTGGCAAGAAGATTCTTTTTTTTTTTTTTTTAGTGGATTTTTTTTTGTGTGTGTGTGGCTGAGTTGGGTCTTTGTTGCTGCACTGGGCTTTCTCTAGTTGCGGCGAGTGGGGGCCACTCTTCACTGCAGTGCGCAGGCCTCTCATCACGGTGGCTTCTCTTGTGGAGCACGGGCTCTAGGCATGCAGGCTTCAGTAGTTGAGGCTCACGGGCTCCAGAGCGCAGGCTCAGAAGTTGCGGCACATGGGCTCAGTTGCTCCGTGGCACGTGGGATCCTCCCGGACCAGGGCTCGAACCCTTGTCCCCGCACTAGCAGGTGGATTCTTAACCGCTGCGCCACCAGGGAAGCCTGGCAAGCGGATTCTTTACCACTGTGAAGTCCCCAGTGTTCTTTCTAATTAGTCAGCTATTGAGATTTTGACTATCATTCCCCAGATTAAGCACCTGCTAGGTACCTAATCCAGTGATCGGAACTGTGAGGGACAGAAATTTTAGATAATACCTGCCTTCAAGAAGTTTAAATTTGAGGTGAGAACAGATACAGATTAAATAATCAGGAATAATTATGTGCTAAACTCTGTGTCTCAGAGTTTTGGGCTGCTATTTGGGCTGCTATAACAAAAATACCATAGACTGGGTGACTTAAACAACAAATTATTCTTTTTAAACATGTGTATACTGCAATTTTATTTCAATCGCACAAACGAAGTTAGCATGTAGGAAGTTTAAATGAAACAGTACTGTAAAAATAGCAGAGAACCAAAAAATCTAAAACGGAAGTACACCTAAAGCATGAGAATTCAACATTTATTAGTGTTTCATCTTCTTATTTGATTGACACTTGATGTTTGCAAATTTTGAAACAGACTTTGAGATCATGATGACTATTTGAAGAGATTTCAGCACCAGCACTAAGATTTGAACATTCAGTTGGTTTGCAATTGATTTGTTAGCCAGTTACATAATATACAGTACAGATTTGTCCCAGGTCAGATCACAGTGTTGAAGGAAAGAGGTACCTTCCTGTAATTAGACAGGATCCCCTAAACTGCACTCAGCTTAAGACATCCAATGTACAAGAGCATGAAAGCTGTCATAATAATGTGGCTTCAAGGAACATAGTTTTGATAAGGAAAATAACCTAAGCTTCTGTTTCCCATTTTAATTACTGAAATCTCTTAACAATGACAAAACGGTCACATAGAACAGTAAATGTATACAGTAGTTCAATCAAACTTCTTAGAAAGAACACATTTAGCAATCTGGGATAATGCAGGATGACAGGAAATGTAATGTGATTCAGTATTGGTTCTTTTTGTCATTTTACACAGACATCATGTTAATATTAGATCAAGGCACAAAACTTTAGTGCATAAACCAGTTTCTTTTTTAAGATCTAGCGTTTTTTAATAGATATTTATTGGAGTATAATTGCTTCACAATGGTGTGTTAGTTTCTGCCATAGAACAAAGTGCATATACATATATCCCCATATCTCTTCCCTCTTGCGTCTCCCTCCCACCCTCCCTATCCCACCCCGCTAGGTGGTCACAAAGCACAGGGAGCTGACGTCCCTGTGCTATGTGGCTGTTTTGAGTTCCGCAGTAAGATATAATTCACGTGAAGCTCAGAATCATGTTTCAGACCATTGAACTTACCAAAGTTAAAATATAAATAGCTGAAGACATGATGTAAAAGATGAAGTACTTGGTTCTGTTAACGTACTTACCAATTAAAACCACAAAATATTCCTCATTATTATTCATGCAAATAATTGAGAAAAAAAGATAGTGCGGAAATTAACTTTAAGTAAAACATTATTCCTTCCCTTCCTCCCACTCCCCTATACTCTGCAAAATCTTTTCCCTGGGACTA
This sequence comes from Leucopleurus acutus, assembly GCF_964270905.1. Classification (NCBI taxonomy): domain Eukaryota; kingdom Metazoa; phylum Chordata; class Mammalia; order Artiodactyla; family Delphinidae; genus Leucopleurus; species Leucopleurus acutus. Next base: position 67,503,986 of record NC_139160.1, on the reverse strand, counting down.
GGCCTTGAAAAGGCCACTACATATTAGTTTGACATGCATTACTGTCTGCAATTAAAAAAGCTAATTTTGGGACTTCCCTGGTGGTCCAGTGGTTAGGACTCTGCACTTTCACTGCCAAGGGCGCAGGTTCAATCCCTGGTTGGGGAACTAAGAACCCGCCAGCTGTGTGGCACAGCCAAAAATAAAATAAAATAAAACAAATAAAAAAGCTAATTTTGTGGTAGTTGTAATTACATTATAAAAATGTCCACACACATAAATCTAAAAAAGGTTGAAAACCTACAGTAAATCTACAATATATTGTTTTACATTTGACCACTGGTTTGTGTTATGTAGGAGTCACAGACTTGGTAAAGCATTTGTAACAATTTAGGAAGGCATCTACATCTTTAGATTCTGGATGAATTTTATGTTTGAATCTACAAAATTGCATGAAGTCTAACTCGAGAGATTTCCTATCGTTCTAAAATTCCTCACTCTGGATAAATCATTTTTAGGACACTTTCTTATAAATATCACCCTGTGAAAGCACATACAATTCCATTTGTTCCACATCTTATGATCTTAACCTGCGTAGGGCTGACCTCAGTTATTCATGGAATATCGAATATGATAGGAAGACAAACCTGAGAGAAACGTTTACAATACAATAGCGTTAACTTGCGAAATTCTTCATCAGCCTTCTCTGAAAAAAACTTCTCAAGCCTTTCTCCTCTTTATCGTAGTGTGGATTGTGGAAAATGTGGGATTTTTCCTCTTGACATGAAAATATTTCAAAGCATGGCGATCTTGCCTGACAGGTTTAGTATTTTCTGCATAACTGATACAGGAACTCCTGTATGACTCCCATCCTGTTGTAAAGGTCAGAAAAAAGCAGCAAACTGGGAGGGAAATAGCTTATTGCCAGAGTAGTCATGTCTGAAGGCTTTCAAAGTACGTTTCCGACTGTTTGTCTCCATTTTCTTCTTACAGCTCACAAAATGTAGGTTGTTGTTAACAGTTGTTCTTTGTAGGGTTTTTTTTTCCTTCTCCGGATTAAAGTCCTATCTCTCCTTAGTTTGTTTCTCTATGCAGTATTTGATTTGCTCAGTTCCTGCCTGATTGCATCAACGAGCTCATCTTTTAGCTTAGTTAATTCTTTTCTCATTTCATCTAGAATGTCCTGCTTCCGCCTGGACTCCGTTCCCCTGGGCTGCGAAGAAGGTGCAGATTTTGGTCTGGAAATAACAGGTGACTTGCTGCCATTCATTGTATTTGTTCTTTCCCAAGGTTTTCTTGTTAGTTCAGGTGTTCAGGTACTTGTTCAGGTTGTTCAGATTGTTCAGGTACTTGTTGAAGAGGCCTTAGAAGTTACAGGCTCTGAATCTTCATTTTTGTCGTCTTTTTGTTCTGTTTCTATTGTTGATCCTTTTTCAGCAGTTCTTCTCCTCCTGGCCAGCAGGGCACTCATTTCTTGCATTAAACCACTACCCCTTAAAGGAAGGGGTCCCTTTCCTTATCTGTTTTAGATAAGGCCGAATTCACACCAATGAACTGGGAAAGAGGCATCTTCCATTCATGACACTTTACAAAGTTTTGCTCCAGCAATTGCAGCTGCAAGTCCAGTCAAAGGGCAGTTGTCTTCAGATGTGGATCCCGAGAAAAATCCAGATGCAGGGAGGGGAGGGGCAGGTGGTGGAGGAGGAGGGGATACTTGATTAGGAAGTGGTGGTGGAGGAGGTGGAGGCCCAAGGACCAGGACGGAAGTGGAGAGGGGGAGGGGTCCTGGGGGAGGAGGGAGCGCGGCTGATGCCTGGGCAGGACCTGGTGGGAGTGGAGGAGGGGGTGGGGGTGCAGGTGGTCTCAAGACAATGCCCTGTCGGGCTGGAGTCTCTGCCGGCTGAGAGGCGGCCTGCAAGCCTGGCTCAGAAGCAGAGGAGTCTCCCCGCAAAGAGTTTGGAGAAGTCTCCTCAGAGGCAGGGGCAGCAGCATTTGATATTCTTTCCAGCTGCTCCCTTTCTAGCTGCTCTTGTGGCTCTCGTTCTGGCCTTTCCCGGGCCCATCTCTCCAGCCCCTCCCTCTCCTCTCTCTCTCTCCAGCTGCTCCTGTTCTAGTCGCCCCCTCTCCAGCCTTTCCCTTTCTAACCTCTCCCTCGCCAATCTCTCCCTTTCCATCCTTTCTCTCTCCAGCCTTTCCCACTCCAGCTCCTTTTGTTGTTGCTGTTCTCGTAGTTGCCTTCTTTGAATTTCCAATTCTTCCTGTGATGGGCCATTCTGAACATGGGCAGGTAGCTGTGAATTTTGTCTAGGTGATGTTGGCCCTGTTTCCTGTGAACTCAACACTTCTAAGGCATGCATCATGGCACTTGCGAACATTGGCGTTTTCTTTGCTGCCAAAGTTGAGACCATACACCTCTCTAGCGTCCCACCATTGGTGGAAGGTCTGTGTAGCTTGATTGTACTTCAACCCTTTAGGAACCGCACCGTTTATCACGACCTGATGGTCCTGAATCTTCCTGCCCACCACTCTGAACGTGTTGCTGCCTGTATGATGATATATATGAACTCTCCTGAACCCAGTTGAACCACCAGCTGGCACCCACTTTTTATTAGCATCAACATAAACCATCACAGCAGCTCTTGCCTGACATAAATCTGTCCAATTATTATTTTAAATGTATCATGCTACTTCCTTCTGGTCTGCAGAGTTTCTGCTGAAAAATCAGCTGATAAACTTATGGGAGTTCCCTTGTATGTTATTTGTTGCTTTTCCCGTGTTGCTTTTCTTTTTTTTTTTTTTTGCAGTACGCGGGCCTCTCACTGTTGTGGCCTCTCCCGTTGCGGAGCACAGGCTCCGGACGCGCAGGCTCAGCGGCCATGGCTCACAGGCCCAGCCGCTCCGCAGCATGTGGGATCCTCCCGGACCGGGGCACGAATCCGTGTCCCCTGCATTGGCAGGCGGACTCTCAACCACTGCGCCACCAGGGAAGCCCTGGATTCCTTTTTATTTCTTTTTCTTCTCTGATTGCTGTGGCTAAAACTTCCAAAACTATGTTGAATAATAGTGGTGAGAGTGGACAACCTTGTCTTGCTCCTGATCTTAGTGGAAATGGTTTCAGTTTTTCACCATTGAGAACGATGTTGGCTGTGGGTTTGTCATATATGGCCTTTATTATGTTGAGGTAGCTTCCCTCTATGCCTACTTTCTGGAGAGTTTTTATCATAAATGGGTGTTGAATTTTGTCGAAGATTTTCCTGCATCTATTGAGATGATCATATGGTTTTTATCCTTCAATTTGTTAATATGGTTTATCACATTGATTGATTTGCATATATTGAAGAATCCTTGCATTCCTGGGATAACCCCACTTGATCATGGTGTATGATCCTTTTAATGTGCTGTTGGATTCTGTTTGCTAGTATTTTGTTGAGGATTTTTACATCGAGGTTCATCTGTGATATTGGCCTGTAGTTTTCTTTTTTTGTGACATCTTTGTCTGCTTTTGGTATCAGGGTGATGGTGGCCTCATAGAATGAGTTTGGGAGTGTTCCTCCCTCTGCTATATTTTGGAAGAGTTTGAGAAGGATAGGTGTTAGCTCTTCTCTAAATGTTTGAAAGAATTTGCCTGTGAAACCATTTGGTCCTGGGCTTTTGTTTGTTGGAAGATTTTTAATCACAGTTTCAATTTCAATGCTTATGATTGGTCTGTTTATATTTTCTATTTCTTCCTGGTTCAGTCTCGGAAGGTTGTGCTTTTCTAAGAATTTGTCCACTTTTTCCCGGTTGTCCATTTTACTGGCATATAGTTGCTTGTAGTAATCGCTCATGATCCTTTGTATTTCTGCGGTGTCAGTTGTTACTTCTCCTTTTTCATTTCTAATTCTGTTGATATGAGTCTTTTCCCTTTTTTTCTTGATGAATCTGGCTAATGGTTTATCAATTTTGTTTATCTTCTCAAAGAACCAGCTTTTAGTTTTATTGATCTTTGCTATTGTTTTCTTTGTTTCTATTTCATTTATTTCTGCTCTGATCTTTATGACTTCTTTCCTTCTGCTAACTTTGGGGTTTTTTTTTTGTCCTTTCTCTAATTGCTTTAGGTGTAAGTTTAGGTTGTTTATTTGAGATGTTTCTTGTTTCTTGTGGTAGGATTGTATTGCTATAAACTTCTCTCTTAGAAATGCTTTTGCTGCATCCCATAGGTTTTGGGTCGTTGTGTTTTCATTGTCATTTTTTTCTAGGTTTTTTTTTATTTCCTCCTTGATTTCTTCAGTGATCTCTTGGTTATTTAGTAGTGTATAGTTTAGCCTCCATGTGTTTTTATTTTTTACAGTTATTTCCTTATAATTTATATCTAGTCTCACAGTGCTGTGGTCGGAAAAGATACTTGATGCGATTTCAGTTTTCTTAAATTTACCAAGCTTGATTTGTGACCCAAGATATGATCTATCCTGGAGAATGTTCCATGAGCACTTGAGAAGAAAGTGTATTCTGTTGTTTTTGGATGGAATGTACTATAAATATCTATTAAGTCCATCTGATATAATGTATCATTTAAAGCTTGTGTTTCCTTATTTATTTTCTGTTTGGATGATCTGTCCATTAGTGAAAATGGGGTATTAAAGTCCCCTACTATTACTGTGTACTGTCAGTTTCCCCTTTTATGGCTGTTAGCATTTGCCTTATGTATTGAGGTGCTCCTATGTTGGATACATAAATATTTACAATTGTTATATCTTCTTCTTGGATTGATCACTTGATCATTATGTAGTGTCCTTCTTTGTCTCTTGTAATAGTCGTTATTTTAAAGTCTATTTTGTCTGATATGAGAATTGCTACTCCAGCTTTCTTTTGATTTCCATTTGTATGGAACATCTTTTTCCATCCCCTCCTTTCAGTCTGTATGTGTCCCTAGGTCTGAAGTGGGTCTCTTGTAGACAGCATATATACAGGTCTTGTTTTTGTATCCATTCAGTGAGCCTGTGTCTTTTGGTTGGAGCATTTAATTCATTTACATTTAAGGTAATTATCGATATGTATCTTCCTATTACCATTTTGTTAATTGTTTTGGGTTTCTTTTTGTAGGTCTTTTCCTTCTTTTGTGTTTCCTGCCTAGAGAAGTTCCTTTAGCATTTGTTGTAAAGCTGGTTTGGTGGTGCTGAATTCTCTTAACTTTTGCTTGTCTGTAAAGGTTTTAATTTCTCCATCAAATCTGAATGAGATCCTTGCTGGGTAGGGTAATCCTGGTTGTAGGTTTTTCCCTTTCATCACTTTAAATATGTCCTTCCACTCCCTTATGGCTTGCAGAGTTTCTGCTGAAAGATCAGCTGTTAACCTTATGGGGATTCCCTTGTATGTTACTTGTTGCTTTTCCCTTGCTGCTTTTAATATTTTTTCTTTGTATTTAATTTTTGAAAGTTTGATGAATATGTGTCTTGGTGTGTTTCTCCTTGGATTCATCCTGTATGGGAATCTCTGTGCTTCCTGGACTTGACTGACTATTTCCTTTCCCATATTAGGGAAGTTTTCAACTATAATCTGTTCAAATATTTTCTCAGTCCCTTTCTTTTTCCCTTCTTCTTCTGGGACCCCTGTAATTCGAATGTTGGTGTGTTTAATGTTGTCCCAGAAGTCTCTGAGAGTGTCCTCAATTCTTTTCCTTCTTTTTTCCTTATTCTGCTCCGTGGTAGTTATTTCCACTATTTTATCTTCCAGGTCACTTATCCGTTTTTCTGCCTCAGTTATTCTGCTATTGATTCCTTCTAGAGAATTTTAAATTCCATTTATTGTGCTGTTAATCATTGTTTGTTTGCTCTTTAGTTCTTCTAGGTCCTTGTTAAATGTTTCTTGTATTTTCTCCATTCTATTTCCAAGATTTTGGATCATCTTTACTATGATTACTCTGAATTCTTTTTCAGTTAGACTGCCTATTTCCTCTTCATTTGTTTGGTCTGGTGGGTTTTTACTTTGCTCCTTCATCTGCTGCATATTTCTCTGTCTTCTCATTTTGCTTAACTTACTGTTTTTTGGGTCCTCTTTTCGCAGGCTTCTGGTTCATAGTTCCCATTGTTTCGGTGTCTGCTCCCAGCGGGTGAGGTTGGTTTAGCGGGTTGTGTAGGCTTCCTGGTGGAGGGGACTGGTGCCTATGTTCTGGTGGATGAGGCTGGATCTTGTCTTTCTGATGGGCAGGACTGTGTCTGGTGGTGCGTTTTGGGGTTTCTGTGAACTTAGTATGATTTTAGGCAGCCTCTCTGCTAATGGGTGGGGTTGTGTTCCTGTCTTGCTAGTTGTTTGGCATGGGGTGTCCAGCACTGGAGCTTGCTGGTCATTGAGTGGAGCTGGTTCTTAGTGTTGAGTTGGAGATCTCTGGGAGAGCTCTCGCCAATTGATATTACGTGGGGCCTGGAGGTCTGTGATGGTCCAATGTCCTGAACTAGCCTCTTCCACCTCAGAGGCTCAGGCCTGATACCCAGCTGGAGCATGAAGACCCTGTCAGCTGCATGGCTGCTGCAGGCATTGATACTTTTCTAAAGTCCTGATTGTTTTTGTTTATGACATCTCCGTTGGGGTCTGTAGAAATGATTATGACAGCAGGCACAATGAGAGGGGAAAGTTAAACAGAGTTCCAGCCATGGTTGCTGCTTCAGTCCCTTCAGGAGTTCCCTCCAGCCATGGATGCTCTGTGCCCTGTAATGCCAAGTGTTGGGTGGTGGTAGGCGATATGATTATATCTTGAGTGTGCCCCTCCTACCATCTTGTTGTGGTTTCTTCTTTTTTTTGCGGTATGCGGACCTCTCACTGTTGTGGCCTCTCCCGTTGCGGAGCACAGACTCCGGACATGCAGGCTTAGTGGTCATGGCTCATGGGCCTAGCCGCTCTGCGGCATGTGGGATCTTCCCAGACCGGGGCACGAACCAGTGTCCCCTGCATTGGCAGGCAGACTCTTACTCACTGCGCCACCAGGGAAGCCCGTGGTTTCTTCTTTATTCCTCTAGATGTAGAAAATCTTTTTTGGTAGGTTCCAGTCTTTTTTAACAGGTGGTTGTTCAGCAGTTAGTTGTGATTTTGGTGTGCTCATGAGAGGAGGTAAGCTCAAGGTCCTTCTACTCTGCCATCTTGAAAGACTCCACAACAAATTATTTTTCACAGTTGTGGAGGCTGGGGAGTCCATGATCAAAACATCAGTAGATCCAGAGTCTCGTAAGAACTCACTTCATGGCTTATAGATGGCTATCTTCTCACTGTGTCCTCACATGGCAGAAAGGCTGAGGTTGCTCTCTGGGGCCTCTTTTATAAAGGCACTAATCCCATTCATGAGGGCTTCACCCTCGTGACCTAAACACCTCCCAAAGGTCCTACCTCCTAATACTATCACAATGGAGATTTCAATTTCAACATATAAATTGGGGGAGGGGGTACATTCTGTCCTTAGCACTCTGCAGTCCTGACACATTAAAAGTGAACATTTCCTTCGCGGTCCAGTGGCTAAGACTCTACACTAGCAATGCAGGGAGCACAGGTTTTGTTTTGTTTTTTTGTTTTGCAGTACAGTGGCCTCTCACTGTTGTGGCCTCTCCCGTTGCGGAGCATAGGCTCCGGACACACAGGCTCAGCGGCCATGGCTCACGGGCCCAGCCGCTCCGCGGCATGTGGGATCTTCCCGGACCGGGGCACAAACCCGCGTCCCCTGCATCGGCAGGTGGACTCTCAACCACTGCGCCACCAGGGAAGCCCGTTTTTTTTTGTTTCAATTAATTAATTTTATTTTTGGCTGCGTTTGGTCTTTGTCGCTGCACGCAGGCTTTTCTCTGGTTGTGTCAAGCGGGGGCTACTCTTCCTTGCGGTGTGCAGGCTTCTCATTGCGATGGCTTCTCTTGTCGTGGAGCACAGGCTTTAGGCACGCAGGCTTAGTAGTTGTGGCTCACGGGCTTAGTTGCTCTGCGGCATGTGGGATCTTCCCAGACTGGGGATCGAACCCGTGTCCCCTGCATTGGCAGGCGGATTCTTAACCACTGTAGGGGGCACAGGTTTGATCACTGGTCAGGGAACTAAGATCCTGCATGCCACATGGCACAGCCAAAAAAAAAGTGAACATTTTCTGGGAAAAAGAGAATGGTTGAGTCTACCCATGACCCTTAGATTTCTGTAAAGTCTCCAGGTTACTCATATTAAAATGTTATCAGTCAGTGGTTTTATTTATGCCATTCCCACCACTTTTACTATATTTTCCACAAATTAGTGAGCTCTTTTCATATTATATCTATAGACACAGCTAAATATAATACACGAGGAACCCATTAAATTCTGTAATCACTGTTTTCTGTAACAGGATCTGTGGCTATTCAAACTCAGCCAAAAGAGGCCGCCTCAGAGGAAAAATGAAATAACCAATGCAAAGACACCTATGATTTCCTTTGGAGTATTCCAGCCACATGAGTGGAAAAAAATAAAGAAGATGGTGGAAGACCCTAAATCTTCCCAGTGAAAAGCTGTGAATTCACTTCTGCTTTGGGGTCAGAGCTTGGCCACAGACCAAAAAAGAGGGGCATGTGAATGAAACCACATTGGTTGACCATCTGGGTTGCATTTGGCCCAAAGGCTTACCTCAGTTTCAGTTTTCTGAGATATAAAATAAGGCCAAAACGGATCCATGAAAATTGCCTAATTGGTAGTATTCTCAAGGCCTGTTGGGATTCACAGATGACAATTACAGCTACAGAGTAATCAGTTAGAACCCAGGCTCCAATTTAGGGTAATAAGCATCAAGGAGGACTTCTGTTTGTCTTGTTGGTATTTTGAATGAGCTCTGGAAAATACTTTGGGAAAACTATGAACTCCTTAGCATAATTTTACTTTGACATCTAATAGTTTTCATCATAAATTTGACATTTCGGGAATATTATAAATATTGCTCTTTCAAATGTATCCAGTGGAATCTAAATGCCAGGCAATTTATTATTTACATCATCCATTTAAGAAACACAGATCATCTTTAACGGTTGGATAGTTCACATTGTTTCTCATTTTCCTTCAAACTCGTATTTGTTTTCCACTTCCTCCTTAGAAGTTTATCCTAATATAACTTTCTTCCTCTGGCCGCACCACCCGGCTTGCAGGATCTTAGTTCCCCGACCAGGGATCGAACCCAGGCCCCTGGCAGTGGAAGCTTGGAGTCCTAACCACTGGACCACCAGGGAATTCTCTACATTTTTATGCTTTAAAGTTTTTATTGCTCACCCTTTCATAATACTTTGCAAAAAAAATATGTATATTTAATATAACTTTCTGTGACTATGAAATTGAAGGTGATAAAAATTTATTTTGTATTGAATTGGTATTATGATTATTCTTAGTCCACATTTGAGTAAAACAACAAAAATATATTACAAACTTTAATAAATGATAAAGAAAAGTACAGTTTTATTGAAAATGTTGCCAAAAACTGGAAACACTTAGGTCTCCATCAATAGGAGAATGGATAAATGAACTGTGGTATATTCACACAGTGGAATCCTACTTAGCGATAGAAAGGAACAAACTACTTATACATGAAACAACACGAATGAATCTTGAAAATATTATTTTTATCTAAAAGAATCCAGACACAAAAGAGCACATATTGTATGATTTCCATTCATATGAAGTTCTAAAACAGGCAAAACTAACCTATGGTGGAAGAACATCAGAATAGTGGTTGCCTCCGGAGTGGTTGCCTCTGGGGTGGAGTGGTTGCCTCCAGGGATTGACTAGGAAATGGCATCAGGGAACTTTCTGGGTGATGTCAAGACTCTGTCTTGAGGAGGGTTTTGTTACACAGGTGTATGTATTGTTGAAACCCACAGAATGGTCCACTTAAGGTTTGAGCATTTCATTGCATGTTGATCTTACAAAAAAAAATAATTGTCAACAAATATTGAATTCTAACATGCTGAAGTATTGGGGGTAAAATATACTGGTGCCTGCAAGTTACTTTGGAACTTATCTGGATTGATAGATGGATAGAATGGAGGACAAATAGATATGTGATATGGCAAGCTTAGTAAAAATAATTCTAGAATCTAGGCAGTGGGTATATGACATTTACTGCAAAATTCCTTCAACTTTTCTGTATGCTTGAAATTTTTCATTAAAACATTTGAAAAATGTATTGAAAATGCTATCTTACTAAGATGGGTGTGAATATCTTCAATCAGTTCATATATCCAAGAATATTAATTCTTGTTAGAATTAATGCTAGTTTCAGCATCAACTTCATGCATGTTTTCCTCTTTTAAAAATGTAAGCTCTGAGAAAACATGTAGATAGATGGTAGAAAATGGAGAGAGAGAAAACAGTGGAGAGAAAGGCATCTCGTTGAGGGATGAAGAGGATCCACGCAGCATGGTGTGGAGAGGAAGGCACGGATACAGAGACACTGCAGGAGTACAAACAAATGGACTCAACGCAGAGATCAAGATCCAGGACCCAGTGCCTTTAGGGGGAGAAGACAAAGATGTTTCAGGGACACTAAAGCTGAAGATCCCATCAGCAAACATAGGGAACACATTCTAGAGCAGAGAGAGAAGTCATCTCTGGACATGTTCATCTTAAGTCACCAGAGCTACATCCAGAGGGGAATTCTGAGAAAGAATTCAGAAGTGTGGGTATGAACTTCAGAGGCGAGTTCAGGGACAAAAGTTGATTTGCAGCACCAGTACTTAGCTGATTTCACTGCTCCGGTTACCCAGCCAAAGCTCATGCTCTATCAGGAGCCATATCCTTTGAATTTCGCCCATGGTCTTGGGAGTTTGGTACTTTGAAGGAACAGGGGGGATATCAGATTAAATCATCAAGAAAAAACGGGGGAGATTCTAGGACTCTACCTACCCTCCGGATGATTGAGAAAGAGTTGGCTGTGAAGAGGAGGAGAATCAAGGGAATAAACCCTCACTGAAGCCAAGAGAAAGGAGAGGTTACCAAAGGAGGGTGTGGTCAGACAATCCTGTTAAATGCTGCAGAGTTTAAGGAGGATTAGGACTGAAATGGGGCTACTGTCTATTGCAGAACAGCAGTTATTCTCCACCAGAGCAATTTTGACCCCCATTCCTAGGAGAGTGGTGCTACTGGCATCTAGTGGGTAAGGGCCAGGGATGCTGCTAAACATCCTACACTGTACAGGACAGCTCTTCTCACAACAAAGAATTTTTCTGCCCCAAGGATCAATAGTGCAGAGGTTAAAATCCCTGCTAATACAGCAACTGTAGAATTTGCTGGGATGAACTCATTTTCAAGTATTCTTATCAGCGCATGTGTCTCCAATAGGAGCTTAGAAAATGTGGTCCCCCGAAGTGAGAGAGTGGCATGGACTTATATATACTACCAAATGTAAAATAGATAGCTAGTGGGAAGCAGCCGCATAGCACAGGGACGTCAGCTCAGTGCTTTGCGACCACCTAGAGGTGTGGGATGGGGGGGTGGGAGGGAGACACAAGAGGGAGGGGATATGGGGATATATGTATATGTATAGCTGATTCACTTTGTTATAAAGGGGAAACTAACACACCATTGTAAAGCAATTATACTCCAATAAAGATGTATAAAAATAAAAATATAAAGATAAGCTAAATGACCTAATACTTCAAAAAAAAGAAAGAAAATGTGGTCCCCAATGTTGAGGCATCCTGAAGGGAATTATCCCCATATCTTAGCCAGGGGGATAGACTCAGCTTTCTACCTTGTTTCGGAGCTTATTTCTCATTGGCTGTCCCCTTCTTCACTCTCTCTTTTTTTTTTTAATTTTTAAAATTTATTTATTTATTTTTGGCTGCGTTAGGTCTTCGTTGCTGCATGTGGTCTTTCTCTAGTTGTGGCGAGCAGGGGCCACTCTTCGTTGCGGTGTGCGGGCTTCTCATTGCAGTGGCTTCTCTTGTTGCGGAACACGGGTTCTAGGCACACGGGCTTCAGTAGTTGTGGCGCGCGGGCTCAGTAGTTGTGGTAAACAGGCTTAGTTGCTCCGCGGCATGTGGGATCTTCCCAGACCAGGGCTCGAACCTGTGTCCCCTGCATTGGCAGACGGACTCTTAACCACTGCGCCACCAGGGAAGTCCTTTCACTCTCTTTTTTAAAATCTTAAACTGATTTAAGATTTTAAAAAATTGAATAACTGATACTTCCATGATCTCCAGTGAACCATGCCCCATCCTGTTTTCTACATTCGCACAAGCTCTCACTTACACATACACACACTATTTTGCACACATTCCCTATCCTCAACACATCATCTTATTTCTCTTGATTTTCCACCTAGAGGTCTGGTTGAAATGACCTGGAATCACCTCCTACTCCCTGGGTTGGTCCAGTTGCTGCCACTTACTGCTCCTTCCGCAGAACTGACCAGCTCATCACAGCCCCTTCAGGCTCTCTGCTCAGGAGCCCTCAGTGCCCAGCACACTCTAAGGTTTAGAAATTATATGCTGGCCCTGAATCCTTGATGAGAATTGGAGTTGACAGTTTTCTGGAAAACAAACACAATTTGTCCCTTCTCACCTGGCCCTTTATGTCTTCCTCCCATAGAACTTTTGCAGTGAATTTCTATGTTGGTTACAATCTACTGGACTAAATTCTATATTCTTCAGTGCTGATTTTTCTCTTTCCTCATTCCTTCCTTGCTTTGGCTGTGAGACCAAAGGGCCAAAGAGCAATTTTAAAAAATGAAGTAAATACGTTTAATAGCTCTTTCCTCTTATTAAACTCCACAGCATCTCTTCATTTCTGCCCTCTCCCACCCATCCTCTCATTCTGGCTGGAAAAACTGCCCTGCATCTTCGCTGCCAAAGTTTGACTTGTTCTGGAGTTTCATTCAGGTACTTTCATTCTGAGTTTTCCAGCACTAAACCTGTCTTCTGAGAGGGCATTAGAAGAAGTAAGGGGTTCATGGCAGCAGATCTGTTCTCCTCGAACCAATGTATATACACATATATAGACTCTGAGTCCTCTGGCTCAAGAGCCAGGAGATCCTAATGTTATTATTGAACTTTATGTAATCAAGCACTGAGCACTGGCAAAAAGTACAGGCACAGTTTCTTGGGGATTTTTTTTTATTATTTGACAGTTTAATCGAACTTGTTTCTCTTTCTTTGAAAATGTTCTAGAAAATAAAACAGCAGTAAAAATTGATTTTTCCGCACTGTTATTTGATACATCAATCTGTTACTTTCAAGTTTGCTTCCTACTCCTCTTGTAGATATTTTGATGAGTTTCTGTTAAAGCAGTAACAATTTAATTTAATTTAATTTTTTTTTTTGCAGTACGCAGGCCTCTCACTGTTGTGGCCTCTCCCGTTGTGGAGCACAGGCTCCGGAAGCGCAGGCTTAGCGGCCATGGCTCACGGGCCCAGCCGCTCCGTGGCATGTGGGATCTTCCCAGACCGGGGCATGAACCTGTGTCCCGTGCATTGGCAGGCGGACTCTCAACCTCTGCGCCACCGGGGAAGCCCAACAATTTAATTTTTAATGATGGGGCTTCCCCGGTGGTGCACTGGTTAAGAATCCTCCTGCCAAGGCAGGGCACACGGGTTCAAGCCCTGGTCCCGGAAGATCCCACATGCCGCGGAGCAACTAAGCCTGTGCACCACAGCTCCTGAGCCTGCACTCTAGAGCCCGCGAGCCACAACTACTGAGCCCACATGCCACAACTACTGAAGCCCACACGCCTAGAGCCCGTGTTCTGCAACAAGAGAAGCGATGACAATGAGAAGCCTGCGCACTGCAATGAAGAGTAGCCCCCGCTCACCACAACTAGAGAAAGCCTGCGCACAGCAACAAAGACCCAACACAGCCAAACGAACAAACAAACTAATTAATTTTAAAAAAATTTTGTTTAATGATGGATATTTTATTGCCCATCTCCTAATCTCAGCTTTAACTTTCAATCTAGTGGTTTATTTATTAAGACATTGGCTCTTTTGACTATCTGTGACTCATTTCTCTAAGGCTCCATTCTTTTAAAATGCCGAAGCACAAGTAAGGACAGTTATATAATCAAATGATGGTTTGATAACAGACACCCTGGGCATCAGCCATGAAATATGCATTCAAGGATCAGATAGCAACAAAGGGAGAAAAGAGACCGGAAAAAAAAAAAAAAAAAGCAGAGCCTCAGGTACCTGTGGGACAGTAACTAAACATCTAACATCTGTGTCATTGGAGTCACCGACCTTTGGCTGGTGGCAGACAGGACACCAGTGAGAGCTAGACAGTCAATTTTACTCTTTCCGGAAGACTTTTCTGAGATGCAGTGGTTTATCCCACCTGCCTGAACACATCACACAGGGCCAAGCTTTCAGCTGTGCTGCTTATGAAGCTCTAGGCAGCTCAGTGTGCCCCCCTTTATAATTATCCTCCCCCTTCCCATTTCCCTCCCCACTGCTTCCTGGAGCGTGCATTCCCCATGAACATGCTACCACAGCAGATTTGATTCTATTTTAAAGCAAACCTATATCTCTTTATCTTTCTGGAATCCTCTTAGTTATGTTATTTCCCTTAGTTATATCTCTCGAGTTTTTTTTCCCTCTTGTAGTTTCCATTTCTTTGTATATTCATTCTGTCTTTTAAGCTTTTGTTCTACTTGTCTTCCATACCGCCAAGTTGGATCTTAACAGTGACAATTTTCTCTTAATATTTTAGTTTAAAGTGTTTTTAGTTCCAGAAAGTTTATGTGTGATTGAATCTTCTTATGTGCTCTTTTTCTATTTTAATTCAACTTTTTGTCTGTCTCCTCCAGCAATTTTATTTCCCTAAAACTTAACTATCATGACTATTCTGATAGTTTCTCAGTGGCTACTGTGTCTTCATAAGGTATTTATATTGGTTTCCTATTACTGCTGTAACAAATTACTGCAACTTAGTGGCTTAAAATGACATAAATTTATTATCTCACAGTTCTGGATGTCAGAAGTCCTAAAATTAAGATGTCAGCATACCTTCGTTCCTTTTGGAGGCTTTGGGGAAGTATTCACTTCCATGTTTGCATTCCTCAAGTGAGTCCTGATCAAGTCTTCCATGTGGCTGGGTTTTCTTCAACCTTGTTTCTCACTCTAGTGGCTGAACACTCTGTCCCCACTTAGCACTCAGTTCCAGTGTCTCTTGACTTGTAAGCCTACTTTTGTAGCCTGACCAATGACTGTCCCTTTAGCCAGTCCTGTGGCTTCCAGACGTTACTCCTTGTCTGTTTGGATCATTATGTTCCCAAATGCAAGGCTGCCACGCCTCAGTGTCTGCCCAACACCCGTGTATTGCACTTAGTCCCCTTGGGGGATTGGTTCCAGGGAGCCCCACAGATAACAAAATCCACAGATGCTCAAGTCCCTTGTATAAAATGGCATAGTATTTGCATATAACCTACACACATCTTTCCCATGCTTTAAATCATCTCTAGATTACTCCTAATACCTAATACAATGTAAGTGCTATGTAAATAGTTGTAATTACAATGTAAATACTATGTAGGTAGTTGGCACCAAGTGGCAAATTCGAATTTTGCTTTTTGGAACTTTCTGGAATTCCCCCTGCCCCCTATCCAAGTTTGGCAAATCCCCGGTTGGTTGAATCTGTAGATGTGGAACCAGGAAATACAGAGGGCTGTTTTTCTGGATTTCCTAAGTGCTAAGCGCTGCCTGGTTCACTGTCAGTCTTAGTCATCTCAGCAGGTGATGTGCTGCCTGCACCTGGGTCCCCTCCCTCCATGCATCTTTCTTTGCTCCATGAGCATGTGTAGACTCCAGGTGCAGACCGCTCCTGGGCTGTCCCATCCTGTCTACTCCATCCCCAAGCTCCTGTTCTGATAGAAAGGATGTGGAATTCAGAGACTTCCCAGCAGGGCAGCTCCTTGGAGGTGGGGACCTCATTTTGCATACGCTCAACTGCATTAAACTCCTAGCTGTTCTGAAAAAAAAAAAAAAAATCTGATTTTGTTCAACCATGTTAAACTCTTAGTTATTATGGAAAAACAAATCTGATTTTCACATTCTCATTTTACCTCCAAAATATATAATTTCATCAAACTGCCCTTCACAAATGGGTCTTCTATAACTCATTAACCACAAGATTTTGTTCTCTTATAAAAATATATCAGGAAGATTTGAGAGTCTGAAACTGTGATGAAAACCCCGTGTTGGCCTGAGTGTATGAGGAGAGTGGTTGGGAACATTTTCTTCCAGCTGTCCTCGTATGGCAGCCGTAGAATCTTCAGCACGTCTTTTTACAGTTTTTGTGACTCATTTCCTCACTTGTAACAGAGAAGTACTAATGCAGTGCCAACCAGCCATAAAGGAGTGTTATGAAAATTCTGGCCACATGATAATTAAAACTTTATTTCATATATGATTTTGAACTTATGTGTTTATAATACAATACTCTAGGGTATGAATATCTTATATTATTTTTGGCTCCTCTTGTAGTGACTAGAAGCTGTGAATTATATAGACCGTGATGGAAAATCACTCCCTGCACAGCACCCTGGACTGCAGTGTCCATAAAAGGCACCGTGCTGGCTCCAGAAACTGAACAATTTCATAACTAACCTGTGATCCTAGTTCCCTCCCCTTCACATCTGAGGGTGAACTGGCACAAAGTGGAGAAAAGTCTCTTTCTTTCACATGTTTTCATCTCACAGCTCCTCTTGCAGGTCTCCTAGTTGGAAAGCTATTTCTACATAGGAAGGTTGCTGTTCCTGGAAGAATCCTTTGTGGTTCTATGGCGTAGCCTCTCTCCCAATGCAAAAGTCCCATCTGCAAAATCGAGAGATGGCCTGCCCAGCGTTAATTATGTATGTATTTATTGAACACCTACTGTGGGCTAGATGTTGTGTCAGGCCTCGCACATTGGCAGAGCCCCAGATAAAGACTCAAGTGCAAGTAGTTTATGTGAGAGAGGGTCCCAGGAAACACTGGACATGGTGGATGTGAGATAGGGAAGGGAAGGGAAGGAAGGCAATGAAGGGTCATTATCAAGCAAATTACCGCTGTGGGCAGAGAACTCAATCCCACTAGCTAACTCTGAAAACTATGAATTAAAACTCAGAATTAACCCAGCTGAGGAGCAGGGGGATGGGTATTCATCCACCAATTCTCCATTGGTTTAGGGCACTTTCAGGGGAATTAACTGTCAGCGTTTCTGACTTCCCTGTGCTCAGGCACAGTGTGTTTCCAAGGCAAGAAAAAACCTTGAAGTGGAGATTTTCAAGGTCAGCTGTAAGTAGCCTTTGACTCTGGAAGCAAATGCCAAGGGGTTTGGGGTGAGGGGCACCGATAACACCTGCTACATGATGTGGGGAAGATGGACAGAGTTAAGACCCCCCCCTTCCCCCTTGTGACTCAAAGGAGGGAGCAGGACGTCCGCTGGTTGAACCCAGTGGTGTCCAGGGTGGGCGGGGCACAGGTGAACAGGAGAAACGCTGGAGCAATGGAGGTGGAAGGTCTGAGGGAGCATTGTGAAAACCTGAGTCAAATCAGGGTGAAGATGGGCAGTGAGAAGAGCAACGGCGCCAGACGGCCTCGGGCCGTGGGCAGTTGTCAGGGACCCACGTGATGAGCCGGTCAGGAATGACGCGGAAACACCAGCCTTCTCGCAGCTGATGGAGACGCTGTTCCCCAGGGGAGAAAAACCCGACACAGGGCAAACCTTGGGCAAAGCGGTTAGAAGGAAGCAGGTAAGCTGGGCAGGGCTGCCAGCTTCTCTCTTCCATCCTGGGGGAGAGCTAGTAGAAAACACGTGTGTCAGGGAGCCAGGCAGAAGGGCCAGCAGGGTGAGTAACCAGGGGCAGGGAAGGTGCAAGGCTGGACCGCAGTGCTTTCACCAGGCCTGGTTCTGGTTAACACCAGTTACTCAGACCAGTGCAAGGGATGCCAGGCCAGGCCTAAGTCCACTCCCTTGTGGGAAGGAGCAACTAATATCCAGCTGGGCTGTAGGTTGTTTGGGTTATGGGCTGTGGCAGGGCTGAGCGTGTACGAAGTCAGAAATCGTCCAGGGGAGCTGCTGGGTGCTGGGGCAGGTGAGGGTGACTCTCCAGGGTAAGGCAGCTTGAAGAGAAGCACTTCGCTGGTTAGGATGTTTTTCTCTGGGTCGGACTGAAATCTACCTCCCTTGAACTTTTTCTTGGTCCCTTTGGAATTCCTTGATCAGTCCCAAGAAAGCTTTTGTCAACATAGGGCCTGGTCCACGGCAAACAATAAAAGCTCCCCTTTAGGTAGGTATTTGTGCTTTGTGAGATATTAGGAATGTTATGATAAAAATGTTATGACTAATGTCCCCTCCCCTGGTTTCAGCTAGACTGCTTTTTTTTTTTTTTAATATTTATTTATTTATTTAGGCTGTGCTGGGTTTTAGTTGCAGCACACGGGATCTTCGTGGCGGCATGTGGGATCTTTTAGTTGTGTCTGTGGGCATGTTTCCCGACCAGGGATCAACCAGGGCCCCCTGCATTGGGAGCGCAGAGTCTTACCCACTGGACCACCAAGGAAGTCCCCTCTGCTAGATTGTTTTATTCCTGATATTTCCAGGGAAAGAGCCTCTGCCATTGACACATGTTGGGTTTGTAGTGCTTTACTGCCAAGCTCCTGGTTCCTGACCTTCTACTTCCTATCTCAGGCTCCCAATCCAAGGCACCATCTCAGACAGCAGTATCTTTCTCCTTTTCCTCTGGTCAGCCTTTACAAACCCGCCACTGAGATTTCCCCCATTGTGATGCCCATCCTGTAACAGAATTTTAAATGCACCCAGCATTTGTCCAGGTTGCCTCTCATTGAAAGAAACATGTTTTGCTACCCTGTGAACCTGCCATATCGACCAAAAAGGGCTTTAATTCATTTTATGTTATCTGAAACTTAAAGGAAAAAGAACTTTTAGACTGAAATGCTCTACATGTTAGGTGACAAAGCACAGTAACAGCATATAAAGCTGCCATCTCATTCAATCCAAACCAAAAGGGGAAGAAACACAACGAAGCAACTGTCATTGTTTTAGCCAAAGCAGCACCTTTAAGAACGAATAACAATGGTGCACACATATTGGCAAGTCTGTTTGTGGTCACTTTGCAAATCTGTATAAGTGATACTCTTACATCCTAATTAGGATTTGAAACATTGCTCCTTCTGTAACTGAAACAAGCTTTTTACTGTTTACTCTGCTTTATATAGTACCACTCAACTGCAGACAGGAGACAACTAAGTTAATCTACAAATAGTAGAAGGGAATTGAAAAGTTTGGCTAAAAGAGCTTGTGTCTTTTGAGCTAAACATTTTCTATTTCATTTTAATTGCATGTTTATGGATTTCTGAGAAATTAAAAATATGTCCTCATTAACAAGATAGAAAGCCCAGAGATAAACCCATGCACCTGTGGTCAACTAATCTATGCCAAAGGAGGCAAGGATATACAATGGAGAAAAGACAGTCTCTTCAATAAGTGCTGATGGGAAAACTGGACAGCTACATGGAAAAGAATGAAATTAGAACACTCCCTAACACCATACACAAAAATAAACTCAAAATGGATTAGAGACCTAAATGTAAGACCAGACACCATAAAACTCTCAGAGGAAAACATAGGAAGAACACTCTTTGACATAAATCACAGCACGATCTTTTTTGATCCACCTCCTAGAGTAATGGAAATAAAAACAAACAAAAAAAATGGGACCTAATGGAACTTAAAAGCTTTTGCACAGCAAAGGAAACCATAAACAAGATGAAAAGACAGCCCTCAGTATGGGAGAAAATATTTGCTAAAGAATCAATGGACAAAGGATTGATCTCCAAAATATATAAACAGCTCATGCAGCTCAATATCAAAAAAAGCAAACAACCCAATCCAAAAATGGGCAGAAGACCTAAGTAGACATTTCTCCAAAGAAGATACACAGATTGCCAACAAACACATGAAAGGATGCTCAACATCATTAATTATTAGAGAAATGTAAATCAAAACTACAATGAGGTATCACCTCATACCAGTTAGAATGGGCATCATCAGAAAATCTACAAACAACAAATGCTGGAGAGGGTGTGGAGAAAAGGGAACCCTCTTGCACTCTTGGTGGGAATGTAAATTGATACAGCCACTATGGAGAACAGTATGGAGGTTCCTTAAAAAACTAAAAGTAGAATTACCATATGATCCAGCAATCTCACTACTGGGCATATACCCAGAGAAAACCATAATTTAAAAAGACACACGCGGGCTTCCCTGGTGGTACAGTGGTTAAGAGTCCGCCTGCCAATGCATGGGACACGGGTTCGGGCCCTGGTCCAGGAAGATCCCACATGCCACGGAGCAACTAAGCCCGTACGCCACTGCTACTGAGCCTGCGCTCTAGAGCCTGTGAGCCACAAGTACCGAGCCTGAGTGCCACAACTACTCAAGCCCACGTGCCTAGAGCCCGTGCTCCGCAGCAAGAGAAGCCACCGCAATGAGAAGCCCGCGCACCACAGTGAAGAGTAGCTCCGTATTCCCGCAACTAGCGAAAGCCTGTGCGCAGCAACAAAGACCCAGTGCAGCCAAAAATAAATAAATAAATATTAAAAAAAAAAAAGACACATGCACCCCAATGTTCATTGCAGCACTATTTACAATAGCCAGGTCATGGAAGCAACCTAAATGCCCATTGACAGACAAATGGATAAAGAAGTTGTGGTCCATATATACAATGGAATATTACTCAGCCATAAAAAGGAATGAAATTGGGTCATTTGTTGAGACATGGATGGATCTAGTGACTGTCATACAGAGTGAAGTAAGTCAGAAAGAGAAAAACAAATATCGTATATTAACGCATATATGTGGAACCTAGAAAAATGATACAGATGAACTGGTTGGCAGGGCAGAAATTGAGACACAGATGTAGAGAACAAATGTATGGACACCAAGGGGGAAAGCGGTAGTGGGGTGGGGTGGTGGTGTGATGAATTGGGAGACTGGGATTGACATGTTTACACTGATGTGTATATAATTGATGACTATAAGAACCTGCTGTATATATATAAAAAAAATGTCCTCATTACAGCAGGCACCCACACCAAAGAGAAAGAACAAGCCACAAAGAGGGAGAATGAAAATTTCACAACAAAGAATTCAAAGGGAAGGATAGGATTGTTCTTTTTGCCCAGCTGAAAAAGAGTCAGAGGAAGTTGGCTCTCTCAGTATAGAGCATAACCTTTTCTTCTTCAATTCCCATGTGGTTGTCCCCAACTCTCGTTCTTTTTTTTTTTTTTTTTTTTTCCGGTACGCGGGCCTCTCACTGTTGTGGCCTTTCCCGTTGCGGAGCACAGGCTCCGGACGCGCAGGCTCAGCGGCCATGGCTCACGGGCCGAGCCGCTCCGCGGCGTGTGGGATCTTCCCGGACCGGGGCACGAACCCGTGTCCCCTGCATCGGCAGGCGGACTCTCAACCACTGTGCCACCAGGGAAGCCCTCAACTCTTGTTCATTTTGCTAAAATTTTTAATAATGTTAAATATCTCAGCAATGAATTTTCAATCATAATTTCCATTGACAATGTAGTTTAAAAACTTAAACCTGGAGAACTGACACACATACACATTCTCCAAGTTTAAGTGTGTATATATATATATACATATATATATTTTTTAAATAAACACTTTCTTTTCCTTAATATTATTGACCCTGAATCTGAAGGCATATGTATTTAATGAGAATATATTTCTTTTATAAATGATCTTTCTTCTTTTCCCATTTTTATTGGGAACTCCATTTCCATTAATTCCCATTCTACCAAAAAAGGAACCATTTTTAAGGTCAGGTTAAAAGTATTTTTTCTTTTCTTTTGATCTTAATAACTGACATAAAAGTAGGTTATGTCCTACTTTTAGGAGAGAGCCTGTGCACGCTGAGGAATGCATGAAGGGAAGTTGCAGTTTAAAAAAGTCATTTGTCATTCTCTATTTTCGAAAATATTGGAAATATTGAAGCTGAAACCATCCCTATGCGTGATTTTGCTTCTTTTAGAGTAGAGAAACGTGGATTTATGACACAACCTAAATCCTAGAGAAAAGGTAATGACAACTTTAAAAGAAAAACAAGTTTTTCAAAAAATAAACAGAGTGAACAGTGGTAGATCTATAAATGAAGTCAAAAGAGAAAGAATACGAAACACCTGTTGCTAATATTCCTTTAGTGCTTATAGTAAAAATTTCCAAATTAAGTAGGTCTAAATTTTTAAAACTTGCTTTCTGAACTTTCATTGACAGATAGAAGGGGAAGAGATCAGAAAGCTCAGCAAACCATTCTTGCCTTATAATTTTTCTCATTGTTTTTGAGTAAGGTAAGATTTTTTCTGACCTGCACCAACACTGTCAAATAAATTTTGTTTAGATTTTCTAAAGCAGGAGTTTAGATGGACGTTTCTGGGCTTGAAACCTGGAATGGAATCATCATAGAGGTTGATATAATAGATGTAAGAATGTTAACTGCATCTATTAACTCTAAATGCCTCCTAGGCATTACTTTCTTAATTCTTCTGAACAATCCTATAAAGCAGGTATTATTATCCCTACTTTACAGATAAGGAAAGGTGAGTCTTAGAGATAAACAACTTGCAGAAAGTGGAACTGAGGTTCAAGCTGAGGTCTGCCTGTTTCCAGGCCAAAGTACCAAGTGACTCCCATGTAGGGTTAAACAAGCTGATAAAGGTGGCAAACAGGATGGGGGAAATAGGTTCAAAGATGGGGTCTTTTCCTCTGAGGTATTAATGAATGGGTTTTTGAGTCAAAATTTGAAGTAGGTGATAAGGTAGGAACTGAAGTAAATCGTTAGGTTAGGATTCAATTTAGGGCTGGCATTGGAGTTAGGATTTTACTGAGAGGTGGGGATGGCCTCTGTATTTGAGATTGAGATAGAGTTTAGATTCAGAGTGGCATTTGCATTAAGTACTGCAAAGGGATTGGAAACCAGCGGTGTTAACTAAACTTCCCTGATGACAAGAATCACCTGGGGAATTGTTGGAGCTACAGATTCCTGGTCCCTCTCAGCCGTGCCGGATCCCCTTCCCAGGAAGAGTGATACCATTTACAAAGAAGCCAAGGGTGGTCTGATCATCAGGAAAGTAGAGAAATGGGCACTGGTCGCAACTCTGGCTTCCCACTAGAATCGTATGGAGAGCTCTTTATCAGTACTGATGCCTGGGGCCCATCCCTCAATTAAACCATAATCTGAGGGGGGGGGCAGTTATTCTGTTTAAAAGTTCCCCACATGATTCCAATGGGAAGCCAGGGTTGAAATTACAGATAGATGGTTAGAGATGAAAAGAGGGCATTTCTGTTTTGGATTCATGAAGCTCTTTAGTGAACCTCTTCTATGACAATTTTTGCATACTGCTTGATTTATATATATTTGCATGCCTGTATATATCTATATCTATATCTATATCTATATATAATAACACTGTAGCCTTGAAGGGCAGAGACACTAACTTTATCACCCACATAGCACTGTGATATTGAATAAATATATATTTGCTCTGTGCATATAGGCATTCAAAGGATATCTTTGGCAGCTCTATACAAGGACGAGAAATATAGCATGTATATTACATGCAAATTCACCCAATGAAGGGACTTCCTCTCTATTTGTTTTATGAATTGTCGAGATTCACTTGGTGTTAAGTAGTTTATTCATTGACTGGAGTCTAGGGAGCCTTGGCCCTCCAGGTCCTTATCTCATGCACAAGCCTTTCCTGGCACCAGCCCTTTCTGAGCAGTTCCTGCCTTATCTCTCCTGAATTCAGGCTGGCCCTTAGTTACTTGCTTGATCAATAGAAGAGGGCCTTTGGGGACAGCCAATGCTAGGTCATAAGAATTCTTGCAGCTGTGTTCTGGAGCTCTGGGAACACTCCTGGAGCCCTGAACTGCCATGTAAGAAGTCCACCTACACTGAGACCACCACACTCAAGAGAATACGTGGTGAGTCCCTGAAATTACGTGAAGAGAGAGATGTCTGGCCAACCCCAGAAGAACCTCTAGAGAAGAATAATGTCAAAAGACTTAAAGCCCTCTTTAATCTGCCAAAGCACATCATATGGACTTCCCTGGTGGCTCAGTGGTTAAGAATCCACGTGCCAATGCAGGTTCGAGCCCTGGTCCAGGAAGATCCCACATGCCGTGGAGCAACTAAGCCCATGCACCCCAACTACTGAGTCTGCACTCTAGAGCCCACGAGCCACAACTATTGAGCCCACGTGCCACAACTACTGAAGTCTGCATGCCTAGAGCCTGTGCTCTGCAACAAAGAGAAGCCACTGAAATGAGAAGCCCGTGCACCGCAACAAAGAGTAGCCACCGCTCGCCTTGACCAGAGAAAGCCTGCACACAGCAACGAAGACCTAACAGAGCCAAAAATAAATAAATATATTTATGTATATAAAAAAAGCACATCATACAAAAATATCACTGTGATGCCCCATCTATAGTATAAGTAAAATAAAATTTAAGTAATTTATAATAAAATAATAAGTATTTCAATATTTTAATATCTCAAGCAAAGCACAAAATAGTATGCAGAAAGAAGAATGCATGTGTATGAAGAATCACTGGAGAATATAAAATTACAAATGCAGGTTCAAATGGGTGTGTTAAGCTGGCAACCCAAATGCCACAGGCAGTACTGCCTTTGGTGATTTTTGAAGATAATAAACACATTTTCATATAGGTCTAAACAAAGTCAAATTCAGCATCTCCTGATTTTACATGTTATGTACATTCCTGAAAAATTCAGTATAAATCAAAAGAGGGTAAAATCTGCCTTGTGGGGGACTTCCCTGGTGGCACAGTGGCTAAGATTCCACGCTCCCAATGCAGGGGGCCCAGATTCAATCCCTGGTCAGGGAACTGACCCACATGCATGCCACAACTAAGAGTTCGCATGCCACAACTAAGGAGCCTGTGAGCTGCAACTAAGACCCCATGCAACCAAATAAATAAATAAATATTTGGGGGGAAAAAAAACCAAAACTGCCTTGTGTTTAGGAATTCTGGTCCTGGGTAAATGGGAGCAGATGGATTGGGAAAGAAAACCAGAGTGTGAACTACCACCAAACTGCAAGTGTTTCCTATTTTTGCCCCCTCCAGTACCCCCCATACCTGGACTCAAGGTCATCTAAAACCTAGAAGTGGACCCCAGTCATGGACAGAAGAGCTTCAGGAAAAGTTCTCTAGTTCTGGTTGAAGCAACTGGAAAGGGGACTCCTAGTAGAGTTTGGGGGGAAATCCAAGCTCTTTTTTTCCCTTCTTTTGTCTATTCTTTTGAGCCTTAACCCCCGACACAATTCCAGCCACAGCAGCAGCAGTGGAAGCCTGCAGTTTCGAAAAGCCTTCCTCTTTAATCAGAGGAGCTGTGATCCCAAGAGGGGAAGCAAACTCCTAGTGCTTTTTCCTCCCATCTCTTGGTCCTGGACCTGAGGACTCTTCTGAGAAGTGTGCAGCAGAGTGGGATAACTTTCAAGATGGAGGACCAAAAGAAGGAACTGCAGGGAACTAGAATGTACCAGCATCACGGCAGAAAGGGAACACCTCAGCAAATTTCATGATCTCCTGGGCTAACCTCCGAACTGCACACGCATGGACCTGACCCTAAACAGCACACCATAAACTCTGAGAACCGAACTAGGGGGTAGACCCTGGTCCCAGACTGGCCACTGGGGGGTGCACACACAGGACAGATCCAAAAAAGCACAGCAAAGACTTTGAAAATGGAACTGATATTGGAAAAACCACAAACAGAAAGAAGAATAGAACAAAAAAGAGGGTTTATAAATAGACTCACACAAATATGATCATTTGATTTTCAGCAAAGTTGCAAAGGCAAGTCAATGGAAAAAAGATAGTCTTTTTAGCAAGTGAGATTGGGACAATTGGTCACTAATATGCGAAAAAACAAAAGTCAAAACAAACAAAACCTAGCCTAAATGTCACGACTTATACAAAAATTTACTTAAAACAGATTATAGATCTAAATGTAAAACACAAAACTACCAAAATCTTAGAAGGGAGCATAATCTTTGTGATCTGGAGTTAGGCAACGTGTTATTTTACAAGACATGAAAAACAATCCATTGAAGAAAAAATTAGTAAATTAGACTCCATCAAAATTCTCTGAAAGATGGCATTAAGAGAATGGAAAGACAAACAGTAGACTTGGAGCAAATATTTTCAAGTTACATATCCAACAGAGGACTTTTATCCAGAATACATAAGAAGTCTCAAACTCAACAGTAAGAAAACAACCCACCTTAAAATGCACAAAAGACTTGAATACTCATTAAAGAGAACAGAGGCAGATGGCAAATAAGTATATAAAAAGATGTTCTACATCATTAGCCATTAGGGACATGTAAATTAAAACCATGATGAGATAGCACTACAAACATTAGGATGGCTAAAATTAAAAAACACTGTAATACCTAGTGCTGGCAAAGATGTGCAGCAGTTAGAACTCTCATACATTGTTGGCAAGAATGCAAAATGCTACAGTCACTCTGGAAAGCAGTCTGGCAGTTTCTTGTACATACATTTGCCGTATGACCCAGGAATCCTACTCCTAGGTGTTCACCTAGATAAATGAAAACTTTTGTTCACACATAAACCTATACATGAACATTTCATAGCAGTTCTATTCGTGGTTGCCAAAACCTAGGAACGATCCAAATGTCCTTCAGTGGATGAATGGATAAACTGGGGTACATTCATACAATGGAACACTACTCATAAACAGCAGGAACAAAGAATTGATTCATGCAAGTGAAAATTATATAAACTTCAAAATGTCCATGAATATAAATAAAGTTTTATTGGAACATAGCCATGCTCGTTAATTTAAATACTGTCTATGGCTGCTTTAGCAATCACAATGGCAGAGTTACAACAGAGACTGAAAGGCCCACAAAGCCTAAAATACTCACCTCCTGGCCCTTTACAAAAAAGTTTAGGTACCCCTGCTTTAGACTACAGCAAAGACTAGTCAATTATCCCCTGAAGGTTCCCAAAAAATTGAGCCCAGGACTATGACCATGGGCCAGTATTTCCCATTCCTATTCCAAGGGTTTTTATTGAGCTACATCAGACCTGTTGGAACTTGGTTCTTAAAAATTTTTTTCCTACTGTGGTATGTAAACACTGGAAGAGAGAGGCCAAGACCACATGCAGGGAAAAAAAAAAGATGAAGAGATGAAAGATGAACACTGTGGGCATTAATAGAACAGTAGAGCTGGGGGAACCTTAACAATCCTTTTATTTTTACAGTTGAGGACAGTGTGACTCAGGAAGTCTTCCCCCAAATTGCATAGTGTCTGATGTCTGCTAGGTCACATTAGCAAAAGCAGTTTGTTCATCCCTCTCTAGAAACTTGTTCAGGGCCTTGACTCAGAAGACTTACATTGAAACTTAACAAGACAATTAGGATTCCTCCATGAGCCTTCGGCCTTTTGAAACTATTACCTCCTGGCATTGAGAGTGTAATTTTATTTTGCGTTTGCTAAAAACTGTAATCATGAAGTGTTGATAATGCACCTGACAATTTGGATGTTGCCTCAGTTTAAAGCCCACAGGCTCCTGAATCTTCAGTTCACTTGTGAGATCCAAGACACATGGAAGGGCAAAGAGTGGTTGAAGAATAGAGATCAAATTCAAGGCACCCAAGGTTGTATTTTTATTTTCATTGGACAAAATATATTCTTTCTTTGTATGAACTAAAGGAAGTGTCCATGGTTGGGTTTCCAATGACTGCCACCCTCTGCCCCATGTCACATGGGCAGCTCCGGGTCAGTGTAGACCTAACCTGAGACTCAGCACCCTGGGAGGAGGAGAGAAATTAGGCAGATTCCACAGGAGGGCCTAAGGAGGAGAAACATTTCCATCAGGCTAATGAAACCTGTCAGCACCAGCAGGGCCCCAGAGCTCGATCTCCCAGGACCCAAGAGGGGGAGGGGTGCTAACAGAGGAGGAGGAGGGGCCAGGAGGAAACAGCAGGAGAGGGAGGAGTTTGGCAGGAGGCAGTCATGAAAGGAAATAAAATTAAAATATGGTACAACAACTGGCAAACCGCTGACTTGGTTCTCTGGACTTGATCTGCTGCTAGGGTGCAGCTTCTTTGGGGCTGGTGGCAGAAGCAGGTTTGCCTAAGCTTTGGCGTCCTCTGTCCGCTCTCCAAGGACTTGGCAGGAGCCTAGCAATGTGTTTATATGGTCTTAGGTGTTTTGTTTTTTTAATTAAAAAATATGGAAACATTTTTGAAAAGTTGAAAAAAGTCACCACAAATCTAACAACTCAGAGACAATCACTGTTAACATTTTGGTAAACACCCTTCATACACACATAAAGACATCTGTCTCTTCAAATACACACGTACATTGATGTATTCAATTTTACATACTGTATATACTACTCTGTAACCTACCTGTCTCACTTATTGGGACATCTTGCTAAGCAAATAAAAATCACCTTTGCTTTTTTTTCTTCCAGTTTTATTGAAATATAATTGACATACAGCACTGGATAAGTTTAAGGTGCACAGTATAATGATTTGACTTACATCATGAAATGGTTATCTCAACAAACTTAGTGAACATCCATCATCTCATATAGATATAAAATTATGGTCTTAAGGTTTTTTTGAAAGATTTATTTGTTTATTTGTTTTATTTATTTTTGGCTGCATTGGTCTTTTTTTTTAAACATCTTTATTGGAGTATAATTGCTTTACAATGCTGTGTTAGTTTCTGCTGTGCATTGGGTCTTAGTTGCGTTAAGTATTTAAAAATTTGTTGAAGTAGGATATTTTAACCGCAGTCAGTTAACCCCACTGTGTCTTTCCATCTCAGCTTCCTTCGTGGACAGTTTTCAGATTTGCTAAGGGAGGGTTGAGTTAGGAATACGCTATATTAACTGCAATCGAGAAAGATGTTTGGCAACATTTTAACAAAAACACACAAGAAACTATAAACTCCTATTTAGACATAAGGGTAGCTTATTTTACATTCTTTAAATTCATTTACTAAAAAATTGAGAGAAAATTCAGGTAAAATTACTGGAATATGAAACAAAACACTTGAGTGATTACGTCAATAGATGTTATTCTGACATGGAGAAGGAAAGCATAACACAGACTTTCAGATCATACTAAAACCAATCAGTCATTCACTATGAGGAAGGGACAGTCTATCAGGAGAAATAAATGGTATTTGGATTGTTTGAAAATCCAATTAGTGAAGAGTTGTGAATCATATGAACTCATTGGAAAGGAATTTTAAATTCTTACAGATTAAACATGAAATGTTGACATTGATAAGGAGAATATAAAACTCTTAATCCTTTGGACTTTGATGACAAACTGGCTATTTAATATTGTCAATTTGAAGACATTGACCCAAAAATACTTAAAATACTCTGAAATCTTACAGCTCATCTATGAAAGTTCTTTGCTTCCTTCAAATTTGATGAAATCCAAGAGAGTTACAAGACATTACTAACAACTAGTTGCAAAGTTGAAATAAATCTGTTCTAAGTTATCAATAACAGAAAATTTCAATTAAGTATGCTTGAGGGAAGACTGAATTTTCTTTCTATACTCACTATAAAAAACAGTACAAAAATCATTGTCTTTTGAAGAGACTATCAGAATGTATACAGACAAATATTGTAGGAAAACAAGCATTTCATAGATGCATGAGGAAGTTAATTAGTTAGAAACACTGTTATGCTTCTGGATTTTGTAATGTTTGTGGTATTTAGTAGCTTTAAAAATTGTAATTTGTGTGATTTTTCTTATACTAAATATCCACTTTTGTACCCAATTTGGTATTTATAATTTTTATTCTTTTTCTAAAAGAGGGCCTCTAGAAGTTCTGTAAGCTTTATATCTATTATACATTTTTTAATTGTGGTGAAATATACATGACATAAAATTTACCATCTTAACCATTTAAAAATATACAGATCGCTGGTATTAAGAACATTTACATTGTTATATAACCATCACCACCATTCACCTCCAGAACTCTTTTCATCTTTCCAAACTGAAACTCTGTACCCATTAAACACTAACTCCCCATTCCTCCCTCTACCCAGCCCCAGGCAACCACCATTCTACTTTCTGTCTCTATGAATTTTGACTATTCTACATATCTCATTAAGTGGAATTCTATAGTATTTGTCTTTTTGTGATTATCTTACTTCACTTACCATAATGTCCTCAAGGTTCATTCATGTTGTTGCATGTGTCAGAATTTCCTTCCTTTTTAAGGCTTAATAATATTCCTTTGCGTGTATATACTACATTCTGTTCATCAGTTCAACCATAATTGGACACTTGAGTTGTTTCCACCTCTCGGCTATTGTAAATAATACTGCTGTGAACACGGGTGTACAAATATCTCTTCCAAACCCTGTTTTCAATTCTTTTGGATATATGCCCAGGTGTGGAATTGCTGGATATGGTAGTTCTCTTTTTAATTTTCAAGTAAACACCATAATGTTTTCCATAGTGTGGAAGCAGCTGCTACACTCCACCAACAGTGCAGTTTCTCCACATCCTTGCCAATACTTTTTATTTTCTGTTTTTTGGATAATAGCTATTTGAATGGGTGTGAAGCCCTTAATATATATATATATATATATATATTTTTTTTTTTTTGCGGTACGTGGGCCTCTCACCGTTGTGGCCTCTCCCGTTGCGGAGCACAGGCTCCGGACGCGCAGGCTCAGCGGCCATGGCTCACAGGCCGAGCCACTCCGCGGCATGTGGGATCTTCCCGGACCGGGGCACGAACCCGTGTCCCCTGCATCGGCAGGCGGACTCTCAACCATTGCGCCACCAGGGAAGCCCCTTAATGTATTTTTAAGTCATGGCTGGGATTTGGTTTTGCTGGGTAAGCTTTTACACTGTTCTCCTCTTCATGGCCATGTCCATGGTCATGGTTAGAACACAGCTTAGCCTTTGAGTGCTGCTGCCCAGTACTTCTGTATAGTATTGGTTTCGCCTGTTCTTTCTCTTGAAGTCCTTGGTATCAGTTTATTCAGATTTGCTTTTGAGTGATCATAGATCCCACCTTTTGGGGTTTATTATTTACTTGTTTTAGAGTTTACTGTATATACATACATTTCTACCCCGTTAGTCAAGAGGATGTGTTCTGCTTACTTGTTTATTCTACAATCTGTTGAAAACTTTAAGGTAGGTCTGTAACATTCTCATTATACTCAATGGTGATGCTCTTTCTATGTCTGGTTGATGTTAAAGCTGATACAGCTGGTACTACAGGACCTGTTGCTAAAACACTGAAAACTGTTTGATAAATAGCCATTACCTTGTAAACCTGAGCACCTCCCTACCACCTTGGGATCATATAAAGCGTTAATGGCTGATGGTGAAGGGGGCCTCCAGGCCTGAGCTTACTTAGAAGGGCCTTTGAGCTCTTAAAATTCTTCTCGAATAAGAAGCCCCACATTTTCATTTTCCACGGGGCTCTGAAAATTATGTAGGCTGTCCTGAACAGATCATGTAGATTATGGCAAATTACATAGCCAGTCCTCAACAGAATCATTGCCCTTTTAGACACTGGACCTTTTTCCCAAGTGGAAAGGGATTCTGCCTTAAGGTTTCTACCAGGAACAATGTAGGGGAGGCCACGCCAGTCCTCTTTGTGCTAACCACAGCTTCTCTTCTGCCCTGTTCCTCTCCCATTCATCCTGGCCCACATTCTTCTGGAGCCTAAGCCTGGAAAAAGGCATTTAGAGATCAACATTTTTCTGCTACGAGAAATTTTATCCTTTTAAGAAGCATAACCCTTTTCTAAGCTCAATTTTTACCCCCGATTCTCATTTCTTTCATTGTCAACTGTATCCCCCATCTGTTTAAACTCTGTGTTTGTATTCTTATTACTATATTTTCTAGAAAAATTGTGTAAATTTTGCTAAATAAATCTTTTCCAAAGGAAACTGGCTTTTAGGTCATATTTCAGCTAGTCAGTTTTAAGCAGGTAGACATTTTAAAATCATGCAGAATTCCTGCCTAATTTCTGCTTTATTGGCTCATTGAAAAGCCTTACCTACAATGGAAATAATTGAGGAGAAAGATCTTGTTACTTCCTCAGATATATTCTTGATACACAAGACCCATTTGAGCATGTTTGGAGAGATAAGTTATCTAGGAGTACATCTCTATTTGTGTTTCTATAGCTCATCTGTGACATGAACTTTAACTAACTTATCTTGCAGGAATATTGTGGGAATTCATTTGATAAGGTCAGAATCGTTTCAACAACAGCACTTTTAAACCAAACAATTATGATTATGTGTTCACTGTGATTATATATGATCATTATTTGATTACATCTAGTATAGAAATAATAACAGGTTGTTGAGATTCAGTGATATTAGACAATTTTCACTCTACATCAGTTGCCAGCTCTCTTTTATTAAATGATGACATGACAAGCTTAGACTTTGTAATACAAACTGCTACAAAGAATATTAACAAAATTCTGAACTGCACATTACAAAATGAAAAATGAGATGAATAAGCATCATTTGCCTTTTTGGTGTTAGTCAACCTTTGTAGTTTATGAACGGTGTTCACAAATTAGAGCAAAACTGCTGGTGATGGGGCTTCCCTGGTGGCGCAGTGGTTGGGAGTCCGCCTGCCGATGCAGGGGACGCGGGTTCGTGCCCCGGTCCGGGAGGATCCCGCATGGCGCGGAGCGGCTGGGCCCGTGGGCCATGGCCGCTGGGCCTGCGTGTCCGGAGCCTCTGCTCCGCAGCGGGAGAGGCCACAGCAGTGAGAGGCCCGCGTACCACAAAACAACAACAACAACAACAAAAAACAACAACAACAAAATTCTGGTGATGAGCAGTTAAAAGGGAGGGAAAATCTGAGGCTAATTCAAAAAGAGAGAGAACTTGGTGATGAAAATATCTCCTTAGCCTTGGGGTCGGGAGTTTCATCTCGCAATCTGAACCCTCTCTGGGTGCATAGTAAACAGCTCTGACAACAATTTCTTGAAAATTTTTATCATTATTTATTTTTTAAAAATTTATTTATTTATTTATTTTTGGCTGCGTTGGGTCTTCGTTGCTGCACGCTGGCTTTCTTTAGTTGCATCGAGGGGGGGCTACTCTTCGTTGTGGTGTGCAGGCTTCTTATTGCAGTGGCTTCTCGTTGCAGAGCACGGGCTCTAGGTGCGCAGGCTTCAGTAGTTACGGCACGCCGGCTCAGTAGGTGTGGCACACGGGCTCTAGAGCGCAGGCTCAGTAGTTGTGGCGCACGGGCTTCGTTGCTCCGCGGCATGTGGGATCTTCCCGGGCTCAAACCCGTGTCCCCTGCATTGGCAGGCGGATTCTTAACCATTGCACCACCAGGGAAGTCCCTATATTCACCTCTTGAAAGGATCTCTGCAACATTAAAAAAATGCAATTTGTATTCCTTTTCCTAGAAAAATGGTGGCAAACTGTTGGTGCTACCCTTTAAAAAAAGGTGGATAGAATGAATATGGCTGATAACAAATGCTAATTTAAAAACTGATTTTCCAGCTAATTTAATTTAATATTCTCTTCCTACTTTATTATTAGTCTTGTAGCAAAGTAACTATTTACTATAAAAAGGATAGTTCAAACCTGAAATGATGCTCTATGCTATAGTCTATTACAGTTCAATTATAAGTACTAATGATTATAAGAAATGTAGGAGACAACTGGATATTACATAATTATTTCATATTTGAAAGGGTATTGAATGATATCCTTTTAAGTGTTCTTTTATGGCTTAAAAAATTCCATTTTGTTGACATCCTATTTCAGAGTATATTGAGACATTTTATAATCTTTTTAAGAAATAGAGTTTAGAATATTTTCAACTCTTTGTTAACACTTGACTCTTATCTAGAGAGTTTTAAAGTATAATCTGAATGTGAAGCCTCAGAAAAAAAGGTATTCAATAATTTTGGGGAAATATTATTTTTATGAAAAGTCCTGAATGGCCCATGTCTTTATATATTTTGAGGCAGATACTGTTAGGTGCATACAAGTTTAGAATTATTATATCCTCCTGGGGAATTGAAGTTTTGAACTTTTCTCTTTGTTATTCTTTAGTAAATCTCTTTGACTCTGTAATGATTTTTGCCCTAAATCTCTTTACTTTGATCATAATATAGCTATGCTAAACTTTATTTTGGTTAGTATTTGCCTAGTATAATTTTTTTTTAGCCTTCTATATGCCACCTTTCTTTTTCTTTCTGATTTAGGTGTATCTCTTATAAACAGCATATATATGGTTTTTGCTTCTTAATTCATGTTGTCAATCTTGGTCTTTTACTGGGAGTATAAGTCCATTTATAATTATTGTTGTTACTAATATATTGGGATTTCTTTTTACCAGCTTATTTTATTTTTTCCATTTGTTGCACTTTTCCTATATTTTTATTCCCTCTCTTTTCTTACTTCCTTTTCTACTGAATCTTTTTTTGCATTTTTACTTTTTCACTTTACTAGTTTGGAAGAGAAACACTCTATTTATATACTATGAACATTCTAGACAGTTACATTTAACAAATTCTAAAACTAATCAGTATTTTCCTCGTGAACAATATAAGAACCTGCACATACCATCCTGTCAAATACCATCCTGCTTTATATATAGTTGTTTGATATTTGAGGTTGATTTAAGCTCCACAAATTAGGCATCACTATTTTTTTCTGATATAGTATTTATTTAGATATGCTCACATGTTTATTAGTTTATTTGTTCACCATCCTTTCTTCTATCTCAGATCTCTCATTTGGAGTAAATTTCTTCTTGCCCAAAATAAATCCTCTTTTTCTTGTATTGAAATGTAATTCACATACCATAATATTCACCCTTTAAAGTGTACCATTCAGTGGTTTTAGTATATTCACAAAGTTGTGCAACCATCACCACTATCTAATTCCAGAACATTTTTTTTGTACCAATAAGAAGCCCCATGCCCAACAGCAGTTACTTGCAGTTACTTCCTCATGTTCCCTTCCCCCAGCTTCTGGCAACCACAAGTCCTTATTCTGGACATTTCATATAAATAGGATCATGCAATATTTGACCTTTTGTGTTGGCTGCTTTCACTTAGCATAATGTTTTTAAGGTTCATAGCTGTTGTGGCATAAATCAGCTCTACCTCCCTTTTTATAACTGAATAATATTCCATCATGTGGATATACCACATTTTGTTTATCCATTCATCAATTGAGGGACATTTGGGTTGTTTCCACTTTTTGGCTATCATGAATAATGCTGCTATAAACGTTTATGTATGAGTTTTTATGTGGATATATGTTTTTAACTCTTTTTGGTATATACCCAGGAGTGGAATTCCTGGGTCATATGGTAATTCTGTGTTTAACTTCTAGAGGAAGTGCCAAACTTTTTAAAAGTTTTGTAATTCTATCAGTAATATATGAGGATCCTAATTTCTCCACATCCTGCCGACATTTGTTATTGTCTGTATTTTTTTTTTTTTTTTTTTTTTTTTGCGGTACGCGGGCGTCTCACTGCCGCGGCCCCTCCCGTTGCGGAGCACAGGCTCCGGACGCGCAGGCCCAGCGGCCATGACCCACGGGCCCAGCTGCTCCGAGGCATGTGGGATCCTCCCAGACCGGGGCACGAACCCATGTCCCCTGCATCAGCAGGCGGACTCAACCACTGCGCCACCAGGGAAGCCCTATTGTATTTTTGACTGTAGTCATCCTAGTGGATGTGAAGTGGTACCTCCCTGTGGTTTTTTTTTTTTTTTTTTTTTTTTTTTTTTTTGCGGTTCGTGGGCCTCTCACTGTTGTGGCCTCTCCCATTGCGGAGCACAGGCTCCGGACGCGCAGGCTCAGCGGCCATGGCTCACGGGCCCAGCTGCTCCGCGGCATATGGGATCTTCCCAGACCGGGGCACAAACCCGTGTCCCCTGCATCGTCAGGCAGACTCTCAACCACTGCGCCACCAGGGAAGCCCGCTCCCTGTGGTTTTGATTTGCAATTTCCTAGTGACTAATGATGCTGAACATCTTTTCATGTGCTTATTGACCATTTGTATATCTTTGAAGAAGTGTCTATTCAGATCATTTGTCCATTTTTAAATTAGGTTGTCTTTTCATTGTTGAGATGTGTTTTTTAAATTTTTAAAAACTTTTATTTATTTTAAAATTTATTTATTTATTTTTGGCCATGCCACACAGCTTGGCTTGCGGGATCTTAGTTCCCTGACCAGGGATTGAACCCCAGGGAACCGCAGTGAAAGCGCCAAGTTCTAACCACTGACTGCCAGGAAATTACCTATAAGTGTTTCTTTAAAAAATTTTATTTATTTATTTATTTTTGGCTGTGTTAGGTCGTCGTTGCTGTGCGTGGGCTTTCTCTAGTTGCGGCTCTAGGTGCGTGGGCTTCAGTAGTTGTGGCTCGCGGGCTCTAGAGTGCAGGCTCAGTAGTTGTGGTGCACGGGCTTAGTTGCTCCACGGCATGTGGAATCTTCCCGGACCAGGGCTCAAACCCGTGTCCCTTGCATTGGCAGGCGGATTCTTAACCACTGTGCCACCAGGGAAGCCCTATAAGTGTTTTTCTTTAAAACGTATATATTCTGAATACTAGACTGTAGTATCAGGACGGTGTGGTATTGGCAAAAGAACAAAGAGATCAGTGGAACAGAACAGAGCCCAGAAATTGACTCCCATAATTATAGTCAGCTGATCTTTGACAAAGGAGCAAAGGCAATACAATCGAGCAGATTATCTGGAGCCAATATGAACCAGTAGCACCCCACTCTCATGTGTGTATCTATCTACTCTCATCTACTTATCAATCATCTATCTAATCTATCTGTATTAAAACCCATGAGTTCACACTATACCTCCAAATCCAACCCAATACCACAGGGTTTATTCTAAAACCCCCCTTTATATATTTGTAATTCCCTTCTCTGACAGTGAAAAACCTGGTTTTCATTATCAAGAATATATTACTTATTTGTTCAATGCTGGAATACACAGAAAGTCATCTCAGAATTGCTGACTGATACATCTTAAAAAAAAAAAGCCTACTTGTTCACATCTCTCTTTTTTTTTTTTAAGAGTTCTTTTTGTCTTTAACCTAATGGTATATATTCCAAACACTGTGTTCAAAGGGTACTGGGTTTAGTTCATTTTATTTCCCCCCTTCAGTGTGGTTATATTATTCATTTGAAATAGAGTTCTGTCCATTGGTTTCTGTTTGTATTCCCTTTTAGGGTTTGTCTCCATTCTTGTTGATTTTATTTCTTTTCTCTTTGTCGAGATTTTAAAAAATATGTGAAACATTAACATAAAAAGTCAGAATTGTACAAAAAAGTATATTCAGAGAAGTGTCCCTGACTCCATGTTTCCCCATTTCTTCTCTCCTTCTTACCTTATTCCCACTGACCCCTTGAAGGTAACCAAACTTACAAATCTCTGTTTTATCCTTCTTATGTTTGTTTTTGAACAAGCACACAGATACTAGTATATTCTCTTATTTTCCCTTATTTCTTACACAAAGGCAGCATACTTTAGATACTCTTTTTGTTTTATTTAAACAATATATCCTGAAAATTATTTCACATTACACACAGATCACAGATGTTGATCGACATCTTTCTCATTCATTTTTACAGTTGAATAATATCCCATTGTGTGTATGCACCATATTTTACCAGTCTCCAATATTGACATTTTCCAAAATTTTACTATTACAAGTAATGCTGCAATGAATACCCTTGGGTGTAGTATTTTATTATCATTTGCGGTGTATTTTCAGAGTAAATTCCTAGTAGTGGGACTGCTGGTTCAAAAGGTAAATGCATATATAGTTTCGTTAGATATTGCCAAATTCCTTTCCATAATGGTTATATCACTTTGTACTTCTATCAGCCATGTGTGTGAGTGCCTATTTCTCCACAGCCTTTCCAATAGTGTTATGCTTTGTAATTTTTCCCAGTCTGATTGATGAGAAATTGTATATCAGTGTAGTTTTAATTTGCACTTACTTTATTATAAATGAGGCCAAACATCTTTTCATATGTTTACTGATCATTTTATGTCTTTTCTGTGAATTGTTTGGTCACGAATTTTGTCCATTTTCCTATTGGGTGTTTGGTCTTCTTTCCCCTTAAAATTTAAAAGTGGAGAATTTTTAAGGGCCTGCAGTTTGCCCAACTGCTGGGAATGAAAGTTTAAGTGCTTGCTACTCAAAATCTGTGCATCCGCAGCATCTGCTTGGGTAAGGAATTTGACATCAGTGGGGAGCTTGTTAGAACTGTTGACTTTGGGTAACACACTTGATCTTCTGAACCAGAATCTGCACTTTAACAAGATCCCCAGGTGATTTTTATGCATACTAAAGTTTGAGAAGCCCTGGTCTCAATGATCTCTTAAAGACCTCATATTTCATCTCCACTAGGAATCTCTCCCGAAAAGATAAAAGTGAAAGGGGATTATATTCCTCCAGTACCATTAACCCTAAGTGGTATCTGTAAACTTACTAGATTTGTTAGATTAATTGCGTACCTTTCCCCCAGATGCTCTTCCTTGAAGGGCTATGTCTTCTATTTATATTACCTAGTGGAATTTTAAAATGCTGTTTTTTCTAAAATTAATCAACCAGTGTTTTTAGAAAACAAGCATTATGAGAAATATTTAGACAATGAAGCACAGTATGATAGTTCTTAAAAAAAATTAAACATAAAATTATTATGTGATCCAGCAACTCCACTTCTACGTATATACCCAAAACAACTGAAAGCAGAGACTGAACAGATATTTGTACACCCATGTACACAGCAGCATTATTTACAATAGCCAAGAGGTGGGAACAACCCAAGTGTCCATTGATGGATGAACTGATAAAAAAAAACAAGTGATACAGACACACACACACACACACACACACACACACAATGGAATACTGTTCAGCCTTAAAAAAGGAGAAAATTCTGACACATGCTAGGTGAAATAAGCTAGACACAAAAGGACAGATATTGTATGATTCCACTTATATGAGGTACTTAGAGTAGTCAAATTCAAAGAGACAGAAAATAGAATGGTGGTTGCCAGGTACTGAGGGTAGGGGGAAGGAATAGGTACAGAGTTTCAGTTTAGGATGATGAGAAGGTCCTGGAGATGGATGGTGGTGATGGTTACACAACAATGTGAATATACTTAATGCCACTGAGCTGTACACTTAAAAATAGTTAAAATAGTAAACTTTACATTATGTATAGTTTACGAAAATAAAAAACCCCAAATCTTTTCACCATTAGATTGTAAGAAACTTCAGAATTTTATTGTTATAAAATTTGACGCCTAGTAAGGCCTTGTATACAAAAGGATTCAACATATTTTTTAAAATAAAATAAAGGGTTCAGCTTTCATAGGAAAAAAAATGAAGTACAAAACTAAAAGATGCTTATTTTAAAAAAATTCAATCAATGCAAAAATAAAGAATGAAAGCTCCCTTTGCCCTTCCCTGGATGCTAACACAGGACTGACTGCTCTTTACAGGTTACTTTTTATTTAGGCTAAAAACAGATGTGCTCTTTCAGGATACACCTGTAAGAGATTTTAAACTAATTAGGTATTATTAAGACACATACAAATCCTAAAGCAAACCTAACAAGGAAATGATGCAGTTAAGAGGTTATCATTAAAACATAGATAATGCTTGAATTATAAATATTTGGGTGTTGTACAGTCATTTATATGCAAATTTTCAAAACTGGCTGCAGTTATATTTCATCTCCACTACCTACTAGTATCATCCTTGGCAAAAAGGAAAGCTTTCTTCCTACAGTTTTGGTAAAACAAAAACGGGGTTACTCCCTCAAGCTACAGTAGATGGGTTTATCTTCCACCACACTTTAAACACCATCCTCCCCATTCCATGCAGCATCCTCACCTGGAGCTGATGCTCCTCCTTCTATAAAGGTGTGACAGCCTCTCTCCAGGAGTTGATGCAGTAAGAACTCACAATTATAGGTTCACACTGGCGGGGATAAAAAAACAAAACAAAACAAAACAAACAAACAAAAAACCAGACTTTGGTAAGTGTATTACTTTCTGAGGACTGCTGTACCACAAACTGGGTCTCTTAGAACAAGAAATTTATTCTCTAACAGTTCTGGAGGCTAGAAATCCAAAATTAAGACATCAGCAGGGCAATGCTCTCTCCAAAGGCTCAAAGGAAGAATCCTGTTTCATCCAGCTTCTGGTGGGTGCCAGAAATCCTTGGTGTTCCTTAGCTTGTAGATGCATCATTCCAGTCTCTGCCTTTGTCATCACAGAGCCTTCTCTCTGTGTCTGTCTCTTCTCTTCTTATAAGGACACCAGTTATACTGGTCCAATATGACCTCATTGTAACTTGGTAACATCTGCAAAGACCCTATTTTCAAATAAGGTCACATTCATGGGTACTGAAGTTAGAACTTCAGTATGTCTTTTGGGGGGACACAATTCAACCCAAAAGTGTAAGGACCAAATTTCTGCTCAAAGTTAAACCTAAGAAATGTCCCATTTGTTAACTCCACCGTGAAGAAGAGGCTCTGCTCTGAGTTGCTGGGAAAATCAGTCTTCCTGGGCTTAGTTCTCATTTCCATACCTCCTTCTCTGTCAGAACTTGTCCTTGTTTAGGCATTGTCAGTGACTACTGTCAGCACCACGCATCATCCCCTGCTTCCTAAATGAAAATCTGCCAATTCTAGAATATAATGAGTCAGTAAGCAAGCACAGAATTTAGGAGTAGTAGAAATGGGTAAACTCTTCACTTTCCAGATATACGTGCTGTTTTCTGTGTTCATATATTTCTTAAACAAAACAAAGCAAAAAAAGGAAATGAAGGGAAAAAAAAAACCCACACTGTGTGCTTCTGTTGTTTTTAATAATAAAAAAAAATCTACTTGCAGTATATGGAAGTAGATGTGGTTTAGAGAGTCAAGGTAACACAGTGGGGTAAAGATTTATGCTATCTGGAACTTCAGGAGTCAGAAGCTCAAAGGTTAAAAATTTAGGATTCTCAGACTAGCACCTAACAGTTCAGGTAAGAACCGAACTGACATATCCCATGGAGCCCAGAGGTGTATATATGAGATGGGCATGGTCATATCAAGCAGCACAAGCTCCCCATGAAAGCAGCGCCTTCTGCCTGTTGGGGTCACCCAGCCCTACTCCTGGAACAGAAGCAGCCTGGTTCACATCTAGGCCACTCCCTCATTTCGCAGTAAAGGAAATGGGTTAGTAATTATTTTTATAATCACACATGATTGTTTTGTTTACCTTCCAGCCTGTCAGGCTCACTTAGTGCTACATCCTGCATCCCAGAGCACTGGGAAAACAATCCAATCCAGCAAGCATTTATTGAGTACTGACTGCATGCCTAAACTCCAGGCTTATTATGGGCCAGACCTGCCCATTAAGTCCTGAACGGTGGTGTTTTGCTTTCTACACTAGATTGGTAGTTTTCCCACTTTAAGATTCCGGTATTTGACTTTCTGGCAGAGTGGGACGCCACGGGCGGCCTCCTTCGGAGCTGACGTCTGCTAGGAGGCCTCAGTGCACTTAGGTAGCACAGGCACGGGAGATTCCCCTGAAGGCGGGGTCCACAGTGCCCCCGCGCGCGCAGGTAAGGAGCTGTCTATCAGCAGGCGGTGGGCGTGGCCTGTGCACACCGACCAATCGGCAGACCCACCCTTAAGGCAGTTTCCCCGCCCAAACCACGGAGCATGCGCTACGGGCGCTACGCAAATTCCTCTCTCTCCGCGCGCCCTCTCCGCGGCGA
The DNA here is from genome assembly GCF_964270905.1 of Leucopleurus acutus. Lineage (NCBI taxonomy): Eukaryota > Metazoa > Chordata > Mammalia > Artiodactyla > Delphinidae > Leucopleurus > Leucopleurus acutus. The sequence continues at coordinate 67,462,188 of NC_139160.1, read as the reverse complement.
GGTCAGAGTTAGGCTGCCCCGAGTTTCCTCAGAAAAGAGGAGAAAAGGAGAGGTGGGGCCCGTTAGGGATGGGGAAGGCGGAAAGGCGGTATGAGGAAGAAGTTCCTCAGAGTCGTGGCTGTCGCTAGCAGCCGCCAACTCCCGGGTCATGTTGGGCCCGCAGGCCGGCGCTTCTGGGTTTCCCGGGCTCCGCGCCCAGCGGTCCCGCCCGGCCGCGGAGGCGCGGCAGATGGGCACGTCGTGTCCCCTTAGCCCCTTGCAGGTTATTGTCCTCAGTTTACAGAGGAGCTGGGCCAGGCTCAGAAGTTTTGATGGTGACTCAGCAGCTCGTCCTTGCGGGCCAGGGTCTGCGTGACTCATCCCGGACCCTCCCTTCGGCTCCAGAGGCTTCCACCGTTCGCGCGACGCCTCTGGGGGCGGAATAGTGCTTTGAGGCGGAGAAGCGCCGCCACGAGTGCGCGCGGTGCTCCACGCCGGGTCCCGGGCAGGGGCGCTCCGTCCCGCTCTCCATGGCCCGGGCTTCCGAACGGCTCTGTGCTCTTCGAGTGCCACCTTCCTGAAACCTCCGTCCCTTCAGCAGCCCCAGGGGGGGTGGGCGTGGTGCCACCGAACCCCGACCCTGCCAGTGACCGCGGAGTCCCCAAGATGCTGGGGCTCCTCAGGCAAGGAACCCACGGTCCCAGTGTATAGGCACCGGCTCCGAGGACTTGGAGACCCGGGAGGGCGCCGGGTCGCGCGCCCTCCCGGCGGCTTGCGCGGCCCTCGCCTCGGGTCTTCGGACGTGCGGCCTGGGGAGCAGTCGGACCAGGGAGGAGGCGACCCCTACCTGCCCCGCCAGGGGTCCGGGGCAGCGCGCTGCCAGCCTCCCGCTGCCCGCCTCCCGCGCCGTAAGGCACCAGCCGCCCGACCTGCAGGGCCCGCTGTCCTGCCGCGCTGGCCCCTCCTCCGCCCGCCCCGCCCCGCGCCGCGCCGGACACCCCGCCCCGAGGAGGCGGCCCGGCGAGCGGGCGCCGAGGGAGGCTGGTGGCATGGGGGAGCAGCCGTCGCGGCCACAAGCACGGTTGCCCCTAGCGAGCCCCGGCGCCGCTCGGAGCGCGGGGGACCGCGGGAGCCTAGGGGGGTGGCTCGGGGCGTGACACCGAGCGGAGGGCGTGGCTCGGGCTGCGCCGCCCGGACGCGCGGCGAGCGGCGGGGGGAGCAGGCGGCGGCGCCGGGGGCCGAGGGCGGGCCGGGCCGAGCGCCGAGGGCGCACCTGGCGGCGGCGCGGCCCGGCCGGACTGCCGGAGCAGGCTCGGCGGCGGCGCTGGTGGCGAGGATGTCGCAGCCGCCGCTGCTCCCCTCCTCGGCGGAGACTCGGAAGTTCACCCGGGCGTTGAGTAAGCCGGGCACGGCGGCCGAGCTGCGGCAGAGCGTGTCGGAGGTGGTGCGCGGCTCGGTGCTCCTGGTGAGTGCGGGACCACGGAGGGAGGGAGGGAGGGAGGAAGGCGGGCAGGAGGGCGGGCGGCCACCTCCTTCACGCTCCTCTAAGTCGGCGGGGCGGAGGCGGAGCCGCCGACCCTACTGGGTCTGCAGGATTAAGAGGTGGTGAAGGAGGGGGGTGTTGGACAGGGGAGAAGGGAAGGTCCTGGAGGGGCAGCAGCTCCCAGACCCCCACCCTGCGTCTAGGGGGTCCTCTCCCCACTGCTGCTCCTTCCCTCCGGGGAAATTCCCTGGGAGTGAGGTCGCCATCTCCCTCCTACCCCCTCCCCCTCAACTTTACGTTCCTCTGCCGACTGAGAAATTACTGTCTCCTTTCCCCCTCCCTCCCTCTCACATCCCCCTTCTCCTCCCTTATTCTGGAGGGGCTTGGCACCTGTGGCCTGGAGGGGCGCAGGGGAGTGGAGGTGGGGGCTTCCTTTTCCAGTCCGCAGCCCAGAGTGGGATATGGCCCTGCGGACCCTTTGGGTGGGCTGAGCTCCAGAAGGGAAGGGGTTCTGTATTCTCTCCTCCACTCCCTCCCCCTGGCCGCCTCTTATCAAGGGTTAAGGGTCTTGATAGGAATCCCCCGTGACTTCAGCTTGGGTGCAAATTACTACGAAGTTTGGGGATTTGGAGCAAGCAGACCGGTGATTAATCTGGTCGTAGCAGAAAATCTTTTGAGAATAGGCCTCTGGGTGTGAGGAAGATGAAGTTTTAAATCAACTTTTCCACTGCCAGGGCTGGTCCTGCTGTACTTGGAAACACAGTATACCCCATCACTTGGAAGGTGCGGAAGAGCAGCAGCGTGCTCTCCTGGGTAGCTGGAAACTTTTAGCAGCTCCTTGCGTTGGCGCTGCCATTTGTTTTCTTGAAAGGGGCTTGTTTGTGGGTGGGTGACTTGTGTTTGTTGGAACGATCCAAGAAGAAGGGCCTTGGAAGTGATTCTCTGGGCTTTGTGGGGCTGTGTGTGGGTTATTGTTGGGGTGGAGTGCTGGGTCCCTTAACACAGGGCCCGGCTCATCTTTTCGGTGGCAGATAGATTCCCTCTCTGGTCAGACGTGGAAGGACATGAATGATGGTTGTGGAGATTGGAGACGAAGCCTCACTGATTTCCACAGCTAGCCTGTTCAGTTTGATTTTTCTCACAATTGCTCTGACAGCTCCCTCTAGATTCTTCAGACTCCAGTTGGTTCAGTAATAAGGGATTTTATTTTTCTCTTTTTGCTGAAGTTGATCATTTGACGGTAAGGAGTAGAGCAGGAGTTGAGAGTAGACCAAAGCCTGGGATCTCTTCCATAACTTCAGTTGCTTTGGCCTCAGTAGTATATCCTGTATCTTCCTGACTTTGCCAATGTGTGTATGTTAAGGAGAAAGCCCGCAGACATCTGTGGCTTTTTTTTTTGTTCTGGAAGGAAACTTAGTTCTTTTAACTGGGGGCACTGTCCTCATTGGAGATTTGAGGCAAAAGAAGAGTAAATAAAATCATGATTTCCAAAGTGCGGACAGACCCGGACTGAAGAGGAGGTACTAGTTTGATAAGCCATTAGATTGAGCACAACACTGCCCATTACTCACACGCAGCAGTCCTTGAATTCAACAGCCCTTCCCGTTGGAGGCTGGCCTACTGGTAGTGACCTAGTAGTGTCCATTCCCATGCGTGACATACTGCTGCTGTGCTCTACCTCATGACACTTTAATAGTCCATCTGTTTTCCCTATTCACCCTTAAGCATGAACAGCCAGACGTTTGGCTGGTGTCTCAACCCTTAGTGTTGTCTGTCTGTGATCACTTGTCTGATGAAACTTGTGATGAAGCAAACACAAAATGCTGGAAAGTAGGTGGGCCTCCTTGGGCCTTTGAAAGGCTCCCCCGCTGAATGGGAAATACACTGCAGTGATTCTGCATTGCAGATGGAGGAATTTGCAGTAGCTTACAGATATAAAAACTACCCATCAACCTCACCCCCCTCACCTCCTGCCAGGTACTCTGCCACCGCCTGCTGTTTCTTGCTGCTCCCCAGTGTCTGCCAGGAAGCCACAGCAGGTGCACCTGTCTCGGCTTTGTTCTAGGAGCATCTAAGAAGCTACCCCTGATCCTTGCAGAAGGCAGAGCAGCAGCCAGGCCAGGGTTTGGAATCCCATGGTCCACCGATCCGTGCTTGGATGGAAGTAGTACTCTGCTCTGTTTTTGACAGCTTGGGTCAGCGCTAATACAATGCCTACAGCATAGTAAACACACAGTGAATATCTCTTAACTAGCTGACTAACGTAGCAATTCTGTAGATGGACTAAAAGAAAAACGAACAGGGTATGGCTTTAACTAGCTCTTCTCATGTTTCTAGTATTGATGAGTGGCTTTCAGTGAGATCAGAAACAACAGAATTAAATAGTTCAGTGGGTAATAAAAGCTGCCATTTAAAAAACAAGCTTTAAAGTGTAAAAGTAAGGTGTACTCATAAATTTTTTGTTAGGTTCATTTTTCATAAGCTCAGGTGTGTGGGCCTTTAAAAATGATAGTGTAGGGAGGGCTTCCCTGGTGGCGCAGTGGTTAAGAATCTGCATGCCAATACAGTGGACGTGGGTTCGAGCCCTGGTCTGGGAAGATCCCACATGCCACGGAGCAACTAAGCCCGTGTGCCACAACTACTGAGCCTGCGCTCTAGAGCCCGCGAGCCACAACTACTAAGCCTGCATGCCACAACTAATGAAGCCCATACGCCTAGAGCCTGTGCTCCGCAACAAGAGAAGCCACCACAATGAGCAGCCTGCGCACTGCAATGAAGAGTAGCCCCTGCTTGCAGCAACCAGAGAAAGCCTGCGCGCAGCAATGAAGACCCAGCGCAGCCAAAGATGAATAAATAAATTTATAAAAAATGATAGTGTATTTGTTTGAAAACCTTGGAAAAAAATACAAAAAAGCAGAGAGAATAGCATCACGAACCTTCATAATCCATCACCCAGATTCAGTAATTATCAAGATTTTGCTAAACTTGCTTTAACTGTCCCCTTTTCCCCCTCGTTTTTTTGTGTGATTGTGAGTGCCACACCACCCATCATTTCACCCCTATATAGTACCCAGTGTGTATTATTAAAAATAGGGATGTTTTCTTACTACAGTGCCATTATGTTAAAGTTTGCAATAATCTGTTGACATACTATTCAGATTTCCCAGATTGCCTAAGAAACATCTTTTAATGGTAGTTTGTTCTAATCAGGATCCTAACAAGTTTTGCTGGCTTTTTCAAATGTGGTTTACTCTTTCATGAGTCTTAGAATTATTAATGACGGAGTGAACCCTCCCTGGGGTCAGGAGTCCTGGGTTTTAATCCTAGAGCTTTAGTAGTGCAGAGCGTGGGCTCTGAAGCACCTGGGTTGTAATTCCAGCTCTGCCCCTTACCAGCTGTGCAGTCTTAGGCATATAACTTAGCCTTGGTGTGCCTCGGTTTCCTCATCTGTAGAGTAGAGATAGTAATCATACTTACTTTATATGGTTGTTGGGAGGATTAAATGAGCAATAGAGGTAAAGCTCTTAGATGGTGCCCAGCTGATATTCTGCCAGCTACTTAAGTCACCCTGGGCTGTCGCTTAACTTCTCTGAGCCTCAGGACTCCTGTTAAATGAGGAGCTGTACTAGATTGTTCTAGAGTCCGTTTCCTTACCAACAGGATTCGATTCTAAGATGCTTTTACAAGAGCAGCAGAGGTACTACTAGTAGTATTCTTAACTGTAGGAAATGTAATTTATGATTTTGGGTAATGAAAGAAGAATCCTCACAACTCCAGAATTAGCTGCCCGTGATTGAGAATAGTCAGGAGGGCAGCACATTCAAAATATATGCAAACTCAGGAGAAAAACTAGAAATAGTTCCCTGATCAGGGTTGAGTTGCGATTGGGCCTTTCAGATGCATTAAAGATAGCATCCTAATGACCTAGATCTAACGGAGTATACCACCCAAGGCCTAAAAATCTTCTTTTTCTGAAAGGTTTGTATAAATATTGGGACAGGGCGCTTTGCATGGGTTTGCTGGCTCGACTGCGCTTGGGTATTGATGCCCAAGTCATCTGGCTGCCGGCTTCCTTGCCGATCTTATCTCAGCGTGCTCAGCTTCAGGCTCTCCTTTGACATCAAGCCCCTGCTGGTGACACCATTGCACAGCCATCGGAGAGCCTGCAGTGTGAAACGAAATGAAACCAAGTCAGGCCGTCACTAAATTTTCCTTTGTGTAACTGGAGGATGATGGACAGAGGTGTGGGATGATAATCTCCCGGAGTGCACGCTTGAGGCCCTTCTCGCCCTCCCAGTTCAGTCAACACGAGATTCCAGTATGATCTGAGGTAACCTGAGACCCGAGGGGTGGTGTTCTTTGAAATCCTCAGGTAACGTAAAACCTCATTTTGGCTGTAATTTTAAATCAGATAGGATAGGAAATCGGTAACTGAACTGGCCTGAGCTTCACCTCACTGTCTTTCTCCACCCTCTGGTAGAGTCTTAACAACAGAAATGTCCCAGAATACAGGAAGCAGGGTGGAGGCCCATCTCCAACTAGATAATCAACAATAGGTTCTATTTCTTTGGTTTCTGATCCATTTGAATATTGGGAGACAGGAGGACATTAGTAATGCCTTGAATTTGAAAAGGGAAGAAGGGAATTGTGAAATCTTCATCCACATTTGATGAGGGCCTGCTCTGTGCTAGGACTTTTTGCTGGGTGCTGAGGACCTGCTGCTGTGTTGGAGCCCTTGCCCTGAAGCGCTTATGGTCTAAACAGGTGGACAGGTCACTGTTCAACAAAAAGATAGCAGTACGCAGGAGCACATATAAAGGTTCAGATGCCTGGTTCAGACAACACATGAAGATGAAATAACAGAGAACTGATATACTTGGGAAAGGGTTTGTGAAGAATTGAACTGGACCTGGAAGATGTAATGATAAGGAAGACGTTTCTCCAGAAAAGAATGAGAGAGATTGAGCACATGCTTAAAATGCCCGGCTAGGCACAGAAGGAGCAGAGCAGCTTGGACAGAGTAAGTTTTAGAAGGAAGGGAGAGAAGCTTTGAGAAATACAGTTGCTAATTTGGGGAACAATTTCAATGACTGGCTGAGAACACATCATAAACGCTTCTTAGAGAGATCTTCCCCTCAGTGTAATCTTGGGGGTAAATAATATGACAGTTTTGTGTCACACAAGCCTAAGGACCCAAAGAGAAGTCTATGACCCAGAACAGAAAACAGGCCTCTGTGTGTGTCAACCTTTAGGGTGCATGTGAGCAGTAGTCAAACATGGTGGGTACACCATTGACTAAATGATATTGCATAAAAAGTATTGGGGTCCCACCTTATACAGTAAGTCCCCTACATACAAACCTTCAAGTTGTGAAGTTTCAAAGATGTGAACATGCCCCTGTATCCCAGCTGTTGTACTGTACTACTGTACTTTTCAAGGTACTGTACTGTAAGATTAAAAATGTTTTCTTTATTTTTTGTGTTTTTTTAACGTATTTTTTGTGTGAAAACTATTATAAACCTGTTACAGTACAGTACTATATAGCCGATTGTGTTAGTTTGGTACCTAAGCTAACTTTGTTGGACTTACGAACAAATTGAACTTAAGAACACACTCTTGGAATGGAGCTCGTTTGTATATAGGGGACTTGTGTCACTGAAATAAGTGATAAATAAATGTAAGAGTCACATGTAAAATAAATCAAAGAAACAGCATAAAACATGGGTGAATAATCATGTAAGGGTGGAGAGGAATTCTTTTTAAAGCATGAAAGTAAAGGAAAATAGTTTGGCCTGGGCTTGGGAGGTGAACCGGGGCCTTGCCATTGATGAGCTGAGGACTTTGATCAAGTTTCTTCACCTAAGCCTCAGTTTGCTCATCTGAGAATTGGGATTGTTAGGTATTCTTATCTTAGGGCATTCTTAAAGTAAAGATTAAACAATTTAATATATGTAAAGATCCTTAATACTAAGTGCTTAACAAAGGTAAGCTTGTATTATGATAATAAAAGATTGCTTGTCTTGACTAAATATATCTGGAGCCAGCATTTATTAAGTACTTACTGTGTCCTAGGATATGTGTTAGGGCTTTACATGGGAGGTCAAGTCACTTCAGGGTCACAAGCCTATAAGTGGGGGATCTGTGTCTTGAACCTGGGCACTGTGGCTTCAGACCATGTGTTCCTACTCACCACTCTGCCTTCTGCCTCCCCATGCAAACTCAAACCTCTGTTCTGTATGTTACAAGTACCATAAATTTAAAAGTCAAATAATAAGCTTAGGAATAGTATTTGTCTTCTCTGTATATCTATATCTCTGTCATAGTGTTAAATTTTAAAAAATATATTGAGAGTTCTTACGAATCAATTAAAGAAAGAAAAATACTCCAGAAGAAAAATGGGCAAGGACATTAATAGGTAATTCCTCAAAGAAAGGAATACAGTTAGCCAATAAAGAACAGAAGAAAAAAATCTTCAGCCTTGCTAACAATTAAAGAAACATTAATTACAGCAAGGTGCCATTTTGCTTGATAAATTTGCAAATTTGCAGAGATAGAAAAGGTTTCGCACGGATGGGGTGAACCAGGCACTTTTGTTTGCAGGGCTTCCTCATCCCACAATTCCAGGGGCCCCATTCGCATGGCATTTTATGAGCATTGTGTCACCTGGGTTTTGTAACATGCATGGTATAACTTTTTGAGCTGGGCTGTATGTATGAAGAACTTTAATGTGCTTCCGTTCTTTGGCTCAGTACTTATGATTATAGGAATTCCCCCTAAGGACTAAACTGAAATGTACATAAAAGACAGTGTCTGAAGTCACAGTGCTGATGGTTCAAGGCAGAAAATGTAAAATACTGACCAACTGCAAACGATCTAAAGGTCTTAACAGTAGTGTAAATGGATTGTGGGGTTGGATTGTTTATGATGCCATTAAGTTTAGTTTTAGAAGAATAATGACTTGAGAAAATTGTTCCATTATAGTGTTGGGAGGCAGTGAGGCCTGCGGTTAAGTTTGGGGGCCTGGATTCTGTTACCACTTTAATACTAACCACTATGTGACCTTGGGTTGTGCCCCTGCAGCCTGGCTTCTGCCTTTAGTGTGGGGTAGCCTCTCCATCCTCACCCCTTCAACTTGTCTTCTGCAGCATTTGTTACCACACAGCACCTCTCTCCCCTTCTCTGGTTCTCCCGCTCCTCTGTTCCCTTGCTTCACTCACCACCCTTCCGAAAGAGTCCCTTCTCCACCTTTGGCTCATAACATTTAATCTCTTCCCTGCACTCTGCAGGGAGCTGCATACCTTCATTGCAATTTCTAAATCATTATCTCAGTTTTGATTTTTTCCCCCCAGCTCAGACCTGCTTTTCTGCTAACTTGCCTGACGTGTACTTGGCTGTCCTACCAGTCCCTTAAGTTTAGCATCTATGAAACATAAACAGTCACTTTTCATCTCAAAGCAGACGTCCTTTTCGCATACTTGTTTTCTGTAGTGAGAGTCATCGTTGCACGGTCACCAACTCTGAAATCTCTAATTCCTCCTTATTTCTCCCTCACGCTGCCTCTCCATTGAGGTTGGCGGGGGACCACGTTGTCCATATTCTGGCACCTGGGTTGATGGGACAGCCAGCGTCTTGAATGTGGTGGGTTCTTTTTTTTTGGCTGCGTTGGGTCTTCGTTGCTGCACGCGGGCTTTCTCTAGTTGCGGTGAGCAGGGGCTACTCTTCGTTGCGGTGCGCGGGCTTCTTATTGCGGTGGCTTGTCTTGCTGCGGAGCATGGGCTCTAGGTGTGTGGGCTTCAGTAGTTGCAGCACGCAGGCTCAACAGTTGCAGCACGCAGGCTCAGTAGTTGTGGCTCGCAGGCTCTAGAGCGCAGGCTCAGTAGTTGTGGCACATGGGCTCTTCCCGGACCAGGGCTCGAACCCGTGTCCCCTGCATTGGCAGGCAGATTCTTAACCACTGCACCACCAGAGAAGCCCCACAATTTACCTATTGATGTGTATGTACATTTGTTTCGCATCTGTTTCCCTCACTGGACTGTTGGTTCACCATGGTTTCCCCAGTACCTGGCACTTAGCAGGGGCTTGATATATATATATATATATATATATATATATATATATATATATATTTAAAAATTTTTATTGAAATATAGTTGATTTACAATGTTGTGTTAGTTTCAGGTGCACAGCAAAGTAATTCAGTTATATACATATATATATTCTTTTTCAGATCCTTCTCCATTATAGGTTATTACAAGATACTAGATTTTTTTTTTGATGAATGAAAGACTCCTGAAGTCTCTACATCTGACACGTTTTATTTTTAAATCTTTTTTGATTCCCCACTGCCCCTAATTTCTCTCCCCTGCACCCATTTCTATTTACTTCATTCTAGCCTATCTCTCTCTGCCAGATTAACTTTCCTAACGCACAGGATCCATTATATCATTAGTTTCTCATTGCAACCTGATAGATTTGATGATGTTCATGTACATAAGAATGCATCACTTTGAGGCTGGCCCTTTGCTTTAGTTTAGAAAAAGCAAGTTGTCAGTAAATCTCTGTGATCTTTGCATAGGTTTTGAGAGCAGCTGCGCATTTTAATACAAGTAATATTCATTTCCTTTTTTAGGACAGTTTTCTTTTCACCAAATCTGTTGAACTCCAACGTGTAAAAGAACACAATGATCTAATTCTTATGTTAGGTATCTAGTAACTCATCTGAGAACAAAACAAAATAAAACAAAAATACAAATAATAAAAACCTGGAAGTGCTTTTCTATCACTTGAAGCATGAGTTTTGCAAATCATTAAGAAGTACTTAGATGGTGAAGTTTTTTCTGTTTCTTTTACATCTCTGTCACTTTTTCTTTTTCTCTGATGGACTCCTTAAATTCTTATCAGCAAATTGTTGGCAAGGAGACTTACTACCTGATCAGAGCTCTGTAATGCCAAATGGTTTGTTGGCATCTCCCTGCCCTCCCCCCCCCCCCCAGCCGCTTTCTTTGAAGTTGGCAGGAATAAATACAATCAAGATAGTGCTTGGGTATGTCTACTTAGGGAGGCTGGCTGGGTCAGTGCATGTGTTGGAGATGTGCCCATTTATTTATTATAGATTAACATTTGTTGAATGTTAGTCTGAAAGTGAATCTGAAAGCAGATGTCATTGAACTGCCCACCATCTCCATTGACCACAAGAAGTTTATTCTCAAACTCTGTGTACTTAGAGATTCACATACTGTATTTTCATACAGAAAATACACGTTCTGTCATGTGGATGTAGAAATGTTCTAAGGAAAGTTGTTTACCATGATAAATTAAAAAACTATAAACAGTATATACAGATTGTTCCCTTTTTAAAAAAGCATAAGCACTCTTTTGTTGATGAAAAAGTTTTATGGTATTACAGATGCTACAGTACAGTATGCTCTTGTTTCAGGAATAAGTTAGATATCAGATGTTTAGTCTCTGAATTCTAGAACTTAGAAAATAACCATGGTATAACCAAGTTTCTGTTAATAGGGGGATAGTTCTGTGAGGAGTAGCAGTAGGATGTAGTGGATAAGAACTTGAGCTCAGGAGATTCTAAACCCAGCTCTTCAGAGAAAGCTCTGCTTTCTCAGTCTCTTCACCCCAAGAATGGACATCATAGTAGCACTCATCCCATCATCATCACGTTTGTGATGATTAAGTGAGAAGATGCATATAAAGCACTTAGAATAGGGCCTGGCGCACAGTAAATACCCAGTCAGTACAAGCTTTTGTGATTTATGAGGGCAGCCTAAAGGAATATCATATAACTCTTAAAAGTGCTCCTTATGGAGGACTTATAACGGGAAAATTTTAATGTTGGGTGAAAAAGAAATAGTATGTGGAAGTATGTACATCACAATTGTGTAAGAAATAACCTGTGTGTAAGAAAAACGTTGGAAGGAAATACATGAAAAGGGAATA